>NC_066259.1:1141704-1456470 GCF_000011425.1 Aspergillus nidulans FGSC A4 | reverse complement strand
GACACCATCCAGGCCCGAGATGTAGAGATAGAAATTTCTAGTTTGATTAAGAGACGAGATTAGTTGTCGTTGTCAGTCCTGCCTTGGTGCCAGATTGTATCCCCGCTGAGGGCAGACAGACTGAGAGCTGCAAAGTTTCGCCAGCTCGGTGGAGTCAAAGAGTGCCGTTCAATACCGGTGTCGGAGGAAACGCGTCTTTCCAGGTCCGCTAGTCCTTCCTCGCCCATAGGGTTGATTGGAACGGGCGCAGTGGTTCCACCACGGTGTGATTCAGCGTCGTGTTCAGATCGTGTTTCAGCATGGTGGCTCTGCGACATAGACCGTACAACGTCACCCTTGCATATAGGACAGGTCCGGCGGCGAGTCGTTAGCCACGGGGTACTGCGTCTGTTAGTGAGATTCTGAAACCGACCTGCAGGTACTTACATGCACTCCACGTGAAACTCGTGGCCACATGGTAGGCTCATCACGCGGCTCTGTCCATCAATATATTCTTCAAGGCAAACAACACACTCAATTTGTCGCCCAGTGTACTTTCGACGCCATGTCGTAGATGCGCCAGACTTTTCCCTCCTCGACCCGAATTGGTCGGGTTCGGCTTTCTGGAATCGAGGCCGGGATCGAGTATGGTCTGTAGAACTCCTTGACCCCAGAAGGGGAGATGTTTGGGAAACAGGCCCAGGGCTGGAGGATCTCACGGAGCTAGATGAGGAAGATGAGGTGGGAATTGTCTGGTATGTCCTCACCGGAAGGCGCTCGACTAGCGACTTGGGTGCTCGCCAGCGTCGTCGCCTTATGCGTGACCGGAGTAGCAAAAGGATATAGACAACAGACAGTGTGAGAAGCGGGCTCACGACCAAAACAAGGAGCGTATCGAAGAATGGGCTGGTAGACATGCTCGTCGGCGTAAGGGTGACCCACAGACCTTCATGCTCCTTTGATTTCACATCCTTTCTCCGGGTATCACGAGAGACTCGCTGCTTCTTCTCATCACTTCGGATGCTTGGCTCAGAACCCTCGGCTCTAACGCCGAGGAAATGTCGAGAAAACCAGCCCCTCGACTTTGTACCGGCGCCACCAAGCGCAGAAGACCGACGCTCAGTTTTCCGAGACTTGTCTTCAGAAGCACTTGATTTCTCCACAGCGTGGTATTCTCCACTGCCAGGAGTTATGCTACCGCCTTTAAGCGTCGAAGTCGCACCCTTGTCATCGCGCTTTGATCCTTCCGACACAGAGGTGGCCGTAGCAGCTGGTAAGGCACTGCTTTTTGTTGCAACAAGATCCGGATCCCGCCAGTCTTGTACGCCAATGACAAAACCATCCCCGTCGCTGCTTGTTCCGGATTGTGAATTTTTGTGGCTCTTGTCGCCAGCTTCAGCCTCGTTTCCGGATATTGCCTGGTCGTCCCAGAGTCCCACTGGAACCCAGTTGATATTACCACTGCTGGGTGGTCGCCTGTTGTCTTCTAGCGTTGCGACTTGTTCACTGCCGCCCAAGCCGAATATGGATAGCAACTCATGGAAAAATCCAGGCCTTGGAGACGGTGCAATCTCGTCACTCATAGTTTGCTGGATAGATGAAGGCGTTGTTAGAGCAGAGACTGCTGGAGTAGACTCAATCTGGGAGTCGCTAACGGTTTTTGCGCTGTCGATCGAAACGGATTCATCCCGGTCATGCGGGGGGACAAGAGACGACAGCAGGTGGGCTGTAGTGTATGACGTGAACAATGCGGGAATCGTGACGTTTGAGGTATCGCCTCGCGCATACATCGTAACAAGGCTTCCACCTCGAGTATCATCTCCCACAATCAACGCAAGAGCCCCGCGCCGTTGGGCCCACTTGACTTTCTCCAGGAAACCACAGCCGCCCCTGCTCAGCAGGACGACCTGACCACTTATTTCGGCAGTCTCTTGCAATGATTGTATGTCAGCATGTGCACTCTTGAGCGACGGAGACGAGTCACGGTTCTTCTCGGCGGTATCGACCACGACGGACTCGGGAAGAGGATGGTGAAGATGGTCGTCCGTGCCGTCGTTAGGCGTTAGTGATACGGAATGTCCGTCGCGAGATGTAGAGCCCTGCAGGAAGTCCGCATGGGTTTTACCCGGCGTAATACCTACGTCCATGTCGTCAGACCCAGGTTTTCCAGCGCGGCCGTCGGTGGGAATATCAGAATCACCATCCCTCCAGCCAGGAATATCCGAACAGCCTAGTTCTCTTCCAGAGGCGGTCGACCTCTCCCCAAACCCACTGCCAACCCATAGCCGACCACTCAGCCCTTTCTCCGGAAGTAGGGGGCCAAACGCTGCAGGTCTGGCTAGGAAGAATGTCGAGTTTTCATCGGTCAGGCTGATGATGGCAGTTGGAGGAAAGAGTGACGAAGGTAGATTAAAAGAGAAAAGCGAATGTAATCCTGTCGCTTGTCCGGCAAGCGAGTTAGGCGTTGAAACACGGGGAGAAGAGGTGAGGACGGAGTAGAAGGTGAGAAAGATAGGGAAGAAGATGAGACAAAACGCGAGGAAGACTAGACGTGGAGGTCGCATGATTTCGATTTGATGCTGTGGGAGAGAAATAGTATTTTTATGGACCAGGAGACGGCTTGAGATCAAGCTCGTTGCGACACTGTCAGTCAAGAACAGTCCGAGGGTCGTGTGTCCGTCATAGGAGCGGACTCATTGAGGGGAGGTAAGGCAGCAACGGGAGAGGCCAAGGTCGGACAGAAGCGGAAGAATCAAGTAAAGGTTCGAGTCAAAATGGCAGAAAAGCATCCAAGAGGGGACGAGAGACTGAAAGGTACAAAGAAAGCATGAACGAGGATCAACGAAGATCGATTAGACTTGGGATGTGGTTGGAACTTGGATGCCTTCACCTAGCTGCAGTGCAATCAACGGGAGCCGAGGAGTCACGAGATTAATGCCTCAGGCATTAGAATCACACCACCGGGCAACAAGCTTCAGCGGACCCGTGCTTCCAGTCAACTTGGTCTCAGAGGATAAGCGACGTACTTCAACGATCTTTACGACTTTATGGCCCTATATCAACCTGTTTCAACACCCCTGATCTTCCTCATCCCTGGATGGAGAAGATCAGTGACGTGACATCTTTCGCTTCCAGGCAGTGCGGGCGGGATCGAGCGCTGATCATAGCGCCGTCACCTCCGCTCCACGACCAGCTTGCACCTGAGACGCGATCGACATCGACACTCGGTGCCTGATGTTGTGTCGTAGGGGATTGTCCTTGCAGATCAAGCCTGCACGAACCGCGGCTTGCGAAAGCATAAGGAACCTCCCCGCTGGTATCGACCACAAATCCCCTAGGACAGCCGCTGGTCAACAATCCGACCACACCCACTTGTGGAAATTGTTTTTCACTCACCAGGAAGTTGAAATGATATGTTCGAGCTGTGGGTCCATTGAACTGTCCAGAAATCTACCGGGATGAAACTCCAGAATCTCTTGAAAGTCGAACCATGGTCGTGACGTCGAATAACACTCTTTGCGGACCATGGCGGAAAGCATAACAACAGATACCTCGAACGACTCCGTATATGTACAGAGAACGCTTCAACAGCCGAATTCTTCGCGGCTAGGTCCGATTTATCTCTGCTCAGTTCATAATATATTGTGATCGTGGATGCAGGCAAATCCATAGCAGTGGTACAAGAAACCCTATAGCCATCACCGTCTGTTGTTGCACCATGTCAAAATTGTTGCAGAAGATGAAGGACGTCATGGCGAGCTGTAAGCTGAGCTCAGGCGGCGCCAGTAAGTGTATCTACGAATATTGATCTCTGAAGCATGAGAATTAATTATCAGTTCGCGGCCCGAACTCTAAGAACTATACAGACGAGCATGATACTTATATTACCGACGACTTTGGCGATAAAGCCTACTATGTTCCCCCTCGCATTGATGATTATGGACTGAGATTTGGGAGCTATGAGAGCAATCCCCGGCCTGGTACCTACGGTTCCGGCAGTTATGGCCCTAGTAACCACGCGAAGGGCTACGGATTCTCAAGTGCTGGAGCACACTGTTATTACGCGGAAACTCCGGCAGGACTAGGGTTCAGTGACGATGCTGTCAGTAGCCATAATAGAGGATCAGGATATCGGAACGGCTGGTCCTACGGACATGATTATAGGGGCCAAAGGGGCTCCATGCCTATAGATCGTGAGCAGCGGAGCAGTTGGTGAGATGATGTATTGTGTTTGTCTCTATTGTGATTATGAGCATTTGAAATGCAGGAGCAAGGTAACCTGCACAATAGGAAAGAGTTAACCAACAAAGAACTGTTTTCCCGTAATTCCCAATAGGCAGGAACTCACCTCCATCCAGCCGATGCGAGCATACCTGCTAGAGACACGAGTGTTGATAATCTCGTTTGTAGATGAACGAAATCGAAAGAGGGCAACCTGAGGTAGAAGTTCCTCGCCTGGGTGAAATCAACCTTTCTCTTGGTCAACACAACCTGTTCCTGGGCCCCTCGCTCTCCTGCTCTCCTTCCTCAATACAATTCCCTACACAGTTCTTCACTCATCCACTCTTTCCGGACAATTCCAGCTAAGTCATATTTCTGCAAACCTATCGCGGTCGTTCGATGCCCGTTTCGACGTGACTATTTGCCGAAGCTCCTTAATGGCGGCCCAGAGATACATTATTCGCTCTGAGAGCTATGCCCAGACAGTCCCAACCTTCGCCCGAAGGACCGTTGACTACGAACTTTCTGATGACCAGGAGCTGGCATCCTCGCAGCCTGTTTCCCTTATCCAATTGTGCAGAAAGAGCTCTTCGAGAAACCGAGCAACGAGGAAGGCAAAGGCTCTTCATTCGGCAAGCGCTGACGACCTGACAGGCGTCTCTCGGGGCGTTTCAGCCCATGATGATGTTGATAAACACGAGCATTTCCCTCGACTCTCTCTTCCAGGCTACTCAAGCACCACAGAATACGGTTCGGACGAGGAATCTGAGAAATTGACACTGCCCTCTTCAAGGCTCGTTTCACAAGGATATCCATGGCAGCGTGATGAAAGTCACTCTGAGGCCACTCAAGAGCAGACATGGCATCCGAGTCCAAAAGATTACCACTCTCAAAAAAACCCTCTAAACTATGCTACCCACAACAACCGTTTTCACCCGGGGGAGACCAGCTATTTGTCCGAGAGTCCTTTCCTAAGGAAATCAGAATGGGACAGCTCAGAGCATGGGTCTGGGCCTGCCGACGCGATATCAGCCGCCAGACCGTCCCCGTTAGAAACGCCACAGCCCTACCTTTATTCGCAGAAAGTTCCGCAGAGGGAGCATTTGCCAGCCTCCTTGCAGATATATCGAGAGAGTTTTGATCGTCCACACGATAGGTCACCTTACGAATCCTACCGTTTGAACCGCCGCGGCAATCGGACCGATCTACCAGAGGTTACCACTAGCTTCCAGTACGGAAATCCTCATGATTTGGCGTATGAAAAGACCATAGGTAACATAACCATTCGCTCGGCACCGAACTTCGCAACCCATGGTCGTTCACGTTTGTCTAATTCAGAGGCGGCTACTCACTCGATCGCGACGCGGAAAGTCCACAAATCACAGGAAGCACCTGTCTTTGGGTCAAGACTATCAAGTGGTACCAGCACCTCCCAGCGGACCCTAAAAGAGGAGATTTACGCCATCTTGGACAATATGAATGTTAACTCCCAAACAGATCCTGGCCCAGCGTCAACTCAGATTCGTGAAAGTACAGAGTCTCCACCTGCTCGTGTGCTTGGAGTGCCCCAACTGCTTAAAGCTGAGTCTCCAGAATTGCGATCGTATTTGACAAGCAACGATACAAGAGCCGAGCCAAGAGACACAATTATTAGGGCTCTTGATTTGAGGAAAGAGCCACATAGATGTCAAAAGACCATCATTACAGCGGACACTTTGCCATTAGAATACGACCAGTCAAATATCGAATCAGTGCTAGGGACTCCGAACACCTCGGCCGCCTCACCCAAGATAATAAAGCCAACTCCAGGTCTTCTTAATCCAGATATACCGCCTGGGGACAAAATTTCAGCGTCCACAACAGCAAGGCTTCGTGATGCAGGTTACTGGTTTCACCAAGACGTTCGTGGAGAAGAGCAGCTACGCCAACATATCGCTAACACTGTTGAAAACTTTGTTGATACGACTGAGTGTGTAGGAGGGCAAACTTATTTGAGACAGGATCGCATCCTTACCAAGCAAACTATCTCGGCCCTGGGCGACGTCATCGCTAATCTTCACGCTTACAACTCCGGCGATGACCAGAGGGGATATTTTGCAGATTTTGCCTCTGTCGCGTCGCGCTTCTGCGATCTGCCAGTCAGCGGACAGCGCAGTTACTTTGAAGACCCTTGGGAGAGACTCATGGAGCAGATAATCCATGATGGCGAATTCACTTAGCATGACGTTTCGCAGCTCTAAATTCACTTGCGCCTCTTCTAGCATATTGATTACGGCGTTCAGCCGTCCGATCAAGTTTATGCACAACTTTGCATCGGTTATGTAAGGGTCGCGTTAATATACCTCTCTCCATGGCCTTACGAAATCAGAGATACTCGAGTCCGTTGCTTTGCTTTACGAGTGCAGGACCTTATCGCGAGTTTAGTGCACAATACTTACATACCTATTCTTTAGTTTCAGTCAGGTTCAATCCATCTAATCTTCCATTTCTAAAGTAGATGAAGACGGCAGTTACCGCGACCCTATTATCCACTCTAAGTAAAGTAGGTCCTATAACCATGGCTCCATCAATATACAATCAGACAAGCAGTCAACAGGCACATATAGAATAAGAATCGCGGAGAGCGCAACAATACTAAGATGCTAGTGCTGAAAAAGACAAGTATCTGAAATGTGAAAATCGAGATCGAAGATCCATCCTGCCGAACGCCGAAAACCGATGCGTCATTAAAATAAACATACGAACTGACGGCCATGCTATCAGAAAGTACAAGGTAAAGCAGAGAATAATAGAGGCAGTACCTGCGTGCCCAAACCAGACCCAGACCAAGACCCAAGCGCCAATGTCCGTGCTGTCAAGCAAGACGAGGAAGAGGACGAGAAAGAGACAAAAGACATGAAAGAAGAAACGGCAGTTAAAATAGGTAGGCGTTGAAAATCCTAGCAGCTGACCAGATTGATATGATTATCGTTGAGCGCGGCGCAGGCGAAGAGGGTGCGGTGCGGGTGAAAGGCTGTACTGGAGATGGGCGAGGAGCGGTTATGGTGGAGGAAGCTTGAGTAAGGCTCGAAGGTAGAAAGGTGGGTTCCGTCAACGTTGTAAGTCTTTACTTCATGGCGGTTTGTGCCGCTGTGCTTGCTATTAGTTTATGACACTACACACAAAGACGAAGCGGAATGGTAAAGGGAGGAGAGGCAGGACATACACCATGAAAACAGGCGCGTGTTCGTGGACGCTCAGTGTGCGCAGGGTATCTCTTGTGCCGTAAATCGTTGAGATGGGATTATCCATGCGCAGATCCCAAAGTCTGATTTCGCCGTTTCGACTGCCGGAGATGAGTTCCCTGAGGCCCCCGCGCTGCATATGGACGTTGGTGATCCACTGTTTATGTTCGCGCCATACTTTGACCATTGACGCTGTGGGTTTGAGGCGCTGGTCGAAAACGCGGACTGCGCCGTCGCCAAAGCCGGCCACGAAGATGTTGCCCGCAACTTGGTCAGAAGTTAGAGACGTGATGCAGGAGCCGGAGCGGGCGGGAATATCCTAGTTCGGTAAGTTAAAAAGCGAAGTAGTTTGGCAAGTGGGACTTACAGTCGTGCAGACTTCTGTTGCCGCATTCCACACCCGGATGACTTTGACATCACCGGCGACCAGAGCTTTACCTTGACCCTGCTGCCAGTCGAGAACAAGGCCGGCGTTCCGGTTACTAGGGATTAGTTCCGGTAATGCTCTGAAAGCGGTCACGATTTCGACGTCTTTGGCTGATTCATAGTTGCGGAACACTTTGAGCACGCCATCCGACGACCCTGTCATCAGAAGAGCTTGGTCATCCTCGTTTATGTAACGAACTTCGTTGATCTTGGATCCCAATGGGTTCCCGTTGGAGAAACGGTTGAGGCGTTTGTGATTCTGCCAATCCCAGATCCTACTCTTATGTCAGCATGCACCGCGCCATTGCGCCTTCAAAGTACGTACGCAATCGTATCTCTATCATCGGCCACGGCAATGTGGTCCTCGAACTGATGAAAGCACATCTTTAGGGGCTGAGTGGCGTTCGATAACAGCGCTATCGAGTTATCCCAGCGGCTGCTGCCTGCTTTTCCTTTCAGGGGCTGGGTCTCCGAAATGATTTTCTCGTTGCGGCTGCGCCTCCAGAGACGTTCATTGTAATCCGCGCTACCGGGCTCGTCGGGTTCATTGGGTTTCATTTGCGGTTCGCGGAAGTACTGCGCATGGGTTAGAAAACGTTTATTGGATTTTTCGTCAAATCCGGTGGAGTTCTCAACTTACCTCTGTGGACCAATCTAAAAATCTACTCACTAGTGGAATGCTTGGGGCAACTGATGAATCTCTGCGTTCAAACCCACGCGAAGTGGGAACTGGTGCTTGTTGGTATGTTGTTGCAGGAGCAAGTTGGTCGTTGACCTCGGGTGGCCGAGTCCATTCCGGAGGAGCTCGCCCTCGTGGGGTGGCAGGTGCACGACTTTGGGGTGATGTTGATGCCTCCGATCCTTGGGATGATTCTCCCTGCGAAGGGCCGCCAAATGCGAGATTTTTTAGCGATGCTGCTACACTAGCAGTCCGCCTAAGGCTCAATGAGAGGTACCCTTCTTGCTTCGGGGGCGCGGTGGGAGGAGGCGGCGGCGGCGCAGCCTTCTTCAGATTCGGCTTTTCACGAACCTGGGACTGTTGGTCAACTTGATTTGAGAGGTCCAATATTTCCTTGCGAAGTCGTCCAGTTAGCGCGGCCATAGGAGATTCGAGTAACAACTGATGCATGTAATCCACAATTATCCCCGCATCCTGCGCAATGTCAGGATGGGGATCAACGGAGAGAATCAGAAGTTGCTTCCAGATTGTGCCAAATGTTGTGTTCTTGGACAGTGGCTGAGGCTTGCCTGCAGTACCCGTCTCTGCAGGCGGAGAGCTATCTAAGCCTAGTTTACCGAGAAGGTTCAGCTTTTCATCCTGAAGTTCCTCGTAAGCAGCAACAAGGAATTTGTTCTGATAGCGCTTCACGAAAGTTGAAAAGAACACAAGGAGCTCTTTCCTGACAATCACGCTACCATCGGAAGCCATCGGTAGGACGGCAAGGGCTAAAGATTCCTCAATCTGTGCCACCTGATCGGTCAGATCGGGGATACCGAGGAAGGTCATCAGGGCATGAAGCATTGCGGCCCTGACTTCTGGGACGGGGTCGAAGTTTAGTTCGCAAAGTCTCATCGGCGCAGAACACCGAATTCCCATCCACTTGGCCTCCGGAAAGTCTGACCACAGCATACTGATACAGAGGCACGACCACTGTCGCAGCAGGGGGTTTTCAACATCCATCAGATGTATCAAACAGGATTCGAAGAGGTCGGATGATAGGCATACGTTCTGTCCTTGTGTATAATTCTTGCAGAATATTGAAACAATGAAGGCACACATGGCTCGGTGTTCGCTAGCGTTACCCACGGGAATAGGTGAGGATGGGTTAAGGATGGAGATGAAGTAGTGGATGCCGTTGTCCTTCAAAAGGTCATTCTGGACTGTGTGGTCGACAGCCATGATTCTTGCCCAAATGAATACCATGACCGGTTTCAACTCCTGAGCCGCCGACTGCAGAAGCTTCACAACATAGGGGAATATACCAATGCTCAAAGCCAAGTGGACAGCCCATGGTCCTAAGTCGAGGAACTTGCTAAGCAGGATCAGGGCTCTCAACCTGTGCGCCTGACTCAAAAGGACCTGCAGAACGATGGGTAACTGATCTGGTGGGCTCTTCTCGGTTGGGCCAGATGATAAGTACATCTCAAACGCAGTAAGTTGTTCCGCGAAGAATGTGGAATGTTGATACTCGTATTGTCTGCGACCTTCCTCATGATCGATAAGGGCAGGCAGCTGAGCAAGAACCATTTCAACCGCCAGGTCCCAGCTTTTCCAGAGGGGGTGATTATGGGTCTCTGGGAGTTCTGGTGATGAGATTGGTTGGCATTTGTATGTGCGCATGATGCGCTCGCTCAGCAGAAAGTTCCTGAACAATGCCGCCACCATAAGGTCTTGCCGGAAAAGTTTCTTGAAGAGGGCTCGTGGTAGAGTTTTCCACGCAATCGTGTCGGTGATGGCCGTGAAGATCCAGTTCAACTCTCCGAGAGGACTTCTGCGGTCCTGTAAGCGACCGGGAACCCGAAAGTCGTCGATTCGGATATTGGATTGAAGTGGGTTTTGGAGAATGAAATAGCGCAACGCAATCTCGATCGGTGTGGTCAGGCAGCATGTAAACAAATCCGCCGGGAGATCTGGATTCGTCGGAAGGGATTCATTCTTTTGGCACGCCGCAAGGATGATGCAGTCTCCATAGTTCTGAACGATAGCATTCGGATCAAGCCTTTTCTGCTCGAGGTTTTCTTTCTCGTGTTTCTCAACAAAGGTGTGGAAGTTTTGGACTATGTTCCCTGCATGAGAAACATCGAACACAAAAAGACTGGGCCCCGCAAGCCATTGTTGTAGGTCGTACAAGGACACAGGGATGTACTGTGTGTAATTTTTGTTGAAAACCCATATCTCTCCGGACTGAGTGGGCAACGGGACACCGTGACCATTGTAGTGGAAGAGAACTCTTTCGTCTTTGGCGTTTCGGCGGAGCGATACACAAAACTTCTTGGTTTCGTCAACAGAAGGGTCGAGGTATTGCTTGTACCGCGTCCTAAGACTAAGTGTCTCGTATTGCTCTTGCAGTTTTTTTCCAATTTGCTCCATCAGCTTGTTGTTGCCGCCGCCGGTGGTGGATGTCGGGTCGACCCAGCATTCGAGTTTAGCGGTTGGATTTGTCTTGACGACATCCGGAGGATCAACACCGATGTTCAGACAAATCGCCAACGCAGCAGAAACAGTCTTGAGGCGGTCCTTCATCCGCCAGTCCTGGGATGGCCAGCTTCCAACAGGGTCTCTCGGAAATCCATTTGTCTCGTGACGTTTCTCCGTAAAGTACATGTAGAAGTTCTAGACGCAGCATGTCAGACCGGTATCAAAAACCTCCAGCATTTGAATCCGCTTACCGAATGAAGCACCTTGAGGTACTCGCTCGACGTGTATTCCTCCTGCCACCCATGCCTCATCGCAAAGTCCTCCTCATCCTCGTTATCGACGACCACGGGCTTATCGAAACCTCCGCGGGGTCCATAGTCACTCTTGGCCCTCTTCAGAGCCGCCGTTGGCCGTGCACTACTACTGGAATCTTGGTCTGAAGTAAACCGCGAATTGCCCTCGGTAGGCGTTGTGTTCTCGCCAGAAGAGCTCGTCGGCCTAGCCGGTGGAGGCTTGTGGTGTTCGACAGTGGTAAATGAGCGATGGTGATTTGAAATCGGTGCAGGGGATCTTTGGCGAGGTGGGATATGCGTTTCCAAGTCAGGGCCAAAGGCAACTCGGACGGACTTCTGGGTCCTCCTCGGGGCCTCAGCCTGAAGACTGGAAGCCTGGTGCGGTGATGTATTACGTTGCTCCATATCTACTGTCGGGTCCCTCATTGTACAGCGATGCTCATCGTGTGCGTCTATCGTAGGAACGTCGGCCGTCACTTACAGTCGCAATCGCTGTTAGTGAGGTTACCCTGTGCAGGGGCTCTGGAGAGCCGTTTTTCGACAGTGGGGCGCTCACCTTATCAGAAGTCAGCGCATGCACCGAGTCCAGACCGACTATCATCGGTATGAAGTGGACGTCGGGAGTAAAAGAGAGAAAAGCCCGGGGGACTGCAGATATTGATCCAGGCTAAGAGGTCTCCGTCTATCCTTGATGTCGAAACCGCAGCTGTCCGCCCCTAGCCAACAGCTTCCGAACGGCGAGATGATCGTGAAGCGGGTTTAGTTGGGAGGTAAGCTCGCTGGGCCTTGGCATCGAGCTGAGGAACATCATTCTTCCGCCGGCGTCCTAACAGAGACTAGTTTGAAATGTCACGTGACACTACGCGTAACAGTCGCAAGCCCTAACCGCGGCAAAGATACCCGCTGACCCAACATGCGTATATCGAAGCCCACTGAGGGTCATTTGAGTGACTCAATATCACCCACAGCCCCTTACTATTCTAAAACATCAAACAGCATGTTGACGCAGCGGAAGCGTGCCAGGCTCATAACCTGGAAGTCCCTCGATCGAAACGAGGACATGCTACGTATTACTTTTTGGTCGTTCCATGTGTAACACGCCGGGTCAGCTTGGATCCGGCTCCCCTAGAGACTATCTTTGCTTCTTCCTTCCTCTCTAGTCTCCCTCCTGTCGCAACCGAGACTCCTGAGTTGGTATACACTCGTTTGACCTGCCTGTTTATTGTACGTAATCAGCGCGGCATAAGCCGAAGACTCTGTCCTTCGGACTTCTGGGTAGCCAGCGGGTCTGACACCGCAACTGTACGACCATAGTCCAAGCAACATATTGTCATGAAATAAAAATATAGGTAGCCACTATAAACCGGTAGTCAAATATCCAGAAGACATGGAAGCTCTACTTTTCCTCGTTTGGACGGCGGGACTTCCAGGCTATTTCCTGACATGCTTAATCTTTTGTCCTGTGACGACAGCCGGAAAGAATACGATTGTAATACTTGTGTGATTATATGGTTCCTGTGCTGGTAAAATAAATTTTAGTGGACTGGTAAAGTATAGGGGCTTGCGCTTATCCGCAGCTCAGAATGAAAGTCAGGATAAGTTCAAGTTATAAGAAGGCAAATGAAGAATCTCTTCTGATTCTGACGTACTCGTTGAATATACCTTGCACCAGATGTACAGTACGGTTGTGGAGCTGGGAACGAATTGAATCAATGTTGGACAGTACCAACTTATCCTTGTCTTTGCGTCGTACATAGGACTGTAAGGCACTTTCTGACCATCGCGTCCTACGCCTTCCACACCCTTCTTCCGCCATTCCACATTCGCAATATACTCCTTCGTCAGTTGGGAGAAGTGGACAGTCATCAAACCTGGCGAACACCCACCACCGTTTCATATTGCAGAGATGCGACTTGAATTGTCCCTGGGGTGGTCGTTGAAAATCGAATGCGCGAGGTTCCTGAGTACTGTCTGATGCTGACCGTATTCGTCCCACAACTGCGACTTCGCTCGGCTACAGTATTATAAAATACTGGGAACAGGAATGACCTTTCCTAGGCTGCCTGTGAAACTGTTTAGCTGGATCCACTGTACAGCTGCTCTTATAGCCAGAACAATCTGTTACATCGTTATCGTCAGCTGGCTTTGGATTATCTCCTCTCAGAGACACTGTTGCTACTCCCAGGATACTGCCCGACTTGAGATGAGCACAGAAGCAAGTTATTAATTCTGTCGGCTTCTTTGGAAATCTCTCAGTGACCTCAGTTGTCTGAAAAATGATGTAAGTTTATGCTTTGGGCTCAGATTGTTTAGTGGTCAATATCTACTCGGCAGCCACGCACGTGAACCGCACAACAGAGCCATCTATCCTATGTAGTCCTTATAGTTATCCGTAGTTGGACGATAGTCAACTTAGCAGTTAACGCATTTTATCTTCATTTTCTCATGTAGCTACTGACGAGCTCAAAGATTTGCCCTGTTGCGAGAGAGACTTTCAGTACTAAGAGAATATTTGTCTATGGGCACTGACAATTATAGCAGGCCTAGAGCTAATAAATGTGGCTATCATTTCAAGAAAAAAAACATATGATTTGTACATGATTTCATTTCTTGCCATTTTTGCAGCTGGAGACTGCGTGTTGAGCCACACTTTCAGTGAGATGCGCGAGGACGCAATCAAAGACCGATGGCGGATCCCACCCCCATTGACGAGTTCGTCGCCTTTGATTAAGCAAGATCAAAGCTAGGGATACTTTGCACACGAAGTTCCTTTACATGCGCTGAAGACGGTCATGTTTAGATTGCAGACTTCGATAAGATGCATGGATGGTTGCCGTTAAACAGCCATATATTTCGTTCCACACCTATCATCCACAAGGATCATCCACATTCAGAAGTTCGACTCCAAAGACATGCATATCCACGAATGTATCTAATGTATACTGTCCAGCCTAGGAAAACGAAAAGAAAACGAATGGATAGACAAGGGAGCGCCGGAAGGCATAAACCTTTTCCAAGCACACTGTGCGTATATGCTCAGGAATGTAGCTTTTTCAGGTAAAGTATCAGGTTAGTTCCCCCAGGTGAGCTGCACCAATATAGCTCTAACAATCCGCTTTGAAGGCCTTTGGATAGGATAGTGCTTAAGGACTCAATCACGCCCCGGATTGGACGGCCCACTTTGTTATTACATAGACCAGAAATTCCAAACGAAGCTTTCCTAGTAAACACCGGCTCCAGGCTCTCCGATTTGACTATGGATTTTCAAGTTGTCGTAAATGCCCTTGGGACGCAACGTCTCAACCTTCAGCCCTAGAAAGAGGTCAGGCCACGTGTTTCAGGTCCACACTTAAAATACAAGCACCGTACAAGCACCGGACCACTTGCTCGAAACTGAGTAGCTATTAAAATTCAAGGTACCAAGTTCTAGTGCATTGGGTGATTGGAGCCGTGGGTCTCGCTACGAATACGCCATTCGTGTAGGCCTTTTGTTGAGCCCTCACAAGTCTCGGACAGGTTCCGAGATCTTTATCAATCAGTAATCGACAGCCAATAAGCGTTGATTTTGCAAGAGCTGCTCAGACTCAAGTGGGGTCTGTCATCTTATCTGATGAAGCTTTTCTGTTAACAATGAGTACCTGGTACTTAAGCTGAACATATCCGCCGCTCCAGACTGCATGTACTTCTTTTCCCCCAAACATCCATCCAACCTTTGCCATGAACGCCGAAAAACCACCTTGCAAGACTGAGGAGCCGGTCGTCTCCCCGTCACAGGATACAGACTCTGGCCCGGATGCCTCTACTATCGACGGAAAAGGCCCGCCCCCTTTGCTGGCCAAGCTCTTTGCCGTTTTGTTCATCTCGTGCATTAGTTTCGGCTCGCACTGGAGCTCTGGCGTAACCGGCGCCATGGAGAGTACTATCAAAAAGGTACGTTATCGTACTTCAATAATCACGCGCATAGCTGAAAGCAATCAGCAAATGCAAGTCTCTAACACGCAATTCTCGCTTCTAGAAGCAAGTGAGGACTTTATGGCCACTGTACTCTTATTGATTAGCGGGATCGTGACGGATCGAATTGGAGGCGCGGGTACATCACCCTCGATTACTTACTACAACTAATCCTAACTTCTATGTTCCTAAAGAAATGATCGTCTACGGAAACATCGTCAACACAGTCGGATCCATCCTTGTCGCAGCCGCGACGACTGTACGCTCTTTAAACTTTATGATCGGCGGCCGGGTCATTCTTGCACTGGGGGATATCGCTACGCAAGTTGCGCAGTATAAGATGTTTTCCTCGTGGTTTCCTCCTAGCAATGGGTTTGCGTCTACGCTGGGGTTTGAGTTGGCGATCGGGAAGGTACTTGCCATCATTAATTTGAAGAAATGGTTCCTGGCAATGTAGGTCGGTGGCTTCGTCGGTAATCCACAGCGAATGTTATTGCCAAAGTAAATCACACTCAATATCCCCGGGGCAATGACCAATATGGCTGGCCAGAACACCGGCAATTTCGCCTGGGTCTTCTGGACCTCTGTTTTCATGGACCTCTTCACCGACGCCGTGACAGCCATCTTCTATCTCTTCACGCGGTACTGCAACAAGCACTATACCGGGCGCCAAGACAGTGCATTGAAGGAAGTGCTAACAGAGAAGAACAAGAAGTTCGAGTTCCAAAAGATATTTCAACTGCCCTGGATGTTTTGGGCCGTCATGGCATTCTCGCTCTTCCAGACGAGCACCGCGCTGGTCTTTAGTCAGAATGCTACGGAGCTCGCGGAGAAGAGGTTTGATGTCGACAGTATCACGGTGGGATGGTACAGTTCGTTGTCACAGTATGCTGGTATGTCTTTGAATAAGGCTACAAGAGCCTGGGGACAAGATTCCTGCTTACAGGAGAAGGCTTCTTCCTTCTTCCATGTCTAGGTGTCTTCATCGATTTTCTTGGGAATCGAGCGAGCGTCTGTATGTTATGCATCTACTTCCAACTAGAAGTGCCCACTAATCTTTTCAGTATGCGTCTGCGGCCTCGGAATATTCCTTAGCATGGTTCTCGTCAATTTTGCCAACACAAAAGCTGGCACTGCCGCTTCCTTCGGCATCTATGCAATCGCTGTCTCGCTCGGACCGACCTCCATAATTGACAGTATCCGAACAACACTTTGGCATCAGTCTGTATTCGGCTCTGCATATGCTTTGAAAGTCACTATGAATAATGCGTACGCTATCCCTCCTTCTTTCTCTTTCCCTTTGCGACCAACAGTCACTGACGAAGCAGAACAGCATGAACATAATCATACGCATTATAACCAGCGCTCTCCAAGACGCTGACGAGGTAGATATGGTTATACGTCTGAACCCGCTTGATATTAAGAGGTAGGAATTATGGCCACATTAGATTGAAGATACAATGGCAATATCAAAAGGCTAGCAAGCTCTGTCGCTACATTAGATGGTATAGTACCCAATACTGAAGTATATTGACACTAGCCAAACTGATCTTTAGCATTTAGATCATCCTAAACAGCTATTGATAGGCGCTATGTTCCCCGGAAGCGATATAGCCTATTTTATAGACGTCACGTCTCTACATTAGCAGCATACTAAATGTGGAAACAAAATAACTCTATAGGATGACTTAATTCGCATTTTCGAAACAATTGCTGCCAACTAACCACAGTAGTAACTCAGCTGCTTCTCAGCCGAACGGAACCTGGACAGCCCTAAACCAACTTGAAATACAAATGAAATCGAATTAACGGGAAAACGTAGACGATAAGAGGGTGCAGTTGCGAGAAAATACAAATCAGGGTCAAAATATGGGTAGTTTTGCAAGTACATCGAATGCAGACACGGAAGCAAACACGGAGGTACAGGACAAACCAGGTAGGAAATGTAAGAAGATTACCTAAGAAACTGGGCGAGAGGGACCTGCAGGGGAGACAATACAGAGCAGGCCATGGGCTTCAGAGAGGAAGTTGAGAAGATCCCAAAGGCGCTTGCTATTTTCCAAGTTTCTTGGTGGGGTTGCACCGGTACCTTGATAGCTTCAGGGCAAACCAGCGACGTATACGTTTTTACTAACCGGATATAGGGCTTCCTACCGCATCGATGATCGAATCAGGAGTAGACGTAGATGTGCTAACGCGCTGGCTGCCCAAAGGGGAACCTGGGAGATGAGCGAGCGCGACATCATGGCGAAAGTCAGCAATTCCGGCAACGTGCAAGAGATCGGCTAAGAGATGAGTTCGAAGGCGTATATGATGAGAACTGGACCCTATTCGAATGCGATTGTGGAAGAAGGTGGTTGTCAAGAAGTAGGGGGATTCCCGAAGAGTATATATAAGCTCTTCGAACAAAGGAAAAATTGGATAAAAGGGACCGGAGAAGGTAGATTGGCGGAGCATCTTTTATTGACAGATCTAACAAGTGCGCCGTTATTAGTCGTAGCTTCATAAAGGATTTGTTCTGCAAAGCTCTCTGAGCAAACCCCAGTACTGTCGACATTGGTGACAATGCCTATGTTTCCTTTCGTTCGGTTGTAGTGGACAGCTCAATTTGCTGAGTTGTGAGCTCTTTATGTTTTCTTTATCAGCGGTTTAGATACTGCCCGTTCTCGTTGGGAACTTAGCATCTGTACAGTGACATGTTTTAGATGTTGTTTGATTAGGGCAAGAGATCGGATCCTGGCATAGAGAGCGCACTGAGGCCTACAGATGAACGGGGCTTGGACAAGTGCACAATTATAGATGCATTGCTTAGGAGACCGGTTCAATCTCCACAACTGGAGTTTGCACGACCAGGAACTCCAAATCATGAAAGTGAAGCTACCTCTTATAGTCAAATCTTCGTTGCTCCTCTCCTTGGATCTATGTACTGTGCGGCTAGGGCCCTCCATTTGATTAATATTAGGCTGGCCTCCCGCCTAGCTGTTTAGTAATATATGTAGGCTCTGGGTAGATGAAATAACAACGTGTTGTGCCATCGCTGATGCCAATCAGTATAGAGTCTCCCTTCGTTTTGGATAGCGATTTGGAGTAATTCATCCGGAATGGGAAAGATAAAGGCCATAGCGCCTGCGCGGAAGGACGGCTCCAAGGTAGCACCCAGACGAAGGAGAACATCTGCAGTGCGATCCATCTTGTTAAGGAGAGCGAGTAGTTACATAAGCATATTCTTAGTAGAATTGCGGATGAAGCTTCCGTGTAACTACAAAGTGGTGTTCCATAGGGTGAGAATCAGTCTTATTCCCTGCCAGGGCTTCCCTAGTTTACAACTAGCGAAATGGCACATTCCGAAGGCTAAGGTTTAGCCGAGCCTGTCTTGCTCAAGCCAACGATCACAGTCCTATCCTGTTCCGGGTATCCTATTCATCCGCTTCAGCAAAGTCTGCAAGGATGGTACGGCTGAAGGTAGACTTGGGGGCCGCCCTTTCCTTTCAGGCTAGTTCAAGCTCCCCACCGCTCCTTCCTCCAGTATTGTCATTCTCAATACCTCCCTGCGGGGTAAGTGCAGCTGTGCCTTTGCGTTTCATCCGAAATGAACAGCCTCGGTCTTGTAGCGACTCGATGGAGGTCTTTGGTAGTGTAGTCTTTGGCACTTGGTGGCTCAACTGTGTGTTTAAGGCCCCCGGTCACAGCCCTCGCAGCACGCAGAGAACTATTGATCTGGTTTCTCGCGCCGTTTGAGACAGGACAGACCGCCTAGTTGGCGGTAGGAACAGATTCCTTTTGTTCTTGGCTGGATCCAGAAGCATGCATATTTGGGCACAAGCTGCAGTGGAGTTTCAGCAGCAAGAGTCACTCTTGTTTCAGTCTAGATCGCGTTTCTCAAATGGCCGCTAAGCCATTTCGGGCGGGTTGTCTTAGATCTTCTGCTCACGATAATTCACTGGTCGATAGCAATATCTTGTGGGTAGATATGTTGATGTCACCGTCGGTAGGCCAAACCAGCAATAGTTGTTTGGAGCCGCAGCGGGGAGCATAGTACAAGCGCCAAGGAGCCTGAGTGTATTAAAATCGCTGGATATTTAGATTCATCCACCGGTAAGGAGTACCCAAGACCCGGGGGCGTAGGATACGGCTTGAAGTCTGCAGTCGAGAAGAGCAGTTCGTTTCACTTGTCTAGGCACATCGCAGGGAAAAGTTTGAAGTGCAGGTTCACCATTCAGGTTTAGATGAGCACGATTCTGGGGAAGCTCAATGTCAGCATGATTACACGAGCTCACGTTGCCAGACTCTGATCGCCAAATGATCTCGAAGACCCCTTGCATGCACGTGTCTTGGACCTCTTCGCCAAATAGGGAAAGAAGGCTGGCAGCTGGCCGGTCTTTGACTGACTGCGAACAATGCAAGGTTTGACCCTGTAGATGCAAGAAATTGACGTCGATGTCGCAGTTGTCTCCAGAAAAGCAGGCTTGGATACAGCCTAATCTTGTGACTCGGGCATGATTAGATGGCCCAAATGTTCCAGGCATGACTAGACAGCGCTGAACTCACTTGAAGGCCTCTGGCTGACATTCCGTTTGAGCCTTTATACTTGATCTGTAAAGAGAAAGGCGGTTGTAGAAGTCAATTTCAAGGAGCTTCTGCAGTATTGGATCCAAATCAATCAGGTTCAATCAAACAGCTTTCAGGTGATTGCCAGAGAATAGCCATCAATGGGTAAATGAATAAGTGAAAGGCTAGTAGTCTGATCATGAAGTCATTCAGAGGGAGAAAATTTTTGTAGTGAATGGAGAGTAACACATCTGAAGTACCCCATGCAGGAGAGAACAGCCACCTTCTCTCTACTTAAGCCCCGTCACATTCTTAGTTGTAAACTTTTCTTACTCTCCCTTTCACCATCTCTTACAGTTAGCCTATCTTTATCTATGTTATGGTTTGTCTAGATATAAAATCTGTTGTCTTTTATTCGTGCCTTTGTACATCGTCCTTAAAATACCACTGTGATGGCCTCACCCATCATCCAGCCAGCTGGTGCTGGAATACATGACATCTTTACTCAGCTTGAGCTCTGGGAGTCAATAGACAAGGGACTCAGCATGATTACTATTTTACGTGATAACGATGTCCTGTGGAAACCGTTTCTCCAGCTTACCCTGTTCAACCAACTCAACATTGTCAGGAAAGCATGGAGTGCAACTATTCAAAAGGCTTCTGAATCTGACAAGGTTCCTACTCTCAAAGATGTTTACACGAGTGAATCTTCTTTTATTGCTCAAGCACTGTTAGACACCAAGAACTTGCAGATTACTCCACCCGCAACACCCCGAACAGCCCTCTCGGGAGCTTTGTTGGCAAAGACTATCGTTATATTTCATCATTCAGAAAGAGCGCAGGAAGAATTGGGCACTGAACTGCCAGAGGAAGTCCGATCTCTGGTCAACCAGGTAAGTGAGCTTCTTCAAACCGGTTCATTTGATTGCAGGACTAATGCGATAGGTACAATAGAATGCCATTTGTCTCAAAGTACTCTACAATGCCAATCAATGGCATATTGACCTTCATTACAAGCGCGATTCGCTCTCTTCCGCTCAGGCTGGAGAGGTTGCCGAGATCTTCGAACAATATCTGGAAGAGGCTTTGGAAGCAGTTGCGTCGGCTATCCCACCTTCGCCGCCCGTTGAAGATGACAATGCGGGCCATGGTGGACTATGCAAGGAACGAACCGATTGCCCTAAAGTTAATCGATGCATTCATGATTTGATCGAGGAACAGGCCATCGCGCGACCCGACCAGGAGGGTATCTGCGCTTATGATGGTTCGCTTTCATATGCAGGGCTGTCGAAACTCTCTTCGGTGTTGGCTGAACAACTAAAGACTTTCGGAGCGCGCCCTGAGCAGCGGGTCGCTATCTTAATGAACAAATCATTTTGGTACCCAGTCGTCGTCCTTGCAGTGCTGAAATCCGGGGCTGCATTCGTTCCACTCGATCCCAGCCACCCTAAAAATAGGTTGAAGCAGCTCATTAGCGAGATAGAGCCCTGCGCTCTAATTACGACTTCGGTTCTTTCCGAATTGGCAGACGACTTGGGCTGCCCTTCTCTCGCGATCGACTCCGATCTCACTCGCAGTAAAGAAGGCTCGACTACAGCATTACTTCCAAATACAAGCGCAAGTCCTAACAATGCTGCCTATATTATCTTTACCTCCGGCAGTACTGGGAAACCGAAAGGAGTGGTCGTTGAGCATTCTGCTCTCTCCACCAGCGCAATCACTCGTGGCGTCGTTCTAGGGCTCGGTCCGGACTCCCGTGTCCTCCAGTACGCCCCACATACCTTCGACGTCAGCGTTGATGAGATTCTTACGACTCTGATCCATGGCGGATGTGTCTGCGTTCCTTCCGAGGATGACAGGTTTTCGATCGCTCACTTTATGGAATCTGCCCGTGTTACGGTTGCCCTGTTGACTCCGACTTCTGCTCGAACTCTCCATCCCGACGAAGTACCCTCTCTTCGAATCCTCCAAACTGGCGGAGAGGTTCTTACCGAGGATGTGAACGACAAATGGTCAAATCGTGTGACGCTTTTTAACGTTTATGGACCTACTGAGGCTAGCGTTGCTTGTGTTATCAGCAACCGCACTGGCCTGAAAGGGGCTGGTCATGTTCTTGGACAGGCGGTCGGAGGGAAGCTCTGGATCGTTGATCCCGACGATATTGAGCGCCATCTTCCGGACAATGAAGTTGGCGAATTGGTTATCTCAGGAGCAATATTAGCCCGTGGATATTTTCGCGATCCGAGCCGCACAGAAAGCTCTTTTGTTAGAATGCGAAACGGTGAACGGGTTTACCGGACCGGTGACCTGGCGAGTATGGATAGCGCTGGGACCATCATATACCACGGCCGCAAGGATCTGGAAGTCAAGATCCGCGGTCAGCGAATCAATATCGCGGAGATTGAGATCGCTATCTTGCAATGCGATTTAGTTCATAGTGTTGTCGTCGAGTACCCTCGCTCTGGACTGTTTGAGAAGAAACTCGTCGCTGTTCTACGCTTCGAGGACTCTTCGTCCGACGCTGAAGATGGATTATTTGGCGGGGCCAAGGGATTAACTGAAGACATTTATTGCCTGCTTTTAAGCCATGTCTCGAGTGTTCTTACTCCAGCGATGATCCCATCGAAATGGTTGTCGCTTCCCTGCGTACCACAGATGCCATCCGGAAAGGCCGATCGCAAACAAGTTCGTGGTTGGCTTGAAGATATGGACAAAAGAACTTATACTCGCATTTTCCACCCCAATGGCACTGATAATCTGATCTCAGATCCATCAGACAGCATGGTAGCGATTTGGCTCAAAGTCCTCAAATTAGAGCCGCAGAGTCTCCGCCTTGATCAATCTTTCATCCGTAACGGCGGTGACTCAATAATGGCCATGGAGGCCCGGCACCAGGCGCACGAAGCTGGAATCAACATCGACGTTCGGGAGCTCCTGGGTAGCCGTGCACTTCAAGAGATTGGCGAAATGGCAACCAAAACTTCAGCCGTAGAAGAGGTCTCAAAGATAGAGGATGATAGGGACGAACCTTTTCCCCTGTCGCCTGTTCAGCAGATGTACTTCGATAAGGTATCTGATCCCAGTCTTGGTCTTCAGCAACGTGTTTGCGTGGAAATTATGACGAAGATACAGCCTGATATGCTGCGCGAGGCATTGAACCACGTTATTCAGAAACACCGAATGTTGGCCGCTCGATTTACGAAGCACATGGGACAATGGATGCAGCAGGTTCCGTTTGGAAAGAATCTCAAACACCTGTCTCGCTGTCATATCTACAGTCAGGCTGTGGGGTCCCTTGGCGACTTCTGCAGTGAGCCCATGGCCCTTGAGGATGGGACGCTACTTCACGCGCATTTGCAGTCGAGTGGTGAGAGGCAGACACTCGTGCTCTGTGTTCACCACTTGGTCGTCGACTTCGTCTCATGGCGAGTCATTCTGCAGGATCTCCATGACGCCCTTGCCGCAGCACAGAATGGTCTTCCTTCTGGCATTTCTCGCTCGACACTCACATTCCAGCAGTGGTGCCGTGAGCAGACAAAATACGCTTCTACTCTGATTCCCGAGGCCGTTCTTCCCTTCGCGCCGGGCCCAGTCAATCTTCGTTTCTGGCAGCCGTCGAACGTGCAGGCAGTCTCAAACACGTATAGCGAGATTGTTCAGCATGACTTTCGCCTTTCCTCAACACAAACTACCCAAATGTTGGAGAAGTTCACCACCGCCACTGTTCATCCCACAGACCTCATGCTAGCAACATTTGCTCTCGCCTTTAAACGAATATTTACCGAGCGCGACACCCCTACAATATTCATAGAAGGACACGGTCGCGAGCCTTGGCATGCCTCTTTAGATGTCTCGCAGACGGTTGGCTGGTTTACGGCTGCATTCCCTATTCATCTTCCGAAGGACACTCTTTTGAACACCACCACTGCCATACTTGGAGCATCCGAGCGCCGCCGATCTGTTCTTGCTAATGGTCATCCATACTGGGCCTGTCGATATCTCTCACCCAACGGGCAGAAAGTGTTCGGAGATGATCCCCGCCATCAGGAAATGGAGTTTGTCTTCAATTATGCAGGTAGCATTGTGCAGCGCGCACCCGGTCAAACGTTGTTTGCGGAGAATGTGCGTATCGCTGAGATCGGCCATCCAAACTGCGAACGCTTTTCGCTGTTCGATATTGGTGCTGCTATTGAGATGCCGAGCTCTGAGCTTGTTGTCTCTTTCACTTTTCCCAAGGGTATTGCGCACCGTGAGCGTGTTGCGGAACTGGTGAAAACTTACCAGGAGTTGCTCGAAACAGCTGTTGAGCGGGACTTAGATCTCAGCGCGAAGTTATCGTCGCCGCTTGTCTGTCCCGCAGACGTTGTTCGTTCGCTCGAGGTAAATGGTGTTTGCATTGAGCGCGATGTCGAGATCGTTTACACCCCTTCATCGATTCAGCAGCATATGCTCTGGCGTCAGTCCCAGGAACCATGGTTCTACCGCGTGCAGGGAGATTGGACCATCGAGAAGACCACTACTCAGTCAGAACCTGTCGATATAGACCGTCTGTCCCACGCATGGAACCAGGTTGTTCACCGCCACACTACTCTACGAACTGTGTTCAGGTACAGCAGTGAGGAGGAACGGTTTGTCGCCATTGTCTTGCATGAGGTTAAGCCAGCCATTTCTATCATCCGCAAAGGCATTCAGACCAGCGGCTCCCTCTGCCGTGACGATGATCTTTCCCCTCCCCATCGCATGGTTCTCCGTGAAAAAGACAATGGGTCAGTCGTATGCGAATTGGAATTTAGTCATACCATTATAGACGCTGCGTCTCGCTCAATCGTCGTGCAAGACCTTCTCGATGCGTACGATGGAAAGCTGGCCCATCGTCCCCTGGACTTTCCTCCCTTCTGGGAATACATCCGTCTGGCCCAGTCCTCTACCCCTTCAGCCAGGAAGGAAGAGCTACATCGTGCTGGCCGCGTTGTCACCCTTCCTTTTCAACCAACCCATGTTCTTTCGAAAGTCCCCGAAGCGTGCAAGAAGAACGAAATTACCATCTCAAGTTTCTTCATGACCGCTTGGAGCATCGTGCTAGCTAAACACTTTGTCGCCCACAACCAGAGGGTCGACAGCACTTCGAGCCAAGCCGTAGCGTTTGACTATGTGCTCTCCGACCGCTCCGCCAACATTCCGGGTATTGAAAGTGCTGTTGGCCCCTACATCCGTCTCCCAACTCTTGAAACCCATGTGAAGGAGGGCGTATCGCTCAAAAACATTGCCCGGGGCTTGCACGCGCAGTGCACGTTCCAGTCTCTGTCCCAGTCGACTCAAGACGGGTCAAGTCTTGAGCTTCCGAGCAAGGCTACTGCACTGCAAAAGTACTCCACGCTGGTGAACATCCGCAACAGTGGCTCCGACAGTCTGGACTTGGTCTCGGACTCTGGTGAGTGGAAGTGGATCCTGCAAGGGTTTAGTGATCCATGGGACTATGATCTCGTTTTTGCGGTGAATGTGCATGCCGGAAAGGTCACGGGTTGGACAGTTGAGTATGCTGACGGTGTTGTCGAGCATTCTGCTGCCGATGAAATCGCGAAGGACCTGAATGATGTTGTTGAGCGCATGGTGTGTGAAATCATTTGATCTGACCTGGAAGGAATTGGTTATGTTGGAATTTGGTTTAATCTCGCCATGTACATCGATGAATATTGGTATTAGACGATGTTGGATGCATTGATTGTGTCATGCCATGTATGTACACCCTTCATGTCTTACCTAGACAGGCTTTGGGGTTGTCTCCTTACATTTTGCATTCGCTGTGAACCTGATGCAATGAGACGCAGAAACTTCAATAGCTCCTTGCAGAATAGAAACCTGCCACTAGATCCAATACGATATCCTCACCGTCTTTGAGACTGCGTCTTACATACTTCACCACATCCCCCCGGTTAACCAGATGTAAGCATATAAGCTGAGCCAGGCTTTACCAGCGGCATGGCAGACTCCCAAGAACAAGAACAGCAACATGCTGAGTCTCGACCTAGTATTCTCTTTCCCAGCATGGGCGCTCCTCCTAGTCCTAACCCTCTTGTATACACTATACCTAGCCACAACGCGCCTCCTCCTGAGCCCCATTCGCCATATTCCCGGCCCAACTCTAGCCGCACTGTCGTTTTGGCCTGAATTCTACTACGACGTCGTCCAGCGGGGACAGTATTTTCGACAAATTGACAAGATGCATCAGACATACGGTTTGCCTCCCTTCTTTTACCGTCTCAAACAGTTCAGAGCCACCTGGATTCTCACCGCCGCTAACAAAGAACGTATATATAGGCCCGCTAGTCCGCATTAACCCATTCGAAATCCACATCCAAGACCCCTCCTTCTATCCCGTGCTGTACACAGGCCCAACTCGTCGACGACATAAATGGCTCTGGGCTGCACGAATGTTCGGGAACAACACCTCTGCCTTTGCAACCGTCCGGCACGAACACCACAGACTAAGAAGGAGTGCATTGAACCCTCTCTTCTCAAAGAGCGCTATCCAGCGGCTAACACCGCACCTGCAACATACCCTAGCGCGGCTATGTAGTCGGCTCGATGGGTTCGCTTTTACAAGACAGGATGTGGACTTGGGGATCGGACTTACAGCGTTCGCGGCCGACGTCATCACAGAGTACTGTTTCGGACAGTCACTGGAGTTGATTGGGAAAGATAACTTTGGAAAGGAGTGGATTGATATGGTAAGCGCTCCGTCAGAGCTCGGCCATCTGGTAAAGCAGTGTCCGTGGATCTTGGTGGTTTGTAAATGGGCGCCGAAAGCTCTTGTTAGGGCTTTGCTGCCGGGGGTTGCGTTGTTGTTTCAAATACAAGAGGTACCTTTTCCCCTTAACAGTAAAATTAAGAGGAGATTGATGCTAACGATGGATAGAGAATGAGCGCCCAGATTCAACCGCTTGTTGATCGAGCCGCCGCCGTTGACAAGCCAGCTGACCCTTTGACCGTCTTCGACTTCCTCCTCTCGAGTACCCTCCCACAGCACGAAAAGACAGTGGACCGACTCAAGGGCGAAGGGCAGACGCTCATCGGCGCGGGGACATTAACGACCGGGAATGCATTGAAGACGATAATCTTCCACGTCCTCAATGATCCCGACATCTTTCGGAAACTTCGAGCAGAGGTCGACGGTGCTCTAGAAAATATGGATATTCTGTCCATGTCTGATACGGCCTACCTCGAACGCCTCCCGTACCTGTCAGCGTGCATAAAGGAAGGTCTACGGATTTCCTACGGCGTCACGCATAGACTCCAACTGATCGCCGAAGAGCCCCTAATATACTCAGGAGTGACCATCCCAGCAGGAACACCAGTTGGAATGACATCGATCTTCATGCACGACAATCCAGTAGTATTCCCTCAGCCGCGGGAATTCCGTCCAGAGCGCTGGTTCGAGGCAGATTTTGAGACTGTGCAGGCAATGAATCGCCACTTCGTCCCCTTCAGCAAGGGCAGCCGCATGTGTCTGGGAATGAACCTGGCGTATGCGGAGATTTACTTGGTGCTGGCAGTACTTTTTCGACGGTATGAGATTTCTCTGAGCGGGGTGACGAGGGAGGATATTGAGATGGCACATGATTTTTTCGATCCTGCGCCAAAGGAGGGGGCAAGAGGATTGATCGTTCAACTGCAGAAGAGGGGGTGAGATCAGAGTAAAGAATTCTATGATACATCTTGGTGATCTATGAATATAACTCTTAGGGCAACCGATTCCCCTGACAGCGTCTTTCGTGAAAGGACAAAGGATGCTTGAAAGGCCCTGGACCAGAGACAAACAAGGACCGCAATTTAGTTTATTCCGAGAAAAATATTGGGCAAAGTGGTGGTTTCCCAAGAATCCTCTTTTTAGAGTCTAAATCTAATCTATCCCGCACGAATTCCAGCGTCTATGCCACACAAACACGCCACAAAGAAACGCCAGCACTTGGCTTCCACAGTTAGATATCTTTGTTGAGGTGTCTGGATTGGGCCATTTGAGTATTGGCTTTGGGAATGTTGCGTACAGAATGATTCCCTGTAATGTAGGAAAATGTCCCTGATCAACAATGACGCGAAATGCCATCTGGTTTCAACCTGCAAGAGGATTACTGAAGGACTAATCTTTTTTCAACCTTATCTGCTCGATTGGACTTTCAAGATCTGGCGTAGCCGACATAAAGTACGTGGCTGACTGCAGCCTGGCAGTTGGAAACCCTAAGCCACGACCCTAGCACGAGCTATTGTGTCCCGTGGCGGCATTCGAGCATATGCTTGAACAAGAAGAAGATTTCATGGTGATACTCTAGGGTTAACCTTACAGTTCACTCTAACATTGTCTTGGGCTGGTTCCTCCATTGCCGTAACCCATTAGGGTTAAGCAGTCGCCGCGCTTGTGCAACTGCTCTCTCCAGGAAGACTGTCACCGTAATCGAATGCTGGACTACTTCATAAGGATATCTTAGTGCCAGGTGTGACTGCAGAATGGTTCTGACGGCATAGACCTCTTTGATCCTGCAATTCTGCCTGCGCGCAAACTGCGCAAGCTGCTCTACAAAGATCAAGCTCACAGCTCTGTTTATTCCCGTCCACAGGTCCCCTCGTCCAACAACACCTGGCAGCTCAAACTGACGAGAAACTGATCTCAGTGATGCCTCATATTTCGTACGTCAGTCTCTTGGGCAGGCCCGGTGATGAGCCAGATTTCTAGTCGATTATTCCATAGTAGCAGCGTCTAGATATACAGGTATAGTCTGGTATATCTGGCCCTTAATCCACTGCGGCAATGGGCAGATGAGTGGTCAGTTCAAGTCGGCTCGCAGTGGAAGGTCGGATAGATTCATATTAGGAAAATATTAAAGATAGTCTGGGTAGTCAGTATATGTACATGAATACGAAATAGGAAATATTGCGTTACGCTATCTCAAGCCTGTGGCCCTCTTGCGCCCTTGCTGTCCCAGGTATTTCCACCAAGGCCCGAAAGGGACGTCTGCCCAAGGCTATGCGCGAATCCAGCTCTGTCTCCCTCTCCACTGCCAGTCGGACTCTCTTCCTCCCTCTCAATGACGGTCTCATGCGTGACCGTGATCTGCCCCTTATTCTTCCTCCCGCCACCACCAACAAGAACCTCCTCGTCACTCTCCGCCGTCTCCGTCTGATGCACACTGCCAAACCGCAGACGATCCCGCTTCCTCTCGGACTTGGCCTTCCCTAGCCCAGTTCCTGTCCCCGTTACCGTCCCGCCCCCCGTGCCGGTAACAGAAGTCAACGGATAATCGCCCTCGCGGCGTCTCGATGTCCCTTTCCCCCGGCCGCCTCCGTACTTGTAGCTGCTCTCCTTACCGCCGCTATTACTGAACAATCCGCTTAGACCGATCTTGCTCGCGCAGCGGCGGATAAGCGGCTGTAAGATTGGCAGGTTCGAGACGACGATACTGACGAAACTTTCGCGGCAGGCCCATTTACTTCCTTCAATTGCGCCGTTGGGACCGGCCTGTCGTTAATTTCATTAGCAACCGGTATCCATATCTGAAATTTTCTCGTCCCTTTCCTTTCTTCCTGCAGACGATTGAAGGCCAGATGGCTGGGCCTAGGGAAACGTACAGTTATGATGATCACCGCGCGGATAATCCCGGCAACGCCAATGAAGATGGCACCGCTGAAGAGACCCATCAGGGTGATTTTGCGTCGAATGCCGATCTTCACTGCCCAGAGGAGAGGAAGTGGAATGGACATGAGGTAGAGGTCTGTCAGGACATTGGGAATCATGACGACGAGGACGTAGGCCATTGAGCGGGTGGGTTGGCATAAATCTGCGGCGGGATCATGTTAAAGGCTGCGCTATATCGAAGAAAAGAGCGAGCAGGGGACGCACTGCCAGGATCCGGGTTAATCTGCCAAAACCGCCGCATAGGCTGGCAGCTCAATATGAGCGTCAAGGCCACAGCGAGATATGTCACGGCGAGGAGGACATATGCAAAGCGCACACGAGACGGGAGGTGGCTTAGACCCGTTCTGTAGCAGATCTCAGCATCTCAGTATCAATCCAGTTTTCCTTTCAAAAACAAAACGTTTTCTTTCAGCTCCAGCAAAACAGAGAATGGAGACAAGCGACGTACGTTAATCGTGAATAGAAAACCGCCAGCGCGCCCTTGATCAGCCACAATACCATCACGTACAGCGACCACCCGGCAACCTGGATCTTCGACCCCATGATCCGGTTGTAGTACTCCCTGGAGTTGGGGTCAAGGGCCGCGCGCTGTTCGTCGGTCATGTAACTGTTCGTGAGACCGTCATACTTGGATCCGACCAGATACGCGAGCGTGACTTCGATGGTGAAGACTATCTAGAGCATCAAAAACTGTGAGCAGACGCATGGGGATGACGACAAGGGAACGTACCCCAGCCAGAGGCATCAAAAAGTCGTCGAGCTGGAAATTTGACGGCCCAACCTGCGTCCAGCGTACACAGACCCGGACGATGATGAAGACGAGGCCCAGCCCTAGCAGGGTGAAACTCTCAGCGTACTGACTCGACATCTGTGCAGACAGATGAATGACTCGACGCGGCTGCGCAGGGGGCCACGCGACAGTGCAGTATAAGAAGCGTATGCATCGCAGAATCTACCGTCTCCTGAGCATAGTGGAGAGCCTGCCTTGGCGAAGAAGACGGAGAATACTGCTGTAGAACGTTCTTATGCTCAGCCTCGCAGCGTTCACAGACTCACAGTGGACCGGTTCAATGGAACAGCTCAATGGACCCGTTCAGTGGACCGTTCAGTAACCAGTCCAGTGGAGACCACTGGAGCTTCTAGACTTGGATAGTGTAGCGGATCACAGGGGCACGCGGATTCTGGGTTCCGATCTGTGTAACGCTGAAGAAAGTTGCCCATCGCAATTAAAGTTCTCCATTCTATCCCCACTGTGGAGTCCAACCGTGCTGGTTGTCAGCCACCAGGGTGGCAGCGGTGACCCTCGGGTGAACTGATCTGACATTTTTGACACTGACAGCTGGCGGAACCGGTAATCATGACAGATGGACCGGTGGAGATATCTCAATGTCAGTACCGGGCCGGTTTTCCTCCAGCGTCATCTAGGATCTGAGCAAACGCAGAGACAAGCCGGTATTGAGCAGTGGAAGCTGCAAGGCACGGCCAAGACCCTCGGTTTTCTCTCGGGGACCGGGGCAAGGGCAAGACAGAATTCGTTTCAAGTGGTTTACCAGCCTTTCCTCTTTGGGCGCACCGTCGAGAAGTCTAAAAACAGCAGGAGCGACACTAGTGCCCGATCCGGTATATTGTCGTACGTCTTAGTGAGTGCTTAGGATTTTTTCAAGTCGGATTCGTCCGCAAAAGGATTCTAATCCCTGCCGTGGTGGGGTTAAGGCCAATTTTCGATATTTTTCTATTCCCTATTCGGTTTGGAGTACGTAACATTGAAGCATAGGCAGAAAAATAGAATAGAACAGAATAGAGTAAAATAAAATTAAAATCAAGTCATCCCGCTGGTGTCAATCCTTGATCACCCCTGCGAGTTTTACAGCCACAGACCTCGATGCACCGCAACTCATCGGGTGTTCCGTCTGTGGACGAACGACTGCAGCTGCCGCTGGGGCTCGGCGAAGGCTAGCAGCTCGAGCGTGGTACCTGCACCAACCATTTAGTTTTGCCACCCATGGCCCAACTCAATTTTGGCTGGAACCTGGAATTCGAAACTATCGCGCGAAGACAATACTATCGGAAAAAACAAAGAGCCTTCCCGAAAGTTCGGATATCCTAATCCTCCTGCTGCTTGGCGCGCGGACGCTAAGCGGAGGCCGAAGGCTATCATCCGGGTTTTCGGAAACATGGGAACTGATCACGCTTTGGGAGTGAAGATCAAGGCAGTTCATGAATTCGACCAATCACGGTTGCTGTAATACTTTCGTGACCGTTCTCCTGTACTCTGAGTAGATTGGCAGATGCCGTAATCCCCGGACTGGTCCAGACGCAATGAAACAAACGAGGTGCCATATCTTTGGCGGCTCTACTGAGCCAGCTGTCTATGGAACACTGGGCAAGGGCAAGGGCTGACTGATGAGCGGTAGCTGACTGATGGCCAGCAGCTGACGATGAAGGGGCTGATAGGAGTCAATGTAGCGAGCAATCGCTCCTTCCGTACTCCGTAATAAGTGGCTGTTTACCGTACCCCCTGCTCCTGCATCAATAATGTTTACTTGATGTGGGCTAGACCAATACGGATTAGGAAAGGTCCATTCAGGGTCCAGACAAACAGAGAGAATGTCATTGTTCATTATCGCGTTATTGTCCAAGTGAGCCGACCTCATTCTCATATCAGTCCCTCTTCCTTGCTCCTTTCTCACCCTCTCGCCCATTCAATCTCTCTCCCAGAGCTCAGTCACTTGCGCAGTCACTCAATCATCTAGTCATTCAATCACTCAATCATTTAATCACTCTCCCTCCCCCTTTATCAAGCAGTATTATGATCGCTCCGAATGAACTCCGCCTCCGCCCCCGTAAACCTCGTATTCAGGCCCAGACCCGAACCGTGCCTGTGCAGGATCCACTCAAGAGTCCTAGACAGGCCGGGACGCAGGCTCCCACCTGGGCGGTACTGCTACGCACAAGCGCTAGGGCTCAACGGCGCCGAACCTTCACGTGGATGGCAACCGGTTTATGGAACCAATACGAAGTCGTCTTCACGGGCTCCTCAGCACCCATTTCAAAGGTAAATGAATGCAGTAGCTGCGGAATAGCTTTGTAGATCTCGCACATGGAGATCTACCCCGTCAGTCAGCACTGACTTGACAGCCGCAACAAAAAAAAGCAACGAAAAAGAAACGAAAAAGCAACGAAACTGAACACGCAACACAATATGGAGAAAGAGAGCAAAAGAATCAATACAGCCAAACTGCACTCACATTCTTCCCCAGGCAAACCCTCGCTCCCATGCCAAACTGCATTATATGACAATCCATATTAGCCACGTTCGCGCCGGCCTCTATCCACCTTTCCGGCCGGAATATACCCGCGTCCTCCCCAAAGACGGACTTGTCGAAATGAATGACTGCTGGGTTCACACCTACGCGTGTATTCCCGGGGATCCAGTACCCGCCAACCTCGCATCCGCAAGATGGGGCGTGGCGGGGGAATGAGACCCCGGTGATCGGGTGCATTCGGATCCCCTCCTTAATGCAGGCCCCCAGATAGGGGAGCCTAGTAGCCTCGGTGTATGTGATGTGCGGCCGGCTCAGCTGGTGGCTCGTAATCGCAGCGTCGATCTCAGAAGTGAGTTTTTCGTAGACGGCTCGATTGCGGAAGATGTTGTAGAGGATGCCGGACAGAGTCAGGGCTGTCGTCTCGCTTCCGGCGAAGCTGTCGCCGTATCTTAGTATCATAATCCATAGCCCATAGTCTTAAATCCCTAGTATAGACCAAAACCTAAGTTACCAAAAGGATGAAAGTGAAACATACAACCCACTGAAAGATTCCATCTTGATATCGGCCAGCTCAAAGTTGAGCGCCTTGCCGTTCTTGTGCGAAATGTCAAGCAGCTTCCCAAGGATATCTGCCCGCTGCGGCTTGGTGTTGGAGTCCAACTCGCTCAGCGCGAAGAGCCGTCTCTTGATCGTGGCGTTGGTCGCCTCCGTCAGGCTCGCCAGCGCCGTCAGCGCACCTCGCACCTTAGGGAGGAGGAACCCCGTCAGCAAGAATAGGGGCCGCACGTAGGTGGGCATGATGCCCGCCAGGAACTGCACGGGGATCAGATCGTCTGTGGCGGCGATGTAGCCGAGATGGTCGCCGCCTGCTTCTAGGAAGCCGAACATCTTGCTGAAGAAGAGCTCGCCGATCACGTCGTACGCGTACCTGGACCGGGTGCAGTGTTAGCAAGACGATCGCTGTCGCTCTCATACCATACTAGGATAGGGCCGGTTAGGGCACGGGTGCTAGGATTGGAGTACATTCTTGTCCAGAGCCACAAGTCAAATGACTCTTTGCGGTCTGCCATCTCGCCGAGCTTTTCCTCCCAGAGGTCGATGCAGGCGTCGACGTACTGTTCCGACTGGAGGATGCTGGACATCGAGTAGACGGCGCTGACGATGCGCCGGCGATCCGCGTGCTGTTTCCCGCCGATGGCAGAGAAATGGTCTGGGAACCGGGCTGGACGTAGCGAGATTCCTACTTCAGCAGCGTCAAGTGATGAGGTCTAGACGCTGACTTACCCCACGGTGGCCTGAACGCGAGGTAGAAGTCGGTCTGTGTCCGTTCAGATATCGAACCATACCGTACATCCGATAGAACAGCATACCTTGAGGGTCCCGGACTTGACCCCATAGAGCGTCTTCACTGCGGCTGGGTCGCTGGTGATAAGTTCATCGGGAGCAATGCGGACAATGGGTCCTATCCGGTAGAGCATAAGCACATAACGAACGAGAGCGGAATACCGAGTCGGTCGAATCCCAGACCATATTTCTCATGCAGCTTCCTCTGCGTCTTCTCAGCATTGCCGGGAAGCACATGCAACACCGTCCAGATCCGCGAGACAGAGGCCCAGAATGGGCCAGGGAATTGCGCGAGGGGGTGGAACCACCGTGTGTAAGTGATCCACATGATGCAGTATGCGAGGGAGACAAGAAGTGCCAAAGGGAACAACAGCAATGTATCAATGTTAACGTATTTGAAGTAATTAGGTACGATCAGATCCATTATGTGATTGACCAGCTTCCCGTTAGCTGTGCAGTGAAGATAGGAGACTCTGGGACTGGGGCTCATGGAGGGTGACAGCTCTTAAGTGGGCGCGTACAGGAGCCAAGGGTCTACTCAGAGTACAGTCGTGGCTGCAGCATTTAGCCAAATACGAGTTCCCCGCCCAGAGGCGCGAACCAGCTCGCTCTGAAGAAATATACTGACCTGCAATCAATATGAAACGACCGTTAGTATAGTGGGTGCACGGCCCGACACGGCCCGTTCTGACAGGGCGATAGCCTAGCCCTAGTCTCCAACCGGCACAAACTGACCAGTGAGATTTGGATGGGTCGAGCGCGGACCTTGTGATGACGAAGTTGTTTGCAGCATGGAATCTGAATGCATTAGAGACTAATGGCAGGATTCTTTCATGCTGAATTCTAGGCATACCGCCAAGGCCAGCATATCCTTCTGCGGCATCTTCTACTTTCGTCTTGTCTACTTTCGCCTTGTCTACTTGATATTTGGGGAATGTCCGTGGTTAGGTCTATGGCTCCGACAAAGCAGGGAGGATGCCGCAGTGCAGTATTGTGCACTGGGCTTGGATATCTTGAAAATCGGCCCGAGAAACGCGGCTTCGGCGAGGGCCTCAGGGAGTTCGAATGAGCGGCCACCGGGGAAAATCCGTTTACAGACTATGCAATTGAGATCTCTTGCCTTGCTCGCCTCGTCGAAGACCCGCGATTTCGAGTCCATGGCGTTTTATCTTACGCCATATGGCACTCCTTCACCACCACATGAATTGCCATATGTCAAGCAATCCTCGTACCATTTCTCGTGAGTGGCACCCTTGTGCAAGCGGACAAAGATCAAGATAGCGGACAGCTTATCCCTCTGAACTGCTCTTCAGGGTTTCTCAATACGCTTTGTGAGTGGTCCGTCCATTTCTCATGCGAAAAATCTGTTCGATTCTCACAGGATGGCTTTGTATTAGCGACTACTTCATGCCAACTAATGCTAGCGAGTCTTGAGAATTGTTTGATTGCTTGTCATGGCTCATTATGAGAGTCGCTTCGGCAGCTTCGAGGCGGACGATGTTGGTCTGGTCTCCTGATATGTTTGTCTGGATTTACTAAACATGCCGAGTGCAACGTTTTTTTAGAGGGGATCCTTATTTCGATGGCGATTTAGTGAGGTGAAAGTTTGTTTAGTGATGCAGTCTGCTATAACTTTAGAAGTCTTGCCAAGATCCGGAAATGAGAATAGCCCTAACTCAGTAGCATATGAGTAACAAATAATATATATATCTCAATTACCTTACAAACAGACATATTGGCATCTAGACCCTGCCACCGATCCAGTATCCAATTATCAGCGCACTATACCAATACTTGTATGCAAACAGCCAGCTTCAGGACAGAACCGTGATATTCCTCGACAATTCCGTACAGTTCACGAGCACACTGTGGGCGGAAAACTGCCGCCAGGCAGGAAAGCAAGACTGCTATAATTATAGGTCGGGCTCAGCATTATAATCTGTCCGACGGTCGTCCCGAACTCTTCTGCCAGATCCTTGTACACGCCCCAGGTGAACATATACGGCTGGATAGCACACTGACTGGGCTCGCACAGAGGGACTTTGATGAACTTGCCCGGCGATAGACGGTCATTCGGTCCAGTGGTCTCATCACCTAATGCCGCGGCCGTGAGAGACTCGGTTGTGATATTCAGCCTTCTCGCGATGATTTCGTATGTGTCGCCGTTGACGGTGTAGTAGTTCCGAGGGCCACCGCTGACGCAGGTTCTTGTCCTCGTGGTGTTGGGAAGGAGGCAGCTGTCGTTGTCTGTATGGCAGGTTTCAGGTGGGATGATGATTTGTTCGCCAACGTTTGGGATGATGGTAACGTCGGCCATGAGGTTCTGTCGCCCGATGTCGCAGACGCCGCGGTTTGTGGCTGTGGCGATGGAGAAGAGCGTGGTGTTTGGAGTTGTTATTGGGCAAAGGTAGGATGTACTGTTGAGTGTGCTGGGGTCACAGCTCGAGGAGACGTTTGTAGCCAGGGCTGCGGCGAAGAGCGCCGGTAACAGGGTGATTAGGCCCCCCGTGGATTTGTTCAGACTCACGTACAAAGCAGCTGTAAGTCAACTGGTTTATTGATATGTGAGAGAATGTCAAGCTAAATAGTCAAGGGTCCGGATAGTCGACGCAAGCGCTTGTTTTCTTCAGGGGCTCATCGGAGTCAGTACCGCCTCATAACCTGCAGCTGACGCAGCCTTCCACAGCAGGCATCTTTGTCTCGTCATCATCGAGAATCTCGCTATCACTTTTGAACCAAACTCTTGGCAGTGCAGTTCCTCGTACGCACCCGCTGATCTACCTGGGGACGACGGGGCAGTCGAAGCTTTCGCAAACTGCCTCTGCTTCGGGTTTAGGTGATGCTGATCATCCGCCCTAGTAGTAAGACTTCAAGAATTGAAGCAGAAGATACGCATCATCGATAACCACATCAATGCCCGGACCACTTCGCGAATCATATGGTCTGCATTATTTTTGTGTTGCTGCTCATTTAATTTCACGCACTTGCCCCGGATTCCATCCCGTTAAGGCACTAGTTTGCAGCCTCACGCATAATCAATTGTACCTGTTTTGCAAGGATCTCATGCTTTTGGGTCTTCCAAGTATAGAATCTGCAAATAAAGCATACGACTGTTCCTCCGTTCAAAGTAGCGGCATCTATTCCGGGAGTAATCGCCGAACCTCCTCCAACCACAGCTGTACTTTCTCACCAAGCTCATGAGAAAACTTCGCAGACCATTATAGCCGTACATAAGAACGAGCTTGCCAAATCGGAAAGGGGAGACGATCCCGGTAGCTTTTTGAGCTGCTGAAGGAAAGTTTGCTGTTGGACCAGTCCATTGCGGCGGCGGTGTCGAATGACCAGCCTGAAAGTAGTAACCACTGGTCCCACTCAGCCACATCTGCTGTCTACCGAGCTAGGTTCTTGCGACACGGCCGTTGATCTCGATTTCCGAGAATTTCGTGCTCATTTGGAGATATCTTGTCGCGTTGAGTTTCACTGCCGTCTCCCAGGTTTTTCAACGGACCGGAGTTTAAGGGACGTTCGACTACTTGGAAAGGCCTTTATTCTGGGGCTGATAGCGCAGTGAGCTCTAGGAACTAGAATTCTGTTTCAATCAGGTCAAACCCAACACTAGTGCTTCGCACGGCCCGGAAAACGTCCCTTCGAAAATAGAGCCCGGGAGAGGCGGACAATATGCGTTACCGCAGTTGTATAGAACGGGAGCTATCTTGAAGAGATCGACCCGTAGTCCTCCGAAAAAGCAGGACTCTCCTCATCAGCTCAAGTGAAGAATATTCGAGTGTCCCGGCCGATTAGTTATATCCACGTTGGCCGACCGCTCTCGATTAGTTCAAGAGCAATGGTTCCAATGTCGAACACGCCGTACCACGCTGTATATCGCCTGCGGCAGTCTCTGAGCAACCTAGGAGCATAAGACCTGAACCGTAAGAGCCGCCGGGGGGTAGATGAGGGCCTAGAATCGTCTTTAAGGACTAGGCATGCGCGGAGAACGACAAATACAGTGCAGGTGATGAGGGCTTCCTGAGTAGCGAAAACGTGAGCGTTGCTGGGAATGCACATAGCAACTTCTCGAGATATATTCTCAACGCGGTACTTCCGCACGCTTTTCCTAGACTCAGTACGTCAGATCCATCATTTCGAAATAATCGATAGTCATTCTTTGAGCTCCACAACTTCCATATCCTCTGGAGCTGAATGAACATAATGCTTCCATGCGTGCATGGCCATCTCATGTCTTGGTCCTCGCGCCGCTTCGAGACTCGACACATTTCACGCATCATTCTCATTCGGATAGAGCGATCGATCTAGCCTAGATTGAGACTGCTTGTTCATTTCCAAAAATTGTCTCATGTGTGGTGAGAAGATACGGTCAACACTAGGTCCGGTAGCGGCGTTTGCTTCTTCCGCATACTGTCCATTCGTTGCCACGGCGACAATTCCTGACGTGATGGCCAGCGACACCTGCGACACACGGAATTATCAAGGAATCGGGAGGAGGACCTTTGTGCGCTGATTTGAAGATGAGAATTGCTTTTCCGCGGGGTTGGTCGTGATGCGTCATGTGGCCCTAGCTGGATCTGATAAACCCATTCGGGCCTAGTGTGAGTGCCTTACTGCCCCAGTATAAGAGTAAGAGCATCCACCCAGCTCTTAACTCCAACCCCAGCTTACTTGCAGCGCACCTTACAAGGCTTCAAGCTGCGCAAGGTACGATTCCTGTCAACTCAAGTTCTGTCTCTAACCATGGCGACCGCTAACGTACACAGATGACACTGCAATCCATTCGCTCCATCACCGAGTATAATATCTCGACCTTCCGACGGCATTATGTCTCTGAGATTGCTGGCTCCCTTGGAGACCTGGGGACTTTCCTCCCAATAGCGCTCGCCTTAGCTGCCAACGGCACGGTCTCTCTTGCTAGCACGCTTATCTTCTCTGGTCTTTTCAATATTTTGACAGGCCTCTTCTTCGGCATCCCGCTGCCCGTTCAGCCCATGAAGGCCATTGCCGCAGTAGCTATCGCGCGATCCTTCTCGCCGGGATCTATCGCTGCAGCAGGGATATTTGTCGCAGCAGTTCTCTTTCTAGGAAGCATCACCGGTCTGCTGCAGTGGTTTACCCGCGTTGTTCCCATCCCAGTCGTCAAAGGCATCCAAGTTGGGGCTGGCCTGTCCCTTGTAATGGCAGCATGCACCACCTTGCACGGCCTCGGGTGGACTCACCCTTCATGGGCCGACAACCGTCTCTGGGCCATTGGCGTCTTCGTGGCTCTCCTGCTCACGAACTCTACACCCAAACGACTGCCTTATGCCCTTGTTGTCTTCATTATCGGTGTGGTCCTCGCAATCATCCGCAGCTCCCTAAAGTCCAACCTCCCCTCATTCTCGATCTGGCACCCATCTATCGTGATTCCAGTTGGCAGTGAATGGTCGGAAGGTGCCGTTGATGCAGGCCTTGGCCAGCTTCCGCTCACAACGCTCAACTCTGTCGTCGCGGTCGTCCATCTAGCAGCCGATTTACTCCCGTCTGTTCCCACACCATCCGTCACAGCCATCGGTCTCAGTGTCTCTATCATGAACTTGATTGGCGTCTGGTTCGGTGCGATGCCTGTCTGCCACGGCTCCGGCGGGCTAGCAGCCCAGTACCGGTTTGGCGCGCGCTCCGGAGCCAGCGTTGTCTTTCTAGGAGTCTGCAAGCTTGTTCTTGGCCTGGTGTTTGGCGAAAGTCTAGTTAACTTGCTGCACCGGTTTCCGAAGGCCCTACTTGCTGTCATGGTTATTGCAGCGGGGCTGGAGCTCGTCCGGGTGGGTGAGAGCCTTAATACCTCTGGCGCTAGGGATCTAGGAAGACAGGTGGAAGATGAGAGTGGAGAGCAGGTGCACTTGTCTGAGGAGGAGAGGAACAAGAGGTGGATGGTCATGATGGTCACAGTTGGCTTGCTGGTGGGATTTAGGAACGATGCTGTGGGATTCGTTGCCGGAATGTTGTGCCACTGGAGTTTTGAGTTGCCAGCATTGATACACCGTGCCAGACACCGTTGGTCGGAACGGAGGGTGCGATTGCCTTGAAACTCAACACTACAAACTGAACGCCGGTACGAACTTACGCAGCCATTCGTAGCATGACGAGCATGACAAAAGAAGCGTCTTATTTAAAAATAAAACAACGTAACTATAGTCATATCATCACGCATAGCATAGCATTGTCGTTTGATTCATTATCCACTAGTTGAACCTATTCATCCCTCGAATCTTTCTGATATCGACCTCATTCGAACTCTTCATCGCCCACGTCCTCAATCCTCCTCATCCCATCACTCTGCGCATCGGGCAGCGCCGCAAGTTCCCGTCCATCTTTATCGTACCGGTGTTCCTCAACAATAACAGGCTGGCCCAAGTCCTGCCTGATCGTACGAACGGTCGTTGTGCCGTCAGGAGACGTCTGAGTTTGAGTGCTGTAACGGTGGGCAGAATGGTGTTCTTCGGGTTGTTGGCCGTCGCGGGAAAAGGAGCTGGAAGAACTACTGAAGAAGGTGGAGGTTGAGGAGGTGGTTGTGCTGAAGGGCATTCTGCTTCGAGATATAATTGTTTAAATCGTCTTTTGTTATATAGAGGGGTAGAGTGTGTTTGTTTTGGATGTCTAGAGGCGCCCTCTTGACGGGATATATAGACCGAGTGGCGAGGGTTGATGTCATTGTTGGGGCAACTATTGGATTGGGTTGTTTCATGCTCCTCCAGTCAATTGATACATCTTCGAAGAAGACAGGATATTTATCGTGAAGTCAGTGACATGTATGTCCCATTCAATCATAGTGCCACAGTACTCCGAGTACAGGCTTGCTCTGAGGCAAACTCCACTGCTCACTATAAAGCGCCCTAAGCCCAATACGGATAGCATGAAGCTATCGCGACCAATCCAGAACCCCGCAGATAAGCGTTGTATCTTCCCACCATCGTACGGCCGTTTCTCCAACTTTCGCTTCATTTCTGCTCTTGCTTCTCTACCCACATTCAGTGCCTCAAAATAGAAATTGAGAAGCTAGCGATCCAAAATGCCCGGCCTGACCCCCGCCCAAGTCACCTCCTTCCACGAGAACGGCTACCTCGTCCTTCCAGACTACCTCACTCCCCAACAAATCAACGCTCTGATCACCGAAACAACCTCCCTCCTCACATCGTTCGACCTCTCCACACACCCCCTAACACAATTTACGACTGGCGATGACGAAAAAGACAACAAGCCTCACGTCGGCGACGACTACTTCCTCACCAGCGGCGACAAGATTCGCTTCTTCTTCGAGCCGGACGCGTTCACGCCCGATCCTTCTAATCCCACAAAGAGCATCCTAAGCCGTCCAAAGGAGAAAGCAATCAACAAAATCGGACATGCATTGCACTCTCTCTCGAAACCATTCGAGGCCGTAAGCCTAAACGAACAGAACGCGGAAATCGCGCGCAGTCTGGGCTTCAGGGATCCTAGGGTGCTGCAGAGTATGGTTATCTGCAAGCAGCCCGGTATTGGGGGTGCTGTGCCACCGCATAAGGATAGCGAGTTCTTGTACACGAGCCCGCCAAGTGCTGTTGGGTTCTGGTTTGCGCTGCAGGATGCTGGGGTGGGCAATGCGACGCTGGCCATGTATAAGGGGTCTCATAAGAAGCGCTCTGGGGAGGTGCAGAGGAGGTTTGTGAGGAAGTATAATGAGGCTGGGCAGCTTTGCGGGACGGGGTTCGTGAGTAATGAGGGGGAAAAGTTCCCGAGGGACTTGGAGGTGGGGGAGGATGAGGGAGAACCGGAGGTGGAGGTATTGGATGTCAAGGCTGGTTCCTTGGTGCTTATTCATGGGAATGTTCTGCATAAGAGTGAAAAGAACACAGGGGATAAGAGTCGGTTTGCATATACGTTTCATGTCATCGAGGGCGCCGAGGGATGGGAGTATGATAGTAGAAATTGGTTGCAGCCGCCAGAGGGGGGCTTCTCGAGGTTATACCAGTAAGGCCGGACAGGGCTAACTGAAAGATCGCTATGGACAGATATCTCGGGATTGAATCTTGTGATGAATATATCTATCATGCATTAGTGCTATACAATCGAGGTCCTTTTCCCAAACAACCTAAAACTCCAGGCCAAGCCATATAGAACATCTAGGGCATAATGTTAAGCACGCAGCATATCCAACATCCCCTTCGTCTCGAACGCCTGATGCGCAAAGTCCACTTCATCCCTCACCCGCCAATGCAGCCGCTCTACCATTTTGTCGATCTGTTCCGACTGCCCCAGGTTCGCAGAGTAGATATCCAACACATTCATTGCTACCTCCACACTCAGTCCAACCAGTCTCGGCTCCGTGATGTTCTTGTACACCCACTGCAGCACGGGCTGAAGCGTGACCTCATCACGACCCCGCAGGGCCGCACGAAGCGCAGAGCGGTGCCGCAGCTCTGAGAAAAGGGTAAGCTGCGCGATCCTGTCGGCCGAGCCAAGGACCTGGTCGAGAGCAGTAGCGTAGCGGCCTTTGCGCAGATCAAGTTCCCACCCCTTCTCCTTCTTGCGCTTCTTTGCCTCATTACCGTCGATGATGATGTCCACTCCTTCACCGACAAAATCCAGACCTCGCCATCGTCGTTCCCACGCGGAGCCTTGGCGCCTCTTATTCTTGTTCTTCTTCTTGTCGTACTCTTCAATCTTTCCCTCAAGAAGGGCCTCCATTTCCTTCTTGCGCTCGCGCTCGCGCGCCTTCTGCTGACCAGAGAGACGGGTCTTGATTGACAGCAGTCCAGACTGCATACCAACGGCAATATGCTTGTCTTCGCGTGCAGCGCCGGAGGTGATTGCGCAGAGGGAGAGGATGGGCGACTGGTATTTGAAGCCAGCCACGACATTCCAGCCAGTTGTTTCGTGAATCTTAAGGTGGCCATCGAGAGCACCGCTGAGTAACCGCGTTCCGTCCGATGCTAAGGAGAGTGATGTGACTGTCTTTTGATGGCTCTGAATCATATGCAGTGGCTTTCCAGCCACGATATCCAACACCGCGATCTTGTTGTCCGCCGCGGCCAGCACTGTCGTGCCCGTCGGCATGGGGAGAACAGTTTCCAGCGGCGCGCCCATCTTGAAAGTCATGGCAGACCGGCCCTCCATACGGGGATCCCACAACCGCACTGTTCGATCGTAACTACCAGACACTAACGAGCCAGACGAAGCCAGCGAACCCGGCATGAACGCCGCAGTACGCACATAGTCGGAGTGACCCACGAATGATTTGATACTGTTCTCACTGGGCAGATCCCACAACCGCACAGTCCGGTCATCGCTTGCGGACAGAACACACGTCGGATCGCTAGGCGAGAACTTGGCTACCCAAACCGGCTGCTTGTGGTCCTTCCACGTCTTCAAAATCGCTCGCGAACCAACATCGAACACCTGTAATGTACCGGTATCATCACCCGCTACTAGAATCCTGCCATCAGGACGAACGTCTGTGCCGCGCGCAGTGTCATCGAACCGAGTGATCGTTCGGAGCAGTTTTCGTGTGCGAATAGAGTAAATCTGCACGCGGGCGCCCGTTGTGACGGTGAAGACATCGGGGGGCTGTGTGAGCGAGGGGAAGGCAGAGGCGGAAGAGGGCGCAGATGGTTGTGTGATGAAGTTGACAGGGCCGTTTGCTGGTGATGGAATGAGGAGAGGATTTTTGAAGGTCTTCCAGTGGAGCTGCTCGGGGCTTAATTGTGATGCGGGCAGCTCGGGCAGCTTGACCTGCGTTAACGGGAGGACGGGGGCCGCCATGCTGAAGAGTCTTGACTGGGCTATGCGGATCAACCGCGTCGCTGGCTTTAGTTGTCTGAAGTGTCTGGTGAGGTTTCGAGAGTTGATGGATTTTTTCGTTATCGCGGTATCAGTACGCTATACCCGATTGGGCTTTTATTACTGTACCAATGTATTCAACTTACGCTTGCTCGCTCATACAATCAACAACGAACTCATTATTTCCTACTTGTGAACTTCTCACATTTTGGTGGCTTGAATTAAGCCTAGTGTACAAGGCTATAATGAGTTAGTGGTGGTCGACGTATGAATAGCTACATGCATTGTCGATGCTGAGGGTTACCTAGCCAACCCCCAGCTTTACTTTTCTTCATCGCCGAGTCGTGGCAGAGTCCAGCCAGTTTGTTGACTTGCCTCATGGCCTCAATAGCTAACTCTTTTTTCAGAGATAGATAGACAGCTGAGGCGTGTCATTATGACAAGAATTAATCAACAAAGTTACGCGATAACTTAGTCTAAGTGTTGTCCTACAGCACCTCCAACACCATGGCGTCCAGTACTCTAAAGCTGCCGATGAGTGCGAATAGCATCAATGCTACTTCCATTGGATCATATGAAGGAGATTGACGTGATTCATTGTCTTACTCCTTGCATCCTTATCGCCCCTTGGAGTAACAGTCAACGGATCACATCCGATCTCCGGGAAGGCGTTCCAAGGGCTAGCATGGCTAAAGATAAGCCCAAATTCTTCAGTTGCCTCCAATAAACCCCGTATACTTGCTCATATTCCTCCGCAGTGCAGTACCAAGTTCCATCAGCTGCCATCATGGACAACAGCGAAGAGCGTGGCAAGGTTGCCGTCCAGAGGCCGACTGGCGATGATTTGAAGAGGGACTTCAAGGGCCGCCAGGTAGCGATGTTTGCAATTGCTTGCTCAATGGGAACCGGTCTTACAATCTCCTCTGGGACAGCATTGACTCGTGGTGGTCCGGCCAGTCTGTTGATTTCCTACCTTCTCATCGGTTTTGCAGTCTTCTTCATCATGACTGCCCTGGGAGAGATGGCAGCCTATATTCCCATGAAGAAGGGGTTCTCTGGATATGCGAGTAGATACGCACATCCAGCTTTGGGGTAAGGTGCTCCTTCATCTATCTATGGGCTTTAGATAGTTGTAACTGACGGGCAGAGGTTTGCAACTGGCTGGAACTATTTCTTCAGTTATGCCATTGCGATACCCACAAACCTGACGGCGGCAGGATTGATCGTACACTACTGGAGACCAGACCTCAACGTAGGTATCTGGATCACAGTGTTTGGTGCAATGGTCATTCTACCCAATGTTTGTCCAGCCCTGAAGCGGCGTATCTGCCATGGCAACTACTCACAATACCAGGTCACCCATATCAACAATTTTGGCGAATCTGAGTTCATCCTCAGCTGCATCAAGCTCATTGTTATTACGACCCTCATCCTATGCTGTTTCATAATCTCCGCTGGCGGCTCTCCTTCTGGAGAAAAAATCGGCTTCAAGTACTGGCACAGCCCCGGCGCATATGGGCAGTATCTCCTCGGCGGCCGCAAAGGCTACCTACTCGGCTGGTGGGCGTGTATGATCCAAGCCTGCTTTGCATACACAGGAACCGAAGTCGTCGGAGTGACATTCGGCGAGGCAAGTAACCCGCGCAAGACCATCCCCATGGCCATAAGGCAGACCTTCTGGCGGATCCTCAGCTTCTACGTTATTGGTGTGTGGGCTCTCACCATGGCAGTTCCCTATACCAGTTCAGAGCTCGTAGATGCAACCTCAAAGTCTACTTCCGCTGCAGCTTCACCCTTTGTCGTCGCGATATCACTCGCGGGAATCAAGGTCCTCCCCGATATCGTCAATGCTGGCTTACTCGTTTTCGTCGTCAGTTCGGCCGCTTCAGATATTTACTGTTCGTCCCGCTCGCTCTATGGTCTAGCCAAAGACGGACAGGCGCCGAAGCTTTTGGCAAAAACATTGAAAAATGGCGTTCCAGCATGGAGTGTGTGTTTTGCTGCGCTTTTCTGTGTTCTGGGGTACATGAACGCCGCTAAATCTGCATCAACGATCTTTGAATACTTCGTCAGCCTGGCGACGATCTTTGCGCTGCTTAACTGGCTCAGTATCCTGCTTTCGTATCTCAACTTCAGACGTGGTATAAAGAGACAGGAAATCAGCTTGAAAGAGAGGTCTTATTGCGCTGTCCTGCAGCCTTATGGAGCTTACTACTCAATGTTCATTACTGTTCTCTGTATCGTCTTCTCTGGTAGGCAAACAATTGCAAATCCCAGCCTCCAAATCCTCTTTACTCATAAAAAACAGGTTATGACGCATTCATCCCACAATTCAAAGCAGACCAGTTTGTGCTTCGGTATGTCGGGATCGTCGTCTACGTGGGCAACTTCCTCTTCTGGCGGTTCTATAAGGGAGCCCGGTACGTGAGGCCCTGCCAGATGGATCTGACGACGGGATTCTATGATTCTGTCCTTGAAGGTTCTTCAGACCAGATTAATGTTGAAGTCCCTGAGAAGGGCGAGGTTGAGGTTCGGGCTAGTGAGGTAGAGATTACGACAATTGGGGAGGATGGGAAAGTCGCTGGGCGATGATACCGTACCCCTTCTGGGCAACAAAGGGTTATACCAAACGCTGAGATTAGTGCTTTGAGATTAACAGTGCCGTCTTCTTGCTTGACAAGCCTTAGTAGCTGGGTTGCAGTCTGCGTTCCAGTTAAATCCCAAATATCTCCCGGATCCTAAGTCCTACGGTACGCTTTTGACTCACAATGACTGAATTACCGAACAGTGAAGACTGTACTGAAAGATGAGGCAGAACTCATGTTACGGCTATTGAATGAAGACACAAGAGGAAGCAGATTTACGTATTGTACCTGAGAATCAGCAAGGACCTGCTGCTCTGGAGGCCCATAGGGCATCTCTTGTGCATTGTCCGATGTCCACCAGAGTAAGTCAAAGACATCTTATAGGAATTGTGGAGTCCCGGTTCGTTGTTAGAGTGGGTCGTTTCAGGCGCAGCCTGAATCTTAAGAGGATAAATTGATATTCTCGACAAATTGCAGGGCTAAGATGAGGCGTACTTCAAACTCTCTGACTCACCTATTCGAAGACTGCGTACGCAATACTGTAACTAACATATCTTTCGTTGAAAGCGTTTGTCATGTTTTTGAGACATTGTGCTGCGCAAAGTATATGATTACGGCATCAACGTACGGTGTATACGAACAACGCAACGGACTACAGCGTCATCAGATCGCCGTTTCAGCATGGCTCCGGCCGAATGCACCTAAGGGTAAAAGCAACGATCTCCAGCTGTCGCCATGCATCTAGAACTCCACTTGGGCGAGTCGGCGTTGGGAGTGACAGGGCTTAGGCGCAGACTTAGGCGCAGGCTAATGCGGGCAGTTTCAGGAAGTGAGATCATCATTGTCAGGCTTCCAGATTCCTTGATTTCGGTCGATCTATTTTTACTCAGGCAGCAGAATTCATATTCCACTCTTTTTTGCGTTTAATTCTATTTTCCATGATTTCCATTCTATCAAACCAGTGCTCTATCCTGTCTCGCATCGCTTTGCTAGTATCCCCAGTCATTTTGATGTTGCACAGCTGTATGCGTGTAATTTCGCGTAATTCACGGTATCGTGATTTGCGAGTTGTGCAAGGTGGGGCCTGGCCAGGATGGTCGATGCAGGAACAAACGATCGGCCAATGACGCTGACCCAGCGCTCCACCACCAGCCACTTCCCAGCCTCCCAAATCCACGACTGGGCCAATCACATAAACAGCCTCGATAAGCGCAGCCTGGTTGTTTTCCCCTCCTCCAGCTCTTCCCAGTCCACTGCCTGTCTCTCCCTCCCATCTTCTGGGTTCTCGACTGTCGTTTGCATCTTCTTCTTTCCCCCATTCCCCTCTGAACCCTTGCATTCGAGTCGTACAATTTTTATCCCTCGAGTGTTTGCTCGATCGATTGCACTCCTTACCTAGATACCCGCCTTGCGTCCGCGTCTGGCCAGCTCTTTACCTTCTACCGTCGACCTTTTGACAGATGTGGTAGCCGTCTCTCGAGTCTGTTTTCTTTTCTCAGAACATCCATCATGGCTCTCCGAATGTCGGGTATCAATCATGCTGCCGGCATCTTCGCCGACATGTCAGTGGACGGCCCGGCAATTGGCACCCTGGTGGCCGTCGTGGACCGTGCAAAGAACCTCCCCAACAGGAAGACAATGGGAAAGCAGAACCCTTACTGCGCTGCACGTCTAGGCAAAGAGGCCCAGAAAACTGGCACTGACGTGCGTGGAGGCCAGACGCCCAAGTGGTAGGTCAAACCAGTTTGCAAGACTGCCTCGGCTAACTTTGTATAGGGACCAGGAACTCCGCTTCACCGTGCACGAATCGCCGGACTATTTCCGAATGAAACTGTCGGTCTTCAATGATGATAAACGGACCGATCTGATTGGCGAGACCTGGATTGATCTACAGAATCTCATCATCCCTGGAGGCAGCCAGAGTGACCAATGGCACACTCTTCAGTTTCGTGGAAAATACGCCGGCGAGATTCGTCTCGAGATGACTTACTACGATACTAGACCCGAGGATGAGGCTGTTATTGAGCGAAGAACGCAAGGGACGGAAAGGGCCAAAACAAGTGGCAGCAGCAGGTCGGGCCCAGTAGCCGTCGTGCCGTCGCCGGCGCCGTCCTCGTCATCTTCCTCGTCACTCTCAGGACCGCGTCAGCTAAAAGAGGTCAAACGTCGACCTCTACCTTCCGATCACTCCAGCGGGCCCCGTCCTGCACCTGAGAAAGCGTACTCTTCTCCGGCCCCATTGCCAGTCTCGCATCCGCCTCGAGCTCCATATGATGGCGTCCCCACTCCTCCGTCTAGCTCTGGCATGGATTATGCCCACCAGCCGAGACATACTGCGGCGCCGGTGATCTATGATGCGCCGCCCCGTCCGCGAACCTATGAGACACCGGACGATTTTGGGCGAGAATGGAATGCACCTCCGCACCACCCACCCGCGGGCCGAGGCCAGCCACATTATTCAGAATATTACCCCACGAGAGCAGAACAGGATTACTATGCGCGACCTCGCTCTGGCTACGAGAACGCCCCGCCGGCTGATTATCGATCAATGAGACAAATGCCAGCAGGTCGACAAGATCCGTACTATGAAGACATGCATGCAGAAGCCACGCGGCCAAGCAGCCGTCATTACAATCAGCATCCCCCGGACGCATACACGTATGGTCCAGAAGAACTTCAGCCTGCTCGGTATCATCATGCGTCCAGTAGCATGTCTTCACGTCATCGCATTGAATACCCCCAGGAGAGCGAGCCTTATCGGCAGCATAACTCGCTTCCCAGGCGTGGCCGCAGCCCGAGCCGCTATCACGCAGAGTATGCCTCAATGCAGCCGCGGGTAGAAGATGAAGATGAAGAGGGAGCACCACCTCCTCCGCCTGTTCATCGGACAGCAATGGCTCACCCTAGTCCGCAGTTAGTACCGTCACCAGCTCCTTCGTACAAAGCTTACTCTCCAGAGTACGGCCCCAGATCGACCCAAGACATGAAACTCCCCCAGCCTACGGAGCTGATGCTGGACCCCCCTCCAGTCACGAGCACGTCTATGCCGCCCAGCCTGGTCGCTGGGCTTGATCCGGTAGTTGCCGAGGCAGAGTCGGAGCGGTTTGCGCGTGAGATCCGGAGACGCAGTGGTGTTCTCGAGGAACACCTCCCAGGACCCAACCGCAGCCGCGACCCGTCCCCGTCCCCTATATCGCCACCTTACCCCGACAATCTCCCTGCGGAAGATCACCACCGATCACTTGTCAGTCGAAGATCCGTGATTGCAGAAGCTCCTTCGCAGCAGCTTGTTCTACGCAAATCGGTTAGCCCTAGGCCACCTCCTTCCAGAGGTCGCGGTGGCTCTCAGCCTTCAGTCTCTCAGACTCCATTTTCGCCAGACTCTTTCGACTCCTTCAATCCGAATGCTGCCCGCTCTGTTATGAATAGGGACCCAGCGCCGGCGTACACGACCCCCGCGGAAGCCATGGAAGCCGCGAGACGGAGCGAGGCCGCTGCAGCCCGACCAGAGGGTCCCATTATTGGCGACGACGGCCGCGAGATCGACCCATCCGACCATCTGCCTACAGATACATGGGCGCCGGAGCCAGACCGCAAATCGCGCAAACCTGGAGTGATTGTCCGCTTTCGGAACGCGCCCACCAGGCATAGTCCTGCAGCGCCCCGTCCCACATCTTCGTACGTCTCCACTTCGGACGGTGACCGCGGACGACCTGGGTATGGCAGCAATTCTGGACATGGACGAACTTATAGCACGCCGTCGTCGAATCCCATGCCACGTAGGCACTCGATCTCTCCCTCTCCATCGCCAATGTATGCACCCGCCCCTGTCGGCCCTCCCATTCCAGCGAAAGTGCCCATCGGCGCACCGACTGGAGTTCAGGACGCGCTGAGCCGAGAGCTTAATTCAATTGATATTGGGTCTGTTGGTTTCAGTTCTAGTCGGGCAATGCGGAAATACGTACCTAGGCCCACTGGGTATGCCGTATAAAGAAATGCAGCATAACCAACAAGCCAGCAACGCATGAGCGACGGAACGATCTCAGCAGACAGAGAAAACTTCCGAACAAGAGTTATACACGACATTACAACAAAGTATAACTTGGCTAGACATTACAAACAAAAGCTTAGGCAAGCAGCACATACATACACGGAAACGATGATGTGGCGGGAAATTCAGATTGGATCGAGGTTAGAGTGGAATGAGCATGAGGCACGAATGGACGAGATGCATTTTAGGCGTTGGATTCCCTCCTTGATTTTTTTTTTCTATTCTCACAGCCAGCAAACATGCTACAGCACAAAGTTTCTCGGATTCTCAAGCTATCGACTTACTTGCCTTCTTTGTTGTACTATATTGCCTACGTAAGACAATTACATGGTTGCCATTTGAACTAGTATAGATTCTATATTGGCTTCGTTCTTCCTCTTTCCTCCTCCATCTCTCAGGGTCTATTCTTAGGCTGTCTAGACCGACCCCGTCTACCACATACATATGATATCTATTAGACACTGTTCGACTAGTCCTTTCCGCTAACATAACTACGCCATTGACTTACATATCGATTCGAGAACCATGGCGTATCATCGCTACAACGATAAGCCAACGCAAGAAACTGCGCAACCCCCTCCGATTCTAAAGACGAACCTACCTTACAATGCAGATCCCTCCCCCGCCATCGTCCCAACACTGGGTACATGCCTGCCTTGCCCTAACCTCAGCCGCACTTGAGGCTGGATGCCATGCCAGTCTTGGCTCGGCGACAGCAGAGATTTTTCGCACCTCCGTCGCCAGAGTTCCCATCCGTATCGATATCGGAACCCAGACAATGAGCCTGAACCTGAGCCTGGACATGGCGATAATGACCTGGGTTCAACTCGAAACTCATTCTCGTCACCAGAAAGGCCGGTTCCGATGTTCATAGATGATGGGGAGTATGTGGCGAGCGAGTCGAAGCCGCACCGGCGACGCCAGGAGGACTCCGGTAGACAGGGATATCAAAAGGGTGAGCTCCAGACGTTACTGCCACAGCCGCTCAGTATGATGCTTGGGAACGATGGTGAGGACGCATTTGCCGATGCTGACTTGAGTACGGATATGATTGAAAATGACAGCTATAATAACACGTCTAGGGAGTATGATCTGGACGGCGAATCGCCTGCGGGGAGTCAGACGCTGTCTGATCATACCCAAGACGATAGTACTGATGGTCATTCGCGGTGAGGCTCAGTTGAACATCCCGAGGCGAATATTTTTAAAAGACGAAAATCGCCAACAGAGATTCCGCTGCGGCTAGGACTCTGATCGAACTTGGGGGTTTTGCTCCAGTTCGCAAGCGTCGGCTGCGGCAGGGAAGTCGACCCCATGGTACCGATGCTGCTCAGGATATTGATAATGAGGACGAGGTTTGTGGGAGGTGTGGGATGGAGACTGATAGCCTCAGTTCCTGTCTAGGCCAGTCTAGTCCATCCAATCTTCTTGAAAGGCGCTCTAATCGACAACATAACGACTACAAATTCGCCACCAAGCCGCGACACAAAAGGAGAATCGAGCTTCATGGGTACCCATTAGCTGAGGGTGAGCTGGCTCAGTCGGTCATATATGAAGAGATTCGGTATAATCAGCTTGATCAACTCAATCAGCTCAATCGGGGACCTTTGCCAGAGGAAGAAAAAGTCAACATCAGGCTTCAAGGGGGTGAACGGACATTCATCTCTTTTCTCAGACAGCGATGAAAGGGCTTGGTCAGATATCACGCACGAGTACGAGATCCACGGCGCAGTCGTGGATGCGGACGACAGCGACACCTTGAGTGAGGCTCGCTCTGAAACACGGCATTTCCCTGACAGAGTGCAGTTGACAGTGATGGCTAGCAACCAGGATGCTGACATAGGAGGACAACAATCTAGACGAGCCTCGCGACGACAACCTGGATGTATAAGTCCCGGTCGAGGCCAGTTTTTCAAGCAAGAATTTGCTTCCGAACCTGAGCATGAGCTCGACACTAAGGACGAGGACGAAGAGAAAGAAGACTCAGATGGTGACGAAGAGAAAAGCAGCAGCAGTAGTATCCAATCTGACACCGACACCGACATTATTGACACAACCGGCGCAAACCCAGTGCCTCATTCACCTCCCCCTTAGCATACCTCACAGCAAAAGCCGGCAACAAGAACGAGTCTGAACGGTTTACCGAAGAATTGCGTTTTGGACGTGGGATATCAAAGTCCTCATCTCTATTCCCAGTCCCACCACAAACACCAGGCCAGAGACAAAATGCAACTTCTCCTACCCAAGGCCCTGCGCGGCCATGATACGTGGCGAGCACCATACCCCAGCAAGGTTATATCTCACATCTTCGGCTGCAACAAAGTCACCCAACAGTTCCTGCCCTGTATCTGGGTATACTACTACGGGGGACATTACCAGCGAGCCAGATACAGGGCTGTAAGCGATGGCCGTGAGTGGGCGCGAATACAGTGTGAACGGGTGCTCGATTTGTTAGAAGCAATGAGGACGTGGGTGGTTGTTGAGGGGTTTACAAGGCATTCGCGGAGTAGAGAGGCTGAGGGGCTGGCTGTGGAAGCCAGGGTTACTGCTGCTTCTCCAACTAAACCAAAAGTAAGGGAGGACACAGAGGCCGCTGGAAGGAGACTAGGGGAGTGGACGAGTTGTTGACTCGGCCTTGGATTTTTCGCGGACAAAGACAGCGACGAAGATGGACAGCTCAAACAAGAGACACGGCAAGAACGCCCCTCCGGACCCTTGCTAGTGCCGGACTGGTTTGTGTCCTGGGTCCAAAGACACCAGAGCAGAGTGCTTACAATTGAACAAGCTGGGGCGCTTACCCAAGGATCTTGACGCATCTAATGCTGTACAGGCGGACATCGAGATCTTGCCTGTGTATTGAGAGGGCTGGTCGCCACTATCACTCACGAGTCTGCAGACTCCGGTTGTTCTGTACGCGGTAGAGCTAGATCAGCTCCGTTGCTTGCAGCTCTGGGTCTGGCGACAGAGCACGGCACGGCGCCGTTCCTGCTCGCGACACCAATAACAATTTTGGGAGACCATTCAAAAGACGCAGAAACTTCAGCCCTGGAGGCGCTGTAAGTCGATGTAGACACTAAGATGAGCAGAGTTAGAATGCAGTCGAACCAAAGCTTTCATTAACATTAAATTAACTTAACAATAGTAATCGTAGCCAGACGCCTTCCTATATAAGATTAACTACCGAACAACCGAACGCGAGAAATCGACGAGACTGTCAACAGTCAAATTGAACAAACAGGTAATGGTCACAGTTGCCACCGTTTACCATGTATGGGAGCCTGCGCTAATTGAGAAGAAGAGAAAAGAGTCGTTGACGGCAAGAACAAGACGGACGAACGGTAACAATTCAAGCATCACGAGTGATCCGGGATCAACTCATAACCTCCCTCCGAAGGCAGACTATAAGCCGCGAGGATAATCGCGCCAGCGGAGAAGACGCTCACGCACCAACTAACAGTGCAATATATCCACGATTCGTCCAGTCGCCAGCCCACGAAAAACCGCGGTTCGTTTTCCACCAGATATGCCTGTTGAAATGTCAGTCATACAGCCCTTCACCTCCCTGCCAAAAAACCCCATCCGACCACAAAGCCTGGATTGGAACGGAGACGTACCACAAGTCCCATACACCCCGCCTGCACAGCCGCACCAGCAAGAATAAGGAGACTCAGAACCCTCCATCCCTCCTCCCTGAGCCTCTTTCCGCCAGAGAGCACAATGAGAAACGCAACAACACTCAACCCCTCCAGCACAACGGCAAATGACATCCCAAATCCCACGGTCCGCCACATCGAACAAAAGTACCGGTCTTCACCGATACAGTCTTCACGGTTGGGAAAGGCCTCGCATGTATCTGTTAAAGAGGAACAACGCCGGTGGAGCCCGTAGGAATAGTCGTACGATGAGCTGTGGTAGGAGACCCAGCGTGGGATTGCAATGGCTGCTATTGAAAGACCGAATGCTAATATCCAGAAAACGGTGTTAGTATGCGAAATCTAGGAAGGGAGAAGGAATGAAGGGCAGGGCGGATATACAGGCAAGAAAGACTATTAGAGACCCCGAGTAGACGATTGTCTTTGTTAGGAACCCCGTATAGTTGCGGTCTGTGCCGCGGGGAATGAGATGGAAGTCCATCTTCGAGGGCTGGGCCTGAGGGGTGGCGCCGGTGGTGTTGAGAGCCCCGTGTGCACGTAGGTGGAAGGTCGCGGGTTAGTTGGCGATGACGCAGGCAGCCGTTGCGATTGAGATACAGATAGGCGTTTGAAATACCCCAAAGTTTGAGGTCGAGGTGGTGGAGGCCCAGGTCCTGAAGAACGCTCAATCTTCAGGCCTGTGACGGACAGTTCAAGAGAAGGTCGAATAAATTGAACAGATAAAAGACAATAATATAGGAATGGGGAGGAATGTGAGCGACGAGTCAGAGTGAGGGGAGAAGAGGTGCGAGCACAGACACCCACGACCACTGCCACCAACTCGTTCAATTCACCTGATCTGTGCTACTACCTACCTGCTACAATACTAGAGTAGCACACCATCCAACTTACTGATTTTTCACCTTCCGTCCTCATCTGATCGCGCCGACGCAGACTAATGTCGCGAATCCTGCTTTGCTCACTTTCCTGGCCAATAAGCCGCTGCTGCCGCCGTTGATCATATGAGGCGCTGATGATGGGCGTTGAGGTCCTTATCAGTCGAGCCCATGGAAATACCTACTAGGTAGGTGGTCTGTAGTACACCTATGTAGTACACTACATGGATCTAGTAGAGCGATGGTTTTATTTCTGTGAAAGTGATGGCCAATATCCTAGATGTCGGAATAGCTTCACTTCAGCCCCCACCAAGTAAAATCACTGACGTCATCACGTGGAACAACGGTCGAAACAGCAAAGATCCTGTCAGAACGAATCGATTCGTCTAGACCTGTAACCTGTAGATAACTTTAAACTAGAACTGCGAATAGAATCTTGACCGCCGTGTCTCCGCCTTCATAAACATTAGTGAAAAGCGAGAGAGAGAACAAAACATGACAACTATTCTACACCATGCCTTGCGAGAGAAACAGCGAAGGAGAAATGGTGGAAGGTGGCAGCAAGTATTGGGAATAAAGTACAAAACAGAAAGATTGATGCCAGGATTAAAAGGGTACAGACCCCGTCATGCACATGCAGCCGTTACAACCTATGGGTGCGCCTTTCATTATGATGCTGATTCCGAGTTCGAATCCTCCTGACTCCGCTGGATCATCGCACGGAAGTCATCGTTGCTCTTCTGGTTCTTGCTCCCCTCGCCGGAGGCATTCGTCGTGGTCGTGGTCATTGTCGTCGTGGTACTCGTTGGCTGGGCCGTTCCGCGCTTCACCCCTAGGTGCCCGCGCTTCCCACTCCGCCCTCCGGGCTGGGGCGGCCGCTTGATAGGCGCCGTCGGGGTAAGGAAAGAGCTCTTGGGTTTGTCCTTGGGTTTCGGCGCCTGCACTGGCGCTTTTTTCTCTGCGGACTGCTTCAGCATCTCGCCCACGGTTCCAATGTGCAGTTTCCGTCCCGGCGTGATCTCCTGTCCTTCCAGTTCCAGAGCCGCTTTTCCTGCATGGTTGACGTCCGCATACTCGACAATCGCTCCTTGGTGATCCGGTCGGAGTACAACTTTAACGAGTTTCCCGTATGGCTCAGCAAGAGCCCGGATGCGCGCATCGTTCACCGTGTCTGGAACGTTCATCAATCCCAGCGTACGGTCCCTCCGCTCACCCGTAGGCTCTTCCAAGTCGGTCGCCGGTGGAGCGCCATTAGCCTCCGGAGCGGGAGATTGTGACTTCCCGACGCGTGTCACCACGGTTGCTGCGATCCGTTTTGCGCCCTGAGGAGCAGACACCTTCACGTGGAGCGGGCGGCCTCGGAACTCTTGCTCATGCATAGCCAGCGCCGCAGTTGCCTCCTCCTTCGAACTAAATACAACATAACCAAAACCCTTGCTGCCCCCGTCGACTTTCCTAGGAAGACGAACCAATTCCACTGTGCCGAACCTGGAGAACAACTCTTTCAGATCGTCCTCACTTGCACTCCAATTCACATTGGAAACGTGGATTTCCCTGCCTTCATATATTGGGCCATTGCGGTCTTGCTTGCGAGAAGGATCAGAGATTTTCACCACAAGGTGGAGGCCGTTGCCAACTGCCGACCCGTCCAATGCAAGAGCACTGTGGGCTGCCACAGATGTTTTGAATTGCAGGTAACAAAACCGTCGGTGCGTGTTATACTTTAGCGAAGGAAACCGGATGTCTATTATTTCGCCATACTATAAACGTTAGATTGGGAGTGATATGAGCAAGGGGCTGGAGACATACTTTGCTGAACAGATCTCGAATGTAGTTTTCATCGGCTGTAGGGGGAAAGTTGGTCACAAACAAGGTCGTCTCGGAACCGAAGTGAACTTGGATAGTGTTGCCATCGAAAGTCTTCTGGTCACGAGTCTGTGCAGCGGCTGCATCGTCTCGAGTATTGAACTCGATCATAGCCACTTCCGATTTTCCGTCTTCACCAGGCATCATCTTGACACCATTAATAGCACCGCACTATATGAAATTAGCTAATGCATTTAGCAAAAGGACGAAAAACATACATCACGGAAGAATTGTCGGACTTTGTGCTCAGTGGTGCCTTGAGGCAGGTTCTTGACCACAACCGTAGAATTTTCACGATCACGGCGAAGCGCAACTGGCTCCGCTTCAACTGACGCTCTGTCTGCTCGCGCCCTCTTAGTTGGGAGGCCGTTTGCCGTCGATTCATCTTCTCGTTTCCTCTTTTCCGACTGAGAAGCCTCCTGGGTTTCGGTCGCTGCCGCCGCTGCCTGTTGAGCGGCAGCCTCCTGGGCTTCCCGCTGACGACGGGCGTTGATAGCTCGCATTGCCTTGCGAGTCTCCAGAATTGCGAGCTGCAGTTCCTCCGAGTCCTCGTAGTCTTCGCAGTGCGCGACGTAGACCTGCATGATCTTCTCCGGCCAGTCGAGGTCCGTCCGCTTGATAGCTTGTTTTAGAACAGCCGTGGCAAAGCTGGGATTGGGTGTTCGGCGAGCAGCGTCAACTGTTGCTTCACCTTGCACAAACTTGCTCCACGAAACCAATTCCCAGTGATAGTACGTCAGCCAGAACTCGTAGCTGTTGCCACGACGTCCCATGAGCCCCTTAAATGTTTCTCGGGCGCTGTCCCAGCTGCCACTTTCACTGAGGTAGCGTATGTAAATGCGCTCTAAGCGGAAAAGCGGGTCACCTTCGTAGGAGCGACCATATTTCTTCTCGCCAAGTTCCTGGACGCTCTCAATCGCCGAACGAATTCCCACCTCGGCCACGTCCAGGTCTTCATCAGTTGCTTCGGACAAAAACGCACGTCGACGAAGGTAGCTGCACCATGCTGTATGCACCTTCAGTACCTCTTCCATGCCGCCAACATCGAGTAAACCGGTGCTTGTTGCCTTGTGCTTTATATCGGCGATCTTGGTAAAAGGCTGTCCTTCCCTTTCGGAGCTGAGCAGATACTGCGACCACAGAGTGCCGGAGCCAGGGCAGTGGCGAGTCGCCCTGTCGAGCGCAGAGATTGTTGTCGGGTGTGCATTGCCGTGCATTGATTCATCGATCAAAAACATGATATAATCCTCCCAGATATTCGCGTCTGTTTGGAATCGTAAAACCGCGCGTTGGTATATTGCGTTGATTAGTTCGAAGTTAGTATTTCGTCTCCGGCGGTTGCGATTAAGTTCCCACTCAATGTATTCGCCAAATATTGCCCACTCCTGAGCCCGGTCCCCGGATTCAGCGGCGTTGCGGAGCCGAATTTCGAGATCCTCGCGAGCCGCATACTGATCCTTGACCGGAGTGGCATATTTTCCTGCAGTTTCTGCCATAATATTCTCGTAGTTAGCGTTGTAGTAGGTTGAGATGAAATTAGAGAACGCCTGGAATGTCAAGTCCCATGTGGCGTGAGGGGTTTGCAGTCGGATATCGAACAGCTCTCGTACTCGCGCGATCTTATCCTGGGACGGGTTTCGAGAGAGATCTCGCACTTGCAATTCCAACAGGCGGTCCCACACGAGATGACTGTCGTGGATCCTCCACCTCGTTGCCTCAGCGCCCCTCTGCCATGTGTCCAAGACGCTCTGCCAGGTGAAGACTTCACGGCCCACCAGCCGATCTTCCTCCGACCAACGGCTTTGGCTCGAGTCGCCGTGCGCGGAATTGTACAGGTATAACACCCACTCTCCGTAAATAATCCAGAGCTTGGTGCTGCCGTATTCTTCTTCGATCGACCGCTGGCAGAGTTCCATCACGGCGATGCGTTCGTTCACCGACGTGGCCAACATACTCTCATCCTGGATCCACTCAGCCCATAGATCCTCACCCATGGCAAAGAGCTTGTCCATCTCCTCTCTCGCAGTCCTCATATCCTTGAGTAGATCGTACTCGCGAGGGTCTCCATGGATATCCGGGTTATTCGGCGGGTAAACGTGATTTACAAACCCGTCATGTAACAGGCGGATGAAATTGACGTGCGCTTCGTACGACTGCGGGTTAACCTGAATGCGGGCAAATAATTCAGTTGCCATCCGCCGCGCATCTGGAAGCAGCGACGAGCCCGCATAGTCTCTACGTGCGCTCTCCCTCGGTCCGTCAGACATGGCGATATCAAACGACGATCGTGGAGTTGGGGTGTTATGCGAAATCTGATTGACATTCGGATGGATGGTCGATGGCGAGAGTTGACTCTCGTAGGATGGGGTTCGTAGATTAGCGGCACGTGGCCGCGGTGGTTGGTGATGTTGCATGGAGGCGAGATCAGCAAGCGTGTCCATGCCCGGCGTCGACGGCTGCCGCGAGTTCTGAAGGTCTACAGTCGGTGGCGTTCCGCTTCCGCTCTTCCCACCCATGTTAACAGCGGAACCCAGCGACGAGGGCGGGGAAGGCTCAGGAGCCCGTGAGGGAGGGGCGTAGACGTGCGTCGCGAGCGGTGACGAGGCCATCACGGGCCGGTTCGTAGCGGCGGCGCGACCCTTCCGTAGAGGTTTAGGAGCTGGACTGGGCGCAGGGGGGGTATTGCCGGACGAAGAACCCGATGCGGGCGCTGAGCGCCCAGATTGTGAGTTCGCATCTTGCGGTGAAAGAAGTGAATTGATATCCATCATCAAAGGTTTTATCAGATGAGCCGGACAAGGTAGGCACGAGGCCGACGTAAGGGAGGGTCGAAAAAATGGAACAGTGAAGTAGATTCCTTATAGAGCAGCCGACAATCTCCTCATCAGTGAGTCCATTCCTGCCTCGGTTCCAGACTGTCCAGCTCCGCGACCGGTGGATATTGACTTTGTTGCTTGAGCGGAGATGTCTCAAACCAGCGCAAGCCGAAGGACGAGGGTGAAAACGGGAAAACAAAAAATATTCTGTCTCAGAGAAGATCCTCTCCTCTATCCGCCGGGGTTGCCGGATCGAGAGCTCGACAGTGTGGCTCGTGCGAGGACAAGGTGAAGCACCGAATGTTGGGAAAGCGGCAGTCGAACGCTCTCGACGGAGACAGGGAGGGGGGCAGGGATTCAGCTAGAGAACGCGCTCTAGCGGGAGCAGAATGAGCTTCTAGAATGACAACCCGTCAGCAATCGCGATATGAAACGGCCGATGGGAAGGGACACCGACATACAGAGAAGCCTGGAGGGAGAGAAGGACAGGAAAAGACTGAGCGTCGAAGGATGAAGAGAACCTGAACCAGTGGATCGACGCCGGTGGAGATGAACATGGACGAAAGAGCAGCTCGGCAGAGAAACGGGCCAGCAGCGAAGAGTGAAGATGATGGTCTTTCTGATTTCCTAACACGTTTTCGACTCGCTCTCAGGGCCCAAGCTGCTAGCCTGGAGGTTTCCTGATTCCTTGCAGTTCCAGTGTCTGCAATTCGGCCTGGAGACTTCATCCGAGTCTCGACTACGCCGGCCGTGCATCCAAACTGTCTACTACTCCCTGCAAATTCTGCTCCCCTACGTCATACCAGCTGCGACTTTCGATATAGATAATTTACTTAGCGCTGCGCTCTGAACCTCTAACTAGGGGCGCAAGGTCCATGAAACTTGGACAAAGCGCACAGACGGAGTCTCAAGCCTTGCCGGTGCTGCGAGAGTGCTGTCCATAATCAGATCCACAACCCGTAGTCTAAACCCGTACTGTACTCTGATGGAGCCTGAAACGGAATGAAGCTGAAGTGGCTGACTCGAGTTAGCCGGATTTTCACCGGCATCTCCCAAGCAAGTCGTTTTACCAATACTACCTTATACCCCATTATGAGGAGCCGTCGTGCCGGTTGAACCGTCCCAGCACGATGTCCAAAGCATAATTCCCAATCGGGTTGACGTGTCTTGTGGAGGACATGGACCCAAACAGAGGGGAACAGCTGGTCATGCCTTAAACTCTCAACGTGGGTGTTGAGAGGGCTTCTAGAGAGCGTCTAATCAATTGTGGACTGTGGAGGTAGAAAACACGATTCGCAATTGGAAACCTATAAACGTAGAGAATAATAATGGATGAGCGCTTAACAGCGCTTTATGCAAGCCAGAGATGTTATGCAGCCTGATTCCCCAGGCACGGCTCCTTAGTCTACGGTGCGTCGAACCGACCATATACGCAACATCCTCAATCAACTTTTTCTTGCCAACGGGAGCACATTAGCCGGCTAGTATTCGTCCTCATGGCTACAATGGGCTCTTTTCAGCCCTATGGGCATCTGATCCGTTCAGGTACGTCTGTCGAAATTTTCTATAATCATAGTTAAATATTTCTCCATGGATTGGAGTCAGCTAACCTCGCCAGCCCGGACCGGTATTGCGTACGTGCCTCGCCGCACTCTCACATACACACCCGTCCGTCGAGCCGAAGAGGACCCCAATGCCTCCAACGACAAGCCCGAGACGAAACAGAAATCTGGTGCTTTCTCCTCCATAAAGAACTTCTTCGGTTTCGGCAAGTCGGATGCCAAACCCACTATTCGCCGTCAGACCGCTCCCCTCAAGCGCGAAGGTGAACTCGGGGCTGGTTCGATTTTCGCCGAGGATGAAGCAGGACCCAAGCTGACGGCTTCTGGCCGAACACCGAGCGCTCGTAAGCAGGGTCAGGTGGAGCAAGAAGGAGAAGCGGAGGATTTCACTGTTGAGAAGCGGAACAGAAGCCACATGATGGCGGTGCTGGATCCGCGTCCAAAGGCGCGGATTAGGTGGGAGCGTAAGATGGTCGTGCGTGAGCTTCGCAGTCGCGGCCGGCTGTCGAAGACAGAGAAGATCCTGCGTACGGAACGAGAGTCGCTGTCCAAGTCGCACTGGTTCAAGACTTCGATCAAGAAGCTGGGTCCGCTGGCTCGCCAAATTGCGGGGAAGAATATCGACGAGGCTATTCTCCAGATGCAGTTCAGCAAGAAGAAGGCCGCTAAAGATGTTCTGGAGCACCTCAAGCATGCAAAGAACGTCGCCATTGTACGCTCGGGTATGGGGCTAGGTGCCGCTCAGGCTGGCGAGGATGCACCGAAACCAAAACCCATCACCATCACCCTCAAAAACGGCGAGCGCAAGACCATATCCGATCCTACCTCAATCTATATCGCCCAGGCGTGGGTTAACCGGGGCCCATACGGCCATGATTACGACCACCGTGCTCGTGGTGTGATCAACATTATGCGCCCGCCATACACCTCTCTATCAGTTCTGCTCAAGGAGGAGAAGACACAGATCCGTGAATGGCAGGACCGCGAAGCCAGGGAGCTGCGCAAGCGCAAGGCAAACCTCTGGGTGCAGTTGCCCGACCGCCCGATCACTCAACAGAACCAGTACTACAGCTGGTGATGTTGCCTCTTGTACGGTTCTATCTGCACTAGTATCCTCTGGCGTTTTGTATTATTTACATTTTTGGGAGCACTCCGCCTGGGCCGGATCAGCATTTTTTGTTCAAATGACATTACTGTCAGACCTCAACATGTACACTACGAAATATAACTACATACAGTTCACCCTCTGTACTCTTATCTTCTATGCCCCCATCTTGTATGTCTCCAAATGCCTTCTACTCCCCGGTCTATACCCTCGCACACTCCTCCCCAGGACACAACGGCCTCCCAAACCAAGGCTCAATAACCCTTTCTGGCGCTGGGCCCGCTCTGCTTTCTGCCTTGACCAGTACCGGAATAACACCACCCGTTTCCAGCGTGAACGGCCTATGCCCGACAACACTAAGTATACTCATAATCGCGCCCGAATGCGCGGTCAGCGATAACACGCTGTTGCCATCATGCGCGAAGATTTCAGACAGAAATTCATAAAACCGCGCATCACGCGCTGAGTCCGATTCTCGCACATCAGCCTTATGCAGCAGGTCTTCTTCGCTAAAGCCCGGCTCGAATATGTACGTGGGATATGCCGCCGCAATGGCTGATTTCGGCGACCGCGCATCGCAGGTGTGGAGGCCGAGTGTTTCGCGGAGCAGCTGTTCGTCGCATCACATTGTATAAGCACCAAATTGATATCTCGAGCCCAACTGTAAGAATTAGGGTCCTCGGAAGCTGAGGACATACCTCTTTGACAACCGGCCTAAAGTTGCCAGTCTCCGTACCCGGTAGTCCCACACCTTCAAATGTGACCTTTGCCGTCTCGCAGCACCTCATCAACGGACTAACGTAGTACGACTGTGGCGCTGGAATCCCATTTTTTATCTGAGCCTTCCATGCTTCGTGCGCGACTCGCGCCTGCGATATACCCAATTCTGTAAGATGCGCGTCGAACCAGTCTCCGTGCTCGTCGCCCTTCAGAAGGGAGTAACGGCACTACACAAAAATACAAGTATGTTAGCTTTCCATGTTCAGTTGCTAACAGATAGTGGACTTGAAAGGATGTAGGCACCTACATCCCACAGCGGGGTTCCGTAGCGGCTCTCCGCAACGTTATGCACGCCCTGTCCGTGCCGACCCAAGAAAAGGAGTTTGTAGACGGTTCCTTGTGATGCGGTAGCGTTTAAATATGTTATGTAGGTTGCGAGGCGGGGCCATTGTGTCTCTGGCTCTGCATCTGAAGAGCTAGAGTCAGAGTCGGAGGGGTAGCGGCGATTGATGAGACCGAAGTTAGAAGATGCCTGATCAATGGAAATGAGAATATATATGTTAGTTTAACTTTCCCCATGATTTTGAGAACGGTACCTTCATCGAATACGTACATAGTTGAAGTTATCGGGGTTCGTGGACTCTTCGTCTTGGAGGAATATGCCGGTTACCGTTGAGAAGTGGAAATGGGATTCCGTGGTTGAATTTAGGTTTGCCGTCATGGTTAGAACTTTATCAACTATGGGCGTGGGGTATAGTCCAGGCTGCTCTGGTGCACAAGATATTACTGAAAAAATAGGTAAGTAGACTACGACCTGAAGTGGGCGACTTGACTCCTTTTCTCTGGGGAAATTTGGGCGTTTGCTAAGCGGGGCTGATCCGGGGATTAACTAGTATGGGGGCTTAGGTCTGGACAAATGTAGTATTACCTGAACAAGATACTGATACCGTTCTCGTGTTATAGACTGGCAGTTGTATGATTATACCTGGAATACTGCTGGTGTTGTTACCATATTAAATAACTTCAAGTAGGTATATTGCAACTCGCTAAGACTTCACGACAACGCTTTTGTATGCTTCCAAACTAGCGAAAAACAGACATCCATTCGATTGAACAGTCATCACCCGGGGCCGCGGCTTAAATCATCCCCAGTGTCTTTCTAAACTGTAGAAAGAGCTTAGATGAGGACACAGCAAGACGACCGAGAAGGTGGCCCGCCGAAGAAAGCGTCGTTAAGCCTTGCCAGTGAGAAAGCAGGCCAACTGCGGCGCTGCGGATGGTGGCGCTTGCTTTTTGAACGAGACTTATAGAAATATGTGCAAACCAAGTGGTCTGTATAATCTGGCGCTCAATTCCGCCTGCGCGTCGGGTAAGAGGCATATCTTCAGCTCTCAGGCTGTGTACCTTGAGCATACCACGACATCCAGGCGTTGTCTGAGTACCTGTAACTTGGATTGTTTGACGAATTTGCTCTCCGCCAGACTCTATTCTGATAATCTGCTTGTTCAGACCGTCCTTGTGTCTGTATAGAGCGGGTGCCTTGAGCAGTCCGCCGGTGTGCGCGCCTTGCGGCGTGATGTGAGCTGTAGCTCTGTCGTGGCTTGTAGGTGAAGCATGGATCTGCGAAAGTGCAGAGGAGATATTCGACTTCTGTATAAAGATTGGTTGTCTGGCAACGTGCTGACCGCGAGTGGAAGTTGCCAGAGGCTGCGTAGGAGACAAATCTGGCTTTGTCACCCTTACCGGATGGTTTAGCGGGCTTGGAACACCGACATTCGCAGCGTTGACACGCCGTCTTATGGTGTTCTGAGCGCGACCCAAAGGTGCCAATGGCTGTGTTGGAGACAGGTCCGGTTTTGTTGTCTCTACCGGCTGCCTTACCGGTCTTGGTAGTCCGGTAATCGCAGAGCCTGTCGGGCTTTGCACAGAGCGCTGTGGCGACTTATTTACGAACGCTCTGTCGTGGTTCGTCTGCAAGCATGGAGTGCCGGCAATGGCACGTGAAGCATTGGCATTGAGGTGCGCGGCTGCTGCCTTTTCGACACAGTTGCACTGTTCGCGTCAGTCCCAGTATTAGGCAAAGTACAAACCAAGCAACGGCTTACCCTCTTATGCTGCTTGCGATGCTTCTCGCAGACTCCATACTTTCGAGCCTTGATGTAGTTCTCTCGTTGAGCTTTTGATCTCGGTTTCTGCTTCTTAGGTACATTCGTTGTCGCATTCATGTTGAGATCCAACACCAACTGCATTGGCGCAGCCCAAGACTGTGGTCCAGCGAGTGGGGTAGTTTGCGATTCGGTGGATGTTGAAGCGGTTGGCGCGAGGGAATAGCACTCGGGCGTTACCTCGAGTGAGGATTCGGACCAGTCTGGAGATGAGAGTTGATTGCTTGAAAGGCTAGGAGTATTCATCTCTGAAACTAGCTCATCCTGCATACGCTGCAGATGCAGTGCGATTGATGCATCGCGCCGCTTCTCCTTCTGGGAGTAGCAACGGGGGTCCAGAGCAGCTTGGGACTCGACGAGGTCTCGGAACAAGGAGAAATCATGCGCATCTGGCAGGCATGTGTTCTCGAATACCGGGTCGACAAACTGGTTTGGAAACGACGGCGCTTGCCGTAGGACATCATTTGGGTTGATGAATGGCTGGAAGTCCATAACTGAAGAGCCCAGCTCTCCCACTGGAACATCATAACCATCATTACCCACGAAATCAGGGAACATGGTTTGTGAGCACATTGCGGGGTCCGACTCCCAGTTCAGGAAGTCTGTATCAGTGAACGACTGGTCGAGGTCTCGCGGAGACACCGACTCCACGGAAGTGGGAATGCTGTCTAGATACTCTGGAGGGAGTTGGAACATGGCATCTAAGTCGAGCCACTCATCCTGCCGAACAGAGGAGTCCAATGGGTAGAACAATGGGTCGGCGGACATCTTGAAGGTATTCAGGGTCAAGGCGTGTAAATATAGACTTGATGTTTGGCGCAATAGTGATAGAGGCCTGAGGCTGATAATCACTTGCGGGGCGTAAGCTTGATGGTCGAGGCCAGCCTTAATTCAAGAAGATGGCGCCGCCTTGACAGGCAAAAATCAAGATGCGAAGTCGCACGGAGATAGAGCTCTCTCACTCGGAGGAATCGACGATGGGAATTAAAAAAAGATGAAGCAGCAACCCATCGTCAAGAACTGGGGAGACCTGAGGCTCAGACTCCCAAGCCATCCTCAGGCGCCATGCCCCTTTTGGGACCCCGACGACACGCTAGACCGAAATGAGACCCCGACCCTGACCAGGAGTGTGGCTCAAGCTCAGGTTGCAACAGAGATGAGTCAACATAGGGAAGTGATCTCACTGTCATTATAATGAAAATTTCTTAGTTAATACGTCGACAAGGTTGCAAGCAGGCGTAGTGTGATGGTCATCTGAAGCTCCACTGTAGAGCTCAACACCGCCTCTTTCAGCAGGGCTTCAATTTCAAAGTGTCTGTTTTGTATGGCCCGTTCAAATATATAGCTTTCAAAATCTGGAAAAAAAAAAAAAACGTACAGATTTCCTCTGACGCTACCATCAACTGCCAAATGTGAGAGAGTTCTTGTCGCGCTTATGTCATCTCCCGATCGTACGGTCAGGAGGGAAGCTTCAGGCACCAGCTCGTCATTGATATGGCCTGATCCTTAGTTCTAGGCTTTGGTCTCAGCAGTGGGCTAGACGCCCAAGGTTCTTAATCTGATAAGATTGAACGCTTGTTCTAGATATGCATAAATACGCCCGAGCTGGAGCAGACATCAGATCGATTTTGCCTGCGGCTAAACTGGCCTTGGAATATGCGTTCAGCCCAACCGGTGCAGTCGAGTGGCAGAAAAAGTGACTGGGCTCTTCACCTGGATTCTAGATTAGTAGCGGTAGGTTTTACAGGAGATAAGAAATAAATTTAAAAATAATCATGTTTATTTCTCTTTTGGGAATCTAATGTCATTAACGCCATGAGATATAGAAAAACGACCGTGGACTAAAGTACAACTCCTGAACTAGAATAAAACCCCACCCCGTGCAATCTGGACATCAGGGCTCAAGACTTTTAAACCAGGATATAAATCAACAACTCCCGTCGGCACAAACTATTCACAAATACTCCTTAAGCAGTAGCAGCGGCTTCCTTGGGGATTTCCTTGGCCGTTCCGGAAAGATCGGTAGCCGGGGCGGCTCTCTTTGATCGGTAGTTCTTGATGGCGGCGGTAACGGCATCTTCGGCAAGGAGGGAGCAGTGCACTATTACACCGGCATTAGTCGATGCGAAAGGGAAATGCATGATTTTAAGGGACTCACGTTTAACAGGGGGCAGGCAGAGTTCAGAGGCAATCTGGGTGTTTGAAATCTTGGAGGCCTCCTCCACTATAACTTGTCAGTGGCCAACTCACAGGCTAGGTGATCTGGAATGAACTCACAGGTCTTCCCCTTCAGCAGGGTGGTGAGATAGCTTGAACTAGCGATGGCCGAGCCACAGCCAAAAGTCTTGAAACGAGTCTCGGTGATTTTTCCAGTCGCCTCGTCCACCTGGATGTCGAGACGAATGACATCGCCACAGGCCGGAGCGCCGACGAGGCCGGTACCTACATCGAGAGACTTGCGGTTCAGAGAGCCGACATTGCGAGGATTCGAGTAGTGATCGATCAGTTTGAGTAGGTTAGCTTTCAGACCATAGCCGAGGTTAGGAGAGCTACGTATCTTTCTCATGGTAGGCCCTGACCATGGCAGGGGGGACGACATTGCGTCCGGCAATACCGGGACGGACAGCGCTGGTGAGGCGGAGAGCGGTACGGATTGATTGCATTTTGTTGTAGCGATTTGGTGATGACTGAGTGGTGAGAGAGTTGCAAGAGTAGATTGGAGATGGTGGCAGAGGAGTTGACGTCTTCCGCTTATCAGATGTAAATTTGTGGCGAACGGCGAACGCTGCTTAGGTCAGGTGGACCGGACACAACCTTGGCTTAATAAGGACAAGCGCTTGATGTAATGGGGGTAATTTCCCGACTTGGCGCTCCGAGGCCGAGCTCGGAGCGCTATACGGACAGGAGAGACGTTATATGAACAGGCAGGTATTCTTGACCAACCATAGTATATACTCTACTTGAACAATATATACAAGATACTTCTGTACCTGTATGCCTTGGTCATGGCTTATTATGCCTAATGTTCGTTCGGTACATAAGGTTCAGATTAGAGGCTAGGTTAAGAGAGTAGAGGTGGCGGATAGGTTAGAAAAGGTCTATAAATTCGTAATAGAATAAACGCCTGTCGATATAGAGAGAATGTCTGTGTGTCTAGTCTTGCTTACAGGATCTCCGACCTCCGCGGACAATCTAATAATCCACGCTGACTCGCTGAAGATACGGAGGTATGAGATAGTTAGCTTCGGTCAACTTTCGCCGGCGTCGGAGGCGTCTAGACTCTTCTCCGGCCACTGGCTATGTGATCCATTCTTTTGGTTTGCTGAATAGATCAAGTTGTCTTCCAATCATATAATGAAGTTACTTATCCGCCACATATCGCCTCACTAACCCCAGCTGCAGAAGCCAGCAGCAACCGTGAGAGAATCAAAGTACACAAAAGTGTTACGCCACTTCCTGTAATACTGATTGCACCGTTACCGCCATTACCCCCATTACCATGATCACAACTACCATCAACATTGTCCCCATCACCTTCTGCATCGGCTACAGATGCAATCCCCGCCCTGCTTGTTGCCTTCTCCGGTTCGAACCCCACGCGTGCTGTGGGAAGATCCCAAGCGCTTGATGCCAGAACGGGCGCAACTCCCTCGGAGTCAATGAAAGGCCCAAGACGTACATCATAACTAGCGATAATCCCTCAAGTCAAGTTCGACGGACGGGACTAGACGGGTCGCCTTGCCAACGGCGCTGGTCTCAGCTGCAGCCTCACATTTCCCGTCAACACCCGTGGCTCAGGAGGCGTTAAGGGACGGATTTGGCAGGCTGAAAAACGCCCCTATGCCTCCGTCAATATCCACGTTGAGAGAACCGATGCGGCTGGTATCGATTCCGAGAAGGATCTGAGATTGGAATGTGATACTCAGGGACATGGATGAAACCTCTGTTGTTGCTTCGAAGGGGATTGGTTCGAAAGTCGTGTCCCCGCCGGTGCGACATCAGCTCATGCTCTACACTACCTGGTTCGAGTACTCACAAGCCGGTTATCACATTTTTATTGAAGTTGAGAATCCTGATCAGAATTTGGGAGTTATCAGGGACCTGCTTTATCAGTATCACCTACAAAAACCCTTCCTGGCGACGCTTAATGTAACGTTGAAGCCGTAGGAGAATCCGACGTCCCCTTCAAGGTCTGCTGTGATGATGATCTCCAATCAAAGGGCCAAAGGTAATGACATCTGCTATCTGTATCGGATGTTATACCACTGAGCTACTGAGTCTGGCGGTGCACCTACCTGAAAAGGCGTGAGTCCAATAGCGGGAAGTGCGGCACTGAGATCTAACAGAGGGCCGTCAGACGAAAGTTCAAGCTCAAGCTCAATCTGCGAGAACAGTCGTTTGACTAAGAACTCAATGCTGCTATTGGTGAAGAACCCAATCGACTCGTCCAACTCGAAATCGAAATCGACATCGAAATCGGACTCGTTTTCCTCAGTCTCTCCCACATTGAACTGCCCTTGGGAGAGTTGGATATCACCCTGCAGCGTGCATGTCTTGCACTTCACAACGACGGGCAGATATGGTCTGCACAATCAGCTTTCTGGGAATCGTTAATACCCTGGCACTTACATAAATTCATCGGCGAGTGGATTATCTTCAGATCGGTGTGGTGTATACCAAAGGATTTAGTTCTGGATGAATCAAGCGTGCCGACCTCTGAAGGGCCTGGTGGAAAGGATTGAGGAGCTAATGGAGCGTCTGGCCGTCTAACTCGCGTCGGTCCGCCTTTTTGAATCTCTGAAGAGGCCTTGTGTGAGAAAGACACTCTCGTTGCCGATAATGCTCATGCCAGTTAATCTGAACCTTCTCAAGGCTAACCCTGTTGTCTCGAAATTGACTCCAGTTACTCTAATATATCTTCAGCAGTGACTTCCAGGGACAAGTTAAGTAATGAACGAATCGATGGGCAGAGCGGCCACCTTCAGAATCGCAGCCGGCATGGGAAGTGACGGCAACAAGTTCAGGCGTCTCTGCGATCGCTGGCCTGAAGCTTTCCTTGACAGCAGTAGATACAAATTCCAAGTTTTATCTCGGTTTCCGTGAAAGAGACGCTATCGAGACCAGCGTCCATATCCTCCAACGCGAGGATTGGCAATTGCGATTCCACGTCCAAAGTTGTTGAAAACACTCCCCCGTTTTCAACGCTGTACGCGATATAACCGAAGCTTGCCTTTCGCTTTAAAACAGTGTCGTGTTCTCCTCTAGCCGTGAGTTTTGACGACAAGGCCCCTGCAGAGAGACGCTTTGGCTCTGGGAAACTCAATTCTCGACGGCGGGTTAAGCTTGGCCTACTTGCATGGGAAAGCACAGAGCATAAGACGAGAAGCACAACGAAGGGAACCATCTTCAGTCGAGACTCAAGCTTGCATCAACAACCAAAGCACAACTTATACGATCTCCAATGTCGTGCCAGGGCCATTTGGAATTGGGAACCTCGGTCATATTTATATGTAGAAGACAGCAAACGAGCTAATGTTTTAGAACACGAACAGCAGCTCAGCCGCCAAATCTTGCTCAGCATGTATAGAACGACCACTAACAAAGGGTCCGTTTGCCGTCTACAATGCTTACGAGACCATTTTACCTGCGGCCCCCACTCTGTGAGACTTTGCACCCTGCAAACTGAGGTAAACAGCTAAAAGCACTCAGCCTCATCTTCCATCTGGACCTCAGACTTAACTCCTATAGTGGCCTCTGCCCCTCTGGACTCATACACTTGAAGCTGTAAGCTCTCAGATACGGCCAGGCTGAACGGCGAGCTACACCTGAATTCAGAGTTCTACCTGGTGTCATGTTCAAGATTACCAGCTACTAATGGTTCAGTCGGATTTCCAACCTGTCCGCATTCTTGGTACGATACAGCGTTGACGGATAGTCGAAACGTATTATGATGGTCTTTGAAGAGCCCTTCTTTACCGCAATGTAAGTGACAGGGATTCTCACAAGACCACACAATCCTTCGGCTTCGCGCCGATACGCCGGCACGTTCTGCTGACATTCCGTTGGTGTCAGTATAGTAAGGTCTTGACGGATTCAACAAAGCCGGATTCCCGACACTCTGGTGCACCGCAGTCTCCACCCATTTAGCTTTGTTTCGTCAAAGTGCCTCCACACGATGAGCCTGGCATAATGCAGGGACCAAGACGATGAAGATAGAGAGGACTACCTAGCTGTAGGAAACCCTAAACCGAACATAATCATCAAGACGAGTAGTTCCGTTCTGCATCACTTCACCACTCTCCATCTCTTCTAGATCTCTAATGAACTCATCGATATACTCGCCAGCGGCACTGAGATGGAGGATGCGTCCAATAGCACCATGGATTCTAAGAAGTTCAGGCGAAGGCGGCTCTACATCCCGATTGGGTGTAATGAAGAGGCTAACAGTGACGGGGAGCTTTTCGACCCGGCCCATGCGGTCTGAATCTATGTAGTTAATTCTGTAGGTGTGCGGTTGGGAGTCAACCGGCTCGAATGCAATTTCAAAGTTACCGAATAACTTATGAAGGTCGTGTGTTAAGGTTAATGCGTTCATCGGTCTATCAATATCAACACCATCAATTAAGTGGATGGCGCTAGGATTGAACATTCTTAGGATTCGGTGGGCAATTTGCTTCGGATCTGCCTAAACTACTGTCAGGCAGGGTTGAAAGCTTGGCCATATCATGTCGACTTACAAGTCTCCCTTCACTCCCTCCGCTGGTAATTGACCTAAGGGAGTGGGGCATTATATGCGCAACTTCCAGATACGCCATGATATCGCGTTCTGGTAGTAGTGACTTGCCATCATCATCCTTCACATCACGCCCATCTCGCTTATATCGATTCTGGGCTTCTTGGGCATAGAATTTCCGACTAATAACACATCGGTGGCGGTCACGACGAAGACAGTCTTTTCGAAGGTTCGAAACGCGTTGAGGGGTTCCAATGGCGAGTTCGTGCAGTTTGGACCGGGAGGAGGCAGGGGTAGGTTGAGGGGTTTTAGCTGCTAATGCTTTTACTAAGGATGGTGAGTACTTTTCGTCCCGCGCCTGGTCTAGAAACTTACGGGGTAGGAAGAAATTGTCCACCAGATACTTGGCAAATGTAACGAGACTTTCGCTTAAAGTGCCTTGCTCTTCAGTTGACCAGTTAGAAAAACCAGCAAGGTGTAATAAGATTCGATCAAGACCGATTCCTCCATCCTCCTCGTCAAGTAGATCTTGCCCGGTAAAGGAGAAAAAGAAGCTCAAGAATTCGTCTGTCTCTGAGACTTCGTGTTTCATGAGTCTGATAAGAGTGATCGGTTTATAACCGCTGTCAGTTTCCTGGGAACGCTCAAAGTGCAGAGTAATCTCGTCAAAAATTCGGATCGCGAGGTCACGCTCTTCGGGGGGCAAAGGTTGTGATGAAGGAACGATAACTCCTTCTAGGGATGACGGTGCCGCCGAATTTGAGGTGGATGGGCCATTATTATTACTGACTGGATACGCAGGCTGCTTGCCAGCAAGCATTAAACACCGTTGCATTCCTCCATTATTGTGTGGAGTGAATGGGTAAAGGTTGGCGGAGCTGACAAGTTGGTTTCGGATTCGGATTAACTGCTAACCGCGGTCACATCTGGCTGTGCTGACTAAGGTCCATAATACGCCCAGGTTCCCTTTCTCCAAGATGGGGGCTCAAATAGGAATGAAAGTGCCTGGGCCGCTGGGAATTGCGACCACAGTGCTTTTTGACATCGCCGGCGGCTATTGTGGAAACTATATGGTACAAACGGTGGTGGAAAACTTTGAGTTCCTTAGCCGTGCAACCGATCCTGAAGTTGAAACAGCATATGTCAAGATCAAACAGCAGCTGTCCAGCGTTGGTTTGGAGCCTGACCCGTCGTTGTCCAAGAGGGAAGTTGTCGAGACCATGTTCAAAACAACCTCCGAACATGCCATGCCATTTCCAGTGCGAATGCTGGATGATGTGGCTACTGCGATAGTGGAGTATGCCCAGACTCTAAGCACCCTGGAAAGTCTCGCGCCGGAAGCCCTTGAAACATTCGTGGAGCTGCTGCGTTTCGCGGTCCAGGAACAAGGGCAATCTGGCATAACAGCGTCCACTTAATCAGAATCCTGTCCCTCTAGTCGAGTTCATGTACTGTTTAGTTTGGTTTCTGCATAATTATCAACTATTTGGGGCCGGTTAAGGAGGCTTAGTGAATAATTGACGAATATAAACTAAAAAGTATGGAAAGTCGCTGCAAGGTCTTGATAAAGCCTTTCAAATAAGGTCCTGTCCTTGTTCGGTGACAGATCTGTAGGTCTCGCATTAGATCCTGGTTACGATCTCGGTTACGTCATACTTCTTGCATGGCATAACGTTATTTAATTTGTTTCAGTCATTTTACAGCCCACGTGATTGAAATCACCTGTCTGGTATTGTATCATTTCGTCTCGAAACGAAGCCCATAGCGCTCTAAATCAATATAGGCTTAGTGTGTCTTGGCGCATTAGGGTTCAGGACAAGCATTCTTTGTCTTCTGATGGGAAGCTGAAGGCGCTTCCCACTGTATCAAACTGCACCACTTATCTCCAACTCTAGCCTACTCTAGTCCTACTGTTCTGCGTAGGGCATCCACCATGATGATTTTTTCTAGCCATTCACGTACCTCTCCACCGTAGGCGCGGCTTGGATTTGATTAGCGTGCGGGCTATGTCCTACAACCCATCATTCGGCTAACCCATTATTCCAAACACCATGTTTGTGCATCAACCTCTACGACCGTTTGTGTATGCGCTCTCTGCCTGTGGCACGGGATTGCGTATTCGAGCCCCAACGTTACGAAAGACAATTGTTCCGTTCCTCAAGCCGTGGTCGTCGGGGTAGTACTAGTATTCGGTACAGTTCTCTGGTTTGGTGTGGTTTCACCGCTCCTGGACGCTGTTCGTACGTGTCTTAGGTTTGAACTGGAATCTGGTCTGTTTTATATCATCCGCGGTCTTTGCCACGCTCGAGCGTAAGTCCGTATCTGTGCTCGCTTTCGTTTCTACCCGGAGATACTCAGATCTATCAAAATCGGCGGAGGATTCTTTCGACTACGTTGGAGGACTCCATTCTCATTAGTCCGCGCATAACAACGCTCAAAGTAGGGACAATACCTGTAAACAGGGCCGGAGCCCAGGGCTAGTTTTCCGGCTCTGTTGGGCATAATCTTGCTATATATGAGGCTAGTCATTTTGACTGTGCCGACGGATGTGATGGGCGAAATTGATTTCGCTGAGATGGAGTGGCCATGAGTTTTTGCCGACAGTGAAATGCAGGCTTCCAATTGACGACGACGGAATTCATTTGGCGTCAAAGTAAAATACCTGCTTGGCTTGCTGTTCTAGCCTAAAGCAGCGCTATCACGATGGGTATGCCTGCATTTTGAGACTTCTCAAGCGTTGAACAAATGATTCACTCTGACAATCGCACAACGTAGAAAGTGGGTGGAAGGGCTGAAACACCTGAACAAAGACTGCCACAAAGGTTCCTGGTGATTTGAAAAGTCAGCATTCAGAGCGCGCTGCTGAGACGGCTATTATTAGTATCTAATCATGGCCACATATACTTGATTTTCCTATTCCAATAATCTTATTTCGTGTCCCAGTCACCGTTCCACTTGCTAAGATCAGCCACCATGTCTGTAAGAAAGGAAATACCAAGGTCCGTACCCGACACAACGTCGCTAGATCGAAAGCGACCTTGCGAGGATACATCCAAAGACGAAGGAGACTGCTTCGACTTCAAGAGACGGCGAGCCATTCTCGCAAAATACCCACAGCATGTCCAGAACCAAGTCACCCAACTAGTGGCTGAAATTCTTGCCTCGATATACTACCACATCAACTACGTCTGCATAGTACGCGCCATCTGTAGATTCGAAAACAAAGCGGAACACGTCGCATATTACCGGCTGCAGTACTCAGAGAGCGCCAACCTACTCGATCTGCTGATCGGGCAGATCATAGACCCCGAGCGCTACCAGGGGTCCGATCCAAGAGGAACAGTTCACCGCATGGGAGAGTTCGTCGTTCTGTTCGGATGGAAGATGCTCTCGGTTTGCATGACCGCTGAGGGCTTTCGGCGTGCGGTGCGAGAGATCCGACACCGCGAGATCTGGGGGGAGCTCCTGGACAAGATCCGCGTGAATCAATGGAGCCTTGAAGTGTTTGCGCGGTCCCGCAATCTCGACTGGCGCGGACAGCTGCTCAAGTACGCGCACTTGGGCATTCCCCGGCTCGATGCAGAGTTACGTTCCCATCGGAAGATGTGGTCACAGCACCCGCATCATGTCGTGCAGTCGATCGACAAGAAGCTCCGACGACCCTGGTTCAAGGGCGAGATCCAGATTCACGTCGACAAACCCGTCTTTGACCCCGACTCAGAGAACTGGAAGGCCAAAGGACAAACGACAGACCCGACGCTGCGCAGACCTGAAGACGGCGACTGCGATCTCTGCGGGCTGGGTTCCTGCGACTGCGAGATCGATTTCTCCGCGGGGAGTCTGGTTGAGCTCGTTGAGCGGCCGCTGACGGGGACGGGCGTTCGGACGCTGACGAGCTTCAGGGAGGGCGATATCCTCGGCCAGTTTATCGGTATTTATCGGTGAGATCCAGCCGACGGACTATGACGGTGATGAAGTCTATGCACTGACCCATGTATCGAAGGTGGATATGGAGGAGCCGCTTGCGATTATTTCGCCAAAGAAGTATGGGAACTGGACGAGGTATATGGCGCATTCGTGTAATGCGTCATGTGAGTTTCGCGCAAGGACCGTTGGCAAACATACTGTGATGACCGTAGAAGCGAAAAGGAATATCGTTGCTGGCGAAGATATCACGGTTAACTATGGGGCCGAGTACTGGGAGAACAAGCAATGCATGTGTGGGGAGGTGGATTGTTTGAGTAAGGAGGCTGTTGGGAAAGAATAGTGTTTATTCTCTATACCAAATCAGCCTGTTTTCGTTTCCCCCCTTATTCCTCTTCTATGCTTCTCTATTTGTTTTTACTATACATTACCCTAGCCTCTAGTAACAGACCTATAGCATGATATTCTAGAGCAAGGGGCGTGATCAGGCTACTCTGTATACTAACCCCGCATTTCGGCAATCCCCGCTCCATGTCCACCCCCAGAGTCTCGTCTCGTCTCCTCCTCCTCTACACCTCCCCTATCCTTCGTTACTCCTGAAACTTGACACATCACTGGTCTTACTCCTACTATCCTTATCGGCTTGCTTCTACTGAGCATCCATTAGTTGTGCTGGCATTGCTTCCTTCAGCTCTTGATCAGTATCCGCCCAGAGTGCGGAGTATACTGTATCTCCATCCCTTGTTGCACACAACGAGAAACACTGGGCGCCGCAGTGGATTATCCAGGTAATTATCCAGGTCCAATATCGTTCATAAGTCTGTCAGTAGGAAAGTACTATGGAACGGACCTCCAAGCAATAACACAATGTTTCGAGCCATGTATTGCCCCAGCCGTGTCCTGTGCGGCAGAACACCGAGACTAGCCGACCGGTCCCTCTTGCAGTCGCTGTCATTGACTCGACGCGGTTTACTTACACAAAGCTATGCGCGCGGTCCAACAGAGGTATGTACTGAAACTGGGATTCCGACTTTCCGACTCTATGCTCCTGCTGACACTTCCAGCCTCCGCTATTCGAAACCACAATTGGAGAGCACTTTGCTAAAATCGTCCAACAGTATGGAGACAGGACAGCGTAAGTCAGTCTTGTTTCGAGTCAAACAGCCAGACTAACGAGCTAGTGTTGTTTCCAAACATCAAAATAACAGGGTCACCTACTCTGGCCTCGACGCTAAGAGTAATGCACTCGCACGAGGACTGCAATCCGTGGGCGTCAAGAAGGGAGACCGTGTTGGAGTGATGCTGGGGAACTCGATGGAACATGCGACTGTATGTCATGCAATGATAGCTCGATGTGGCAGAAGCTGACGGGAATAGGTGACCTATGCACTGTTCAAACTGGGGGCGGTCCTGGTAGGCACATCGGCTGAATAATTCTAGACGAAACTGACATCCCAGGTGCCAATCAACCCCTCCTTCAATGCAACTCAGGTCGTCGCGGCCCTGAGCCATCTAGGGACAAGCCACCTGATTATAAGCACCGAGTCCAATCTGCCCAGGAAGCAACCACGCAGCAACATCCCTCTCCTCCGCCACCTAGTCCAGGACCTCTACGCGTCCAAGCTCGAGTCCGCCGTCGTTCCAACGCTGCAGAAGATCATCCTCGTCGACAACTCCACGGACCGCATCAACACCAACAGCTCCCTCTTTTCCTTCAAAGCCCTGACCCCTTACAAGTCCATCACGTCCCTCAACCCTGCGGACGGTGCTGCGCTCCCTGAGCAGAACTTGACTCCCAATGAAATTGTTAACATCCAATTCACCTCCGGCACCACCGCCATGCCCAAGGCAGCCTGTCTAAGCCACCGCTCCATCCTGAACAATGGCGCCCAGATCGGCGACCGCATGCGCCTCTCGCCAGCCGACACAGTCTGCTGTCCGCCGCCCCTCTTTCACTGTTTCGGCTCCGTCCTGGGCTACATGGCTACAGCGACGCATGGGTCGGCCATTGTTTTCCCCGCAGAAGCTTTTAATGCCAGGGACACCCTACGCGCCGTCCAGGAAGAACAGTGCACAGCCCTCTACGGTGTGCCAACAATGTTTCTCGAAGAGCTCGGGCTCCTGGAATCAGGCCAGGTCCCACACAAGGGATTTGAATATCTCCGTACCGGCATAGCGGCAGGAAGCAGTATCCCCGCTGAACTGATGAAAAAGCTTCACAAGACGTTGAATCTAACGGAACTGACAATCTGTTATGGCATGACGGAGACGAGTCCCGTGTCTGCAATGACAACGACAGATGACCCAATTGATAAGAGAATCAATACCGTCGGACGTCTGATGCCGCATGTTGAGGCGAAGGTCGTTGATCCGCTCGACCGTAACAAGATTCTCCCTATAAATTCTCGCGGTGAACTCGCCGTGTCTGGATACCTGCTTATGAAAGGATACTGGGGTGATCCGGAGAAGACGGCGGAGGTGATGCTGAAGGATAAAGACGGGAAGGTTTGGATGCATGTATGTCTTTCCATCACCCGATCCACCTGCTCAAAAGACCTAACCCAGGGATACCGTCTAGACCGGCGACGAAGCAACTATTTCGCCAGACGGCTACGTCACCATAACCGGGCGTATTAAAGACCTGATTATCCGTGGCGGCGAGAACATACACCCACTTGAAATTGAGAACTGTCTCTTGACCTTCCCCGGTGTCGCGGATGTCTCTGTTGTGGGGGTCCCCGACGCCCATTATGGCGAGGTCGTGGCGGCTTTTGTGATATGGAAACAGGCGCATCAGAATACGGAAGAGCAGGCAGAGACGGGAGAGAAGCTGAGGAAGTTTGTAAGGGAGAAACTGAGTGCGCATCTTGGTAGGTCGCTATTTTTCTTTCTTCTGATCTTCAGGACGCTGGGTTTGATTCGGGCGGTGCTGATACTTTTGCGCATAGTGCCGAAGTATATATTCTTCCTCGAGCCGACGGATTCATTCCCGAAGACGGCAAGTGGGAAGATCCAGAAATTTAAGCTTAAGGAGACAGCGATCAAGCTTTTGGGTGGGCACTGAGAGCAGCATCTCAACAAATCAGCAACCTGCTAGGACGTGCTGGAGTTGCTCTAATGTTCCATAATAGGTTGCACGAGGTATATGCTACTAAAGCAATCATTGTTATGGTTGCGGAGTGGAGATTATCTTCTTTTCTTTTGGGGCCCTACGGTCGAAGCCGGGCTCGGCCGTAGACGGCTATAATTTTCGGTTGATACCAGATTCTGATCCAATATATAGCATCTAGCCAGCTATAGAGATAGAATCATGAAGACCACCCATGGACATACCTAGTTCAACATACCTAACCGATACGGTAGCTAAGTGTTTCAGGCGACTGTATTAAGTCGATCATCGACTTGTTATGGCTTTAGAGGTACTCGGCTTGTGCGAATTGCAGGATCTCAAGGGTCTGCTGATACAGACATGGCTCAGAGTACACCGCTCATAACACCGTGAATCATACTTCACACCGTGTTCTTACATCGGCAAAAGCTTTGGCTATACCCGGGCCCTCTCAGCATTTTCGTGGCTGTTCCTCAAGAACGGTCAGCTGGCTAGTGCAACAGTTGACACCGGGCGGGTGATAAGGACGTGCGTAGAGCCTTGGGCGGACCGTCAAGGGGGGTGGTTTCCAGGAACCAGTAACAAAGGATTAGCTGAAGAGCGGCTGGTTAGAGCGTAGGGGATGTTCGCGGACTGGCCGCGGAGGAAGGGTAGATATCATGCTTCAGAAATCCTGAATCCCAGTCTCTCCCGTCAACCTGTTTCTCACATCCCCTTCCTCTTCCCCTTCAACGCACCATTCAGGCTCCTCTTCATCAAAATACCTCTCCTGTTCCTCATTCGCATCATCAAGATCCTCATTCCCATCTACAGTCGAATAATCAAAGTCTGTGTCCTCTCCCCTCAGAAAACGCATCGTCATTTCCCAACGCCACGCCTTCTCTCCTTCCTCCTTGCTCGCCGGAATCTCATCGCGGTCCTCCGCCAAAATCTCCCCGTTCGGCCCGCGAGTGTACGAGAACAGTGAGCGCGGATCCGGGTGATTTAGCGCATCCATTTTCGCTTCCGATCGCAGCAGGTCGGCTTGGAGGACGCCGGAGAAGCCCTTTGCACGTCCTTCGGCTTCACGCTCGGCGGGCGTTTGGAAGCGTCGGATTAGACGGTCGTAGAGTAATGGGTCTGGTACTCAGTATTAGCTCTCCTCTGAGCGGGGCGAAGAATCAGCTGAGAGATGAAGATGAGATGAAGCGGAGGTGCGGACCGGCTAGCTCGAGGTCTGCAGAGAAGTACTCTGGGTGCAGGTCTAACCAACGCTTCCGCCGGTTTTTCTTTTGCGTCGCAGCGGGGATGGGAGGAGCATGGTTTCGGCTGGTTTGGTCGAAAGCTCGGCTCTCGTCATTCTGTATGCCGGTTCCCATTGGGAAAAGAGGCATGGTTGATGATATTGTTGGATTGTATTGTTGGATTGCGGGGTGAAGATGGTAGTGGTGGTGATGATGCGAGGTGCGGTTGATGAGAGTCGGAAGCGGGCGGCAATACCGTACAGTCTTTTAGGGATTTGTTTCCACACTGCGTCAATCAGAATTCGAGCGCTCAGGCGAAGCTGTCAAGATATCACGCTTCAGCGCATTAGTGTCTGCAAATAACTGGCTGGAAGAGGAAATGTAAGAGACCCCTGTCGTTTCACCTGTCTTGGCATATAACTTGGCAGATCTCTACCTAATGTCCACGGTCCAACTGACACCTGTTAGGAGCTCTGTCTGCGCCTGATCACCAAATAGTAACATGGCGCCATTCAGGAGCATCTATGAGAAAGATGCTACCAAGAAGCTGGTAGTCGGAGCAGCCTTATTGGTGCTTGCGGCTTTCTACTCCTACGTCTTCCTGTTGACGCTGGCCCCAGTCTATGGGTCAACTCCGTCGCACATCTTCCACGGCTACGGCGTCGGCATCGCAGGCGTAGCAGGCTGGTTCTCCAAGGACATCGTCGACCGGGTGTCTGGGCGCAAGGCGATCTACGCTATCCCTGTGCTGGCCTTCTTTCTGCCTGTTGTCCAGTACTTTGTCTCCCAGCAGAGCTCGGCGCTGGGAAATCCTGCTGGCCCAATCTTCACCGAAGTACTGGCGTTATACCCGCTGGTTCTGCTCTCTGTGGCTTGTGCGGGCAAATTGGTGCAGGCAGGCTTGAACCTCCAACGACATGGCGATCTGGTTGCGGAGCATATCCCTCTACTGGGATCGTATGTCATCTACTCTGCCGGCGAGCACTTGATCAAGGCCTTCTTGTCAAGGTTCATTGGGTCGACTGTGCTGCTCAGCCGCGCGGGTCTTCAGATCTTGATTGCAATCTTTTACGCGGCAGCCGTTCCCTCTAAGGCTCTCCTTCTAGCTATCCCTGCTTTTCTTTTCTCTGTCACTTCAAACACGCACCTGCCGTTGGGACACACGACTACAGCCCTCAACAACATCATCGCCGATGATGGATTCGCTCTTGTCGCCCGTCAGGATTCCACAACGGGGTATATCTCCGTCCTCGACAATCTTGAGGATGGCTTCCGCGTCATGAGATGCGACCACAGCCTCCTTGGTGGCCAATGGATCAAAAAGCGCCCCAACTACACCCCTCCCGCTGTCAAGGACCCTATCTACGCTGTGTTTACTATGCTGGAGGCCGTGAGACTCGTCGAGACAGCGCACGGTATACCACGTGCTGACGCAGGAAGTAACGCGCTCGTCATGTAAACTTTTCCCCCATGGCTTCCGCTGACAGAAGACACTAACGTTTCACAGTGGGCTCGGAATTGGCACAACCCCTGGCGCGCTGATAAGCCACGGAATCGACACGACCATCGTCGAAATCGACCCGGTTGTCCACAAGTATGCTCTGCAGTACTTCGATCTCCCCGAAAACCACACCCCTATCATCGAAGACGCGCGGGCCTTCGTCCAGCGCAGCCGAAACGCACCCCAACCCAAGCAGTACGACTACATTGTCCACGACGTCTTTACTGGTGGTGCAGAACCTGTTGAGCTCTTCACGTATGAGTTCATTAGTGGTCTACACGCACTCTTGAAGGATGACGGCGTTATTGCCATTGTATGCCTCCCCCAACACCTCAAAACCTTCTAAATATACGCAGGATAACTAACCGACTGAAGAATTATGCCGGCGACATCTCTCTCTATTCCACGGCCCTCTCCATCCGGACCATAAAATCCATCTTCCCAACCTGCCGTCTCTTCCGTGAAGCCGCGGCCCCGGAAATCGGGCCCGACTTCACAAACATGGTCATCTTCTGCACGAAATCCCGTGGTGCGCCTATCACCTTCCGCGACCCCGTTCCCGAGGACTTCCTGGGCAGCCGCTTCCGGTCCCGTTACCTGGTACCAAAGCATGAGGTCGACGCGGCGCAATTTGATAATGTCGGGTTAGAGGACGGTCCTCAAGGTCATGGGCGCAGGGTTCTAGTGGATAAAGAGGTTGGTCGCTTACATAAGTATCAGGATCGCTCGGCGCTGGAGCACTGGGGGATTATGAGGACTGTTTTGCCGGATAGGGTCTGGGAGGGGTGGTAGATGTGTTTTTCCTGACCCAGGGCGAAAGTGGAGGTGTGGGTGTCGCAGAATGATTTGGTGGTGGCTGTAAGCTTGATACTGTTCGTGTTTGTTTTGATATATATACATATCCCCATTTCATCTTCTAAATAGAGCATCAACAAGAATGAAGTAACTACGCCTACAATTGGATTTAAGTCATCATGCAGCGTAAGCAAAAGAAAATAATTGTGATTATTGTCATTGAAATGCCTCTGAATCTTGAGTCTCAAAACCACAGCCAACAACCCCACCATTCCCATGAAAACGTACTCAAAAAGGTATCTACGCTAACCACTGCATAATCAAAAGGAACTTAAAAAGATACGTACTGGGGCGGGGTATGTACTTCAACGCATAAGTGAAATGTACCAAATTGCTGGCCGGCCGTTCCCTGAACCTGACCTAGCCTGACAAGTCCCACAAAAGCGAGCCATTGTTTGCAATGCAGCGAGAGAGATGGAACCAAATGAGTCCAAATCAACTCCGGTGTAGATCCAACTAGAAGAGGGTTGAGGATGAGCGCAAGGGCATATATTATCCGATTGTGTTATAATAGCGAAAGGCTTCAGGCTCCGCGGGGACTGCCCCCGGGTTTTTTAACCAAACCTGCAAAGAAGTTCGCTAGTGCTTGATTGTTTGCTTTTTCATCCCCGGGTGAAGAAACGGGGTCTTTGCGCTGGGAGCGGCTGGCTTCCCGGTCCTGCATTCAAGTAATTAGCGTCGATCGCGTTCCCGAAAAAGCTTGGCACCTTACCTTCAGCTTCTGGAGCATGTCATCGGCGTCAACTTGAATACCGCCCATGTTGAACTGTACAGGGCCTATATGCTCGTTGACCCGGCTGTTATCCTCTAACGGGGACATCTCCAACTGAGGGGTCTTCTTGGCTGCGCGGTCTTTCTCATCCTCAATCTTCAGCTGCTCCAAGACCTCCAGCTGTTTGGTGAGGAAACCTTGCATATCTAATGTCTCGACCTCAATCTTGTTCCCACTCTGTTGGCTTCCTGGGTATGACAGTGAGGTGTTCCGCTTGGGATCCTTGATCGTCTGCTCGTATATCTTTACGGCACTGGTCCCATCGTCTTCTTCAGAAGAACCATCGTCCTGGGCCTCATCATTCCTGTCACTGAGTGGCTCAGGCGGATCCTGAATCTCGATAGACCAAGCTGTCGAAATACCCTCCAAGTTAGACCCTTCTCGGATGACTCGGATTTTCGCCCATGAATCCCAGTTCGTCGGTATCAGAATCTTGTCACGCTCGATGAAATTGGCTTTGAGAGATAACTTCTTTAGGAGAGAATGTATACCGAGAGAGGAATGCAGTACGCTGTGAAGGTTGTTTGCATGAAAGGGCTTGGTGTATATCAGAGACGCGCCATCTACAGTGGGTTAGAATAGATCAAATTCCATCGTTGGGTTTCTGTACGTTTTACCAGCAACGTCCTCATGAATTGGTGGATAAAATCAAATTCGTCTTCGCTCCAGCCGTGATCCCGCTCCAGTTTCTCCATTTTGTCGGTCTGCGCGCGTTAGCAATGGCCCGACATTAGGTTCTGTGAATGACGTACCCCTTGGCAGACAACACATAGAGGTACCCCGAGCCCTTCATCCCACTCCCCAGGGCCTATGATTGCCGATCCGGAGCTAGTCGCTTGGGATCCAGTAGAGCTGGTATCTATCCCCTTCTTCCGCTCTCTCCACTGCGTCATATTTTCTTCCATCACAACCTTGGTCTCGTCGTCAAGTGAAACAAGTACGTGGCGCAAAAGGCGGACCCATTCCCTCAGTCGCCGTACCCAAGTCCACGGATCTGACCAATCAAGGAGAATAACGACAGAGGTTTCGGGGATGGACTGCGGCGTCAAAAGCGGTTTGAGGAGAGGTGCAAATGATAATGAGGGCTCGGAAAGGAGGTATGCAGAGACGCGCGCCAATGTATCTTGTCACAGTCTTAGCATCCGTTATCACTCCCATTGCGGGTAGGCAATTCTGTGTCTGCCGACATACCTTCCTGGTCCGCATCCAACACATCTAGGTACGTGTAGCCTAGGGCGAATTGATTCGCAACAGGTGGCACTTTCCCTTTTCCTTTTCGCTTCTCGTTCGATAGACTGGAATCCAAGGTGTCTGCAGAGTAGGCTTCTAGGAACTCTCGCTGGCTCTCCGGTGTGCCTCCTAAACAAGGCGGAGTTAGCGACGACCCGAAACTCAGAAGAGCTGTCGCACCTAGTATCAACAGATTCTTTTCCGGTAAGCGCTTTCCAGTCGCAGCGCTATCCAGCATGGAAGACCAGATGTTCTTCTTCAGCCCATCTTTACTGGACACCGTGCTGGATCTTTTTGACGTAGACATCGTCTGTCCGAGACTGACCAGTCTTAGCTAGCGCAGACCATCCAAACCTTCTAGGTAAGATTTCACAGCTCCAGCGAATCTCACGCGTTGTTCAAGGCGGAGGAACGGGGGTGTCGGCAAACAGAGTGGAAACAGAGCGGTTCAAAGAACGTGTTCTGAGATTATGCTAGCGGAGATTGTAAGTTAGCGTACTATGAGCGTAGATTCTGGTGTAGTCAGATGTTCGGGGCGTCATGTAGTAAATAGTATTAAAATCAACAAGTTCAGCATCGCGCCAGCGGGTGTTATTCTATGTCCTCTCTCCTGAGGATCCACCTACCCAAATATCCCATCTCTTTTGGGAAGGTAAAGTCACGTGATGAGAGATACCCGCGGAAGCTATCGATTGGCCAACATCAGAGATCAACGTTTCTTTCTACTACAGACCACAGATAACATGAACAATATTCGCCAAGTCCAAGCGCTGAACAAGCGCGAGCTAGAGCATGCCGTGTATGTATATACCTCCTTTTGCTTGATGTGCAGCTCCTAATATGGCCGTTTCCAGTCCCCCGGAAGCTTCCTGGCACGCGGATTATCGAGACACAGCCTACATCTACATCGGCGGCCTTCCCTTCGATCTCTCAGAAGGTGACATCGTTACCATATTCTCGCAGTATGGTGAGCCGGTACACATAAACCTAGTACGCGACAAAGAAACGGGGAAGAGCCGAGGGTTTGCTTTTCTCAAATATGAAGACCAGCGGAGTACCGACCTCGCAGTTGACAACTTGGGTGGAGCGACGGTTCTCGGCAGGGTACTACGTGTGGACCATACGAGATACAAAAAGCGCGACGAAGATGAGGATACAAATAATGTTGCCAAGTTATTGGGCGAGACGGCTGGTAAAGAGGCTGACGGCGATACGGACGATGAGGGAAGAAGACGAAAGAGAGGACATAGCGGAGAGAGGGACCAACCCAGGCGCCAACTTCTAAAAGAGGAGATTGAATTAGAGGAGCTGATAAGGAATCATGACGATGAGGACCCTATGAAGGAATATCTCATTGAGGAGAAGAAAGAAGAAGTGGCCCGAGCTCTGGAGAAAGAAGCAAGAAAAGAGAGATCTTCGCGACGGCGCGAGTCTAGCCGAGAGAGACCAAGTCGTCATTCCCGACACCATCACCGCCACCGCCGACATAACGATGATAGATCGCGTTCCAGAGAAAGAAGCAGCCGCGACTACAGAGAGCGAAGCCGACGAGATAGGTCTTACAGGGACAAATCTCCGGAACGCTCTCGATCCCCTGCGCCCCGCCATGACCGAGATAGACATGATCGTCGTCGGTAAGAGTGAACATGACAAGCCAAGCGAATAATAGGACTGCTGCGTGCGGAATATGTTGCCGAACTCATTGGCGTTCAGACCCGATATCTACTGCCGGACTTTAGGGCTGGAGCTAGACTGATAGTAGAACCAGTACGGCCGCCCGTATTCTCAGTCTCGCACGTTGTTGAGAATGACTGCTCACTTGGGTGATGTCGCCATTGCTAAAGAATTCAATCGGTAGCGGTTGTCGCCGGAATTATTTAGTTGACATTGTCGGATTGCGTTGCTATCTTGTCGCACGTTGAGCATGTATGCCACCGACGTCTCCGTCAGCTCCCGCTTCCCAGATATTTCTTCCAGCCTTCTCTTATGCAGTGTTTCTTCCCTTCTTCGTCGTCACGGAGAACGAATTTTTCCCACCTGCCATCACTACCAGAGCCAACGACTAGTATGGTATTATCGTTCGACCAACCTATTACACCTTTCGGAGGTCGTCCTAGTACTGTGCCCAACGGGGGTGCATATGTGGGTCCTGGCTCTTCTTCTCCCAGTTCAAAATGTGCACTTGCGAATGAATAGACGTCAGAGAACACTCTCGGGAGCAGCGGTATCTTTCCAAGTATACCCCATTTCTTGTTCACTCCGTCGTCAGATGAAGATGCTTGCTGGTTGCTGTACGGGGCGTTGCGGGGATGTGGGAGGTTAAAAACATGGAGGGTAGACTTGTCAGATGTCACGGCTAATAGGTTGTTTGATGGCGAGATGGCAAGTGAGAATATAATAGCATGATCCACTCCGCGCCGAAGTTCGGCCATTTTTGCACAGTTGCTCGTAGCAAATATTCGCACCAAAGTGCCCTGCGACCAGTAGTTAGCGGAATTGAGTGCTGGCCGGATTCAAGGAGGGATTACCGCTTCGCTGGCTGTCGCAAGCACCTCTCCATCGGGACTCAAAGCCATGGCACGTAGTGGTGTACTGTGAGCAGGTATGATGCTAACATTCCCCGTTTCCAGTTCAACAAGTTGAACTTGCCCTGGAGACCGACCAGGAAATGCCAATACCTTCTGTCCCAGACATGCCAGCCCCAAAGGATTATCCGTGGTCTCGAAAACCGCTAGCTTCTTCGGCGGAGAAGAGAAGACAAACGTATGAATGCTATTGAGTAGCGCAACGACGATACGTGACTTGGATAACCGGACGCCGAGAACGGATGTACGGAACTCGAGAGTGATGACGACCTTTTGCTTTGCGTCGTCCCAGATAACCAGCTGTGATTATGCCGTCAGCAGAGCCCGTATGTGTACTAGAAGGCCAGCGCACCTTGTTCTGTGGAAACTTCGGTTGCCTGCCGCCGCCAACAAGTGCGAGGTAGTTTGACTGTCCAAGCATGACAGCAAGGCCTATCCCGGCGCCGAAGTCTAGAAAGCTCCGCGGTCAGTGTCAATGCGCTCGGTAGTTGTAAGAAAGCAACGTTGGTAGAGATGTGCATACTCCTAGACACCTTGAGCTCGCATGGGTTGGCCCTATAGACTTCATGGCCTCAGTATTGGGGTTGAGATCCCATATATATAGGTCGTAGCTCAACCTACCGCAGAACCCGGTATCGAGGCCGACTGAGAAGCAAGTATTGTCACTATTGAAGCTCGCCGACAGGGACCCCGGGCCTTTTGAGTCATCGATGATTTGCCTCGTATTCATCTTAATGGTGGGGTATGTAGGACGCAGAGTTGGTAGATGTCCAAGTTGGATAAGAGGTTAGGAGTCTGGAGATATCAAGGAGATCGACCGCTCCGCTGACCTTATTCGGACTTGTCGTCCCGGATCCACATGGCGCTAAGCCTTCCATGGCATCATCTGCTTCTGCCCCGCGAGCCTCAAAATTCTCTTATGAGGTTTTCGTCTATTACTATAAATTGGGCACTTTGCTCTTTGACCCTGTTGGTCTGTAGACTCACTGTCTACGGTCCTGTTGGTTTTTCTTCGTAGGGTACGCTTCAAATTCTATGCCACTAGTACGACTGGACCAATACAGGTTGGAGTACAGTGTTCAAGCGTACTCGTATTTCTTCTGCTGTAAGCCTGTTAGCACTGAGTTTGCGTCTAGAATGCATAATAGTGACTATACCGCTGAGTTTACCGCTGATTTGCTTTCATCCGGAGGTCAGTTCATAGCTCTGGAGGAGTCTCCAGCCTCAGGCAGGAAGGCATTAGTCATGCTCAGCGGGTGACCCGCAAGGGCCCACGAAAGCGGAGAGGCCAGTATTTGGCTCCCAAATCATTTACCCCTGAAAATACAGCCCAGTTCACAGGAATCTGTGAGAACCATGAGCTACTCTTGAGAACTTAACTCAGATTGGGGATAGTGGTCAAACGCGCAATAGGATCTGTATAACTGCAATATTACTTGCTTAACTCGCCGAATTCGCTGCTCCTTATCGTATGAACGGCCAAGTGGCTTGAGCTTGACGATTCATGGGATCATTGTTTATGGTTCTATGGTCAAGCTTCTCTCTGAGGAACTCCAATTGAAAGCCCCAAGGCCCATGGTCTAGCCGACTTCCTCATTCACTTGTACTTTGCAGAAATCAAGTAGGCTTCGTCCAAATGCCTCAGTGTAGTACTGCTTGGATACACAGGTCTCATATTACCATCATGAAGCTGCGTAATAGAAATACAGACCTTTGGTATATAATACGGCTCCGGAGTAGTATCCTTGTATATCATTAGTCCATCCGAAGCATCGGAGAGAAAGGGGGAGCAGTTCTTGTATGAGGAGCGTAATGAATACCATAGCCAAGAAGACTAAACCGCATTCGGGACCTTCCCCTAAACTGCCAGGTCAGTCTAACAACGATCCCTCTCGATCTCTCTCGACCTCTGCTGGTTCCAACTTGACTTCAGGAGTCCAGCAGTTCACTCCCTTCCTCATTCCTGTCCTCTCGTCCCGTCCACTCGCTATTCTCTTCTCTTCTGCTTCAATTCAAGCATCCCTTCATCTTTCTCTTTCTCCATCCCCCCCTATCGTCCATCATGTCGTCCGCCTACAACCCGGTATGTGAACATCCCCTTTCTGACTTCACGCTTATGGCTTCAGCAAGATGATCCACCTCTCCTCAATCCCTCCCCCTCAATTGCTGTTCATATTCGATTCCTTGAAAACTCAGACTTCCATCTACATACAAACCCCTATTCATTCCAAACAAGTGGAGAGATCAAACTAATGTTCGTCGCGCCGCCTTCTAGATCAAGCTCCGCCGGAAGAAGAATGTCAAGAAGGGTATTCAGTTTTGCTTGATGGTCTGTGGTGCCAGCGGAACTGGTGCGTGATTACACTTCAAGAGCGTTTCCAGCCATTCAGAATTAACGGATCATCCGACGATAGGCCGCACAACCTTTGTCAACACTCTTTGCGGAAAGCAGGTCCTGCAAGGCAAGGACGCAGACGATGCCACAAACGCTCACCTCGAGGAGGGAGTTCGCATCAAGCCAGTGACAGTCGGTATGCTTGCCCGCACCGAGCTCGCCGAAGAATCCGGCTGATTAGTTCATACAGAGCTTGAATTGGATGACGAGGGCACTCGAATCTCTCTCACGATCGTTGATACCCCGGGTTTTGGTGACCAGATTGACAACGAAGCCAGGCATGTGGTTACGGTCAACAAAATTTGGGGTGTTCAAACTAACTGTTTTATAGCTTTGGTGAAATTGTGGGATACCTAGAACGCCAATACGACGACATTCTCGCCGAGGAATCACGAATTAAGCGAAACCCTCGGTTCAGGGATAACCGTGTCCATGTCCTTTTGTACTTCATCACACCAACTGGCCATGGCCTTCGTGAGCTCGATATTGAATTGATGAAGCGTCTCTCCCCGCGTGTGAACGTTATCCCCGTAATCGGAAAGGCCGACTCCCTCACACCTGCAGAACTCGCCGAATCCAAAAAGCTCATCATGGAAGACATTGAGCACTACCGCATTCCTGTTTACAACTTCCCTTACGATATCGAGGAAGACGATGAGGACACTGTGGAAGAGAATGCTGAGCTGCGGGGGCTGATGCCATTTGCTATCGTTGGCTCGGATGACTTTGTGGAAATCGACGGCCGCAAGGTGCGGGCCAGACAGTACCCCTGGGGTGTTGTTGAGGTAGAGAACCCCCGGCACTCAGACTTCTTGGCGATCCGGAGTGCCCTTCTCCACAGCCATCTGGCGGATCTGAAGGAGATCACTCATGATTTCCTATATGAGAACTACCGTACCGAGAAGCTTAGCAAGAGCGTTGACGGCGCTGCCACGTACGTATATGCACTTCTTCACTTTCTGATCCTGCAATTCTAATGAACCTCAGCACTGGAACCGATTCATCGATCAACCCCGAAGACCTGGCTACTCAATCCGTCCGCCTGAAGGAAGAACAGCTCCGTCGCGAAGAAGAGAAGCTTCGGGAGATTGAGCTCAAGGTGCAGCGTGAGATTGCTGAGAAGCGCCAGGAGTTGTTGGCTCGTGAGAGTCAACTGAGGGAGATTGAGGCCCGCATGGCCCGCGAAGCAAGCCAGGGAGAAGCCGCCGAGGCCGAGCAGTAACTCTCGCGATCTTTGTTCGCGGGTAACGGCTTGCCATTCTTTTCCATGCCGCTTGTGCCTATGCTATGAAACTCGTGGCGCGGCGGTTATAATTGTCTATGGGATAATATTATTCGACTACTTGTTTCTTCACGTTAATAGCTTTCTTCGGAAGAGAAAGGAAGAGCCAATGCAACCAACATTCCGTGTCCTTCGATGATTGCTACCAATTCCCGGTGGACGGACGTGGCTGGCGGTGCTCTCCACAACCTCGCAGCCTTCCTTTCCTTCTTTCATGTCTTTCTTAATTCGGCCGAAGAATCCTTTCCGTTGTTTTACGCTCGAGGTTAAAGGTAGCATCTTTCTAATCGTTGGCGGCTGTGGCTGGAGCGCCTGCATAAATTCCTCATCCCCTTTCCTTATACCTGCTTTTATCCATGACACCTGTCTCCAATCTCAGCAGCGCAGCAAGATTCCCTCTTTGTCCTTTCATATTGCGTGCTCTCTTGTTGTTATGTCTTAGTCCTCTTTATTCTGTCTTCTAGTTGAATAGTAGATATGAGGAAGAAAAGCATCTCTACTGATCATCCAGTACCAACTTGGCATTAAGTATACCAACAAGACAGAAGCGAAACTGACAAGACAGAATCAAGATAGGCTACCACAGATGATCTTAAAGGACTTGATCATAACGCTCCTGTTTCCATTCTCATCGCCGCCCTTGCGGCCACCATCCTCAGCATCATTATTACTCTGTCCTTTGCTCCCAGAGCTTGGGCTCCCCCTCTTTGCCAAGCGGCTTCTCAGCTTTCCCTTATCGTAGTCTTCACCATCATCGTCGTCAACGTCTTCGTCTTTGTCGTCATTATCGCCATCATTTTCATACGCCCCAGGAATACTACAAGACTTCGACTCATGCGAACCCCCGACTCTCCCACGGCCCATACAGCCCTCCTGCTCATAAAACAAAACCCGGCAACCATTCAAATTTGCAATGAATGCCGTTTCCGAAAATCCACCCCTCGAACTTGAGCAGGTCTGGCTGTTTGTTCCGCTGAAGTGTATTGGTTGTCCCGAGCACTGGCTGTCTCGGTAGAGGGATAGCGACCAGCCGGTTCCATTTTCATTTCCATCCCAGTCTCCGTTCCGTGTCTCTGCTGAGTCGCTGAACTCATCGAACTCATCGTCGCTGGAGTCACCGTCGAAGTCATCGGCAGAGCCGTCGCCGGAGTTTGTGTGGTAGTACGAGCCTTGAAGTTGACCCTGGGCTTGAAATTGACTTTGGCCTTGAAACTGACCCTGGCCTTGTGCTTGATCTTGCCCTGAAATCTGGCCCTGAGTCAGACCTGCATACGGCCCTTGGCCCTGTCCCTGTCCCTGGCCTTGACCTTGACCTTGAAGTTGTCCCTGGCCTTGAATCTGACCCTGTCCCTGGCCTTGACCTTGGCCTTGTGCCTGGCCCTGACCTTGTGCCTGGCCTTGAAGTTGTCCCTGGCCTTGAAGTTGTCCCTGGCCTTGAAGTTGTCCCTGGCCGTGAATCTGACCCTGTCCCTGGCCTTGACCTTGGCCTTGTGCCTGGCTCTGACCTTGTGCCTGACCTTGAAGTTGTCCCTGGCCTTGAATCTGGCCCTGTCCCTGGCCTTGACCTTGGCCTTGTGCCTGGCCTTGAAGTTGTCCCTGGCCTTGAATCTGACCCTGTCCCTGGCCTTGACCTTGGCCTTGTGCCTGGCCTTGAAGTTGTCCCTGGCCTTGAATCTGACCCTGTCCCTGGCCTTGCCCGACACTAGAACCTGGAAGCAGCGTGGCAATTGGCGTTGAGACAGGCTTTGGACACGGCATTCCTCTACTTTGTCCCTGACCCTGGCCTTGCACTGGGTAGTTGCCGCAGTTTCTTAGAGTCAGGACTGATGCTGGAGCAGCCGTTATCTGGTGCGGGAGGATTGATAGAGACAAGACGAGGAGGATGAGGAGGGAGTAAAGATCCCTGCCTCGCCCCTGAGTACTGCAGCGAGTGTTGGCTTCCTTGGGCATGGTTGCGTCTTTTTTCCCCTTGTCTCTTTTCGCCTTTTACCGAGAAAGGGCCTGGGAGGAATGATAGGTAATAGGAAGTGAGATGTAAATGAAAAGGAAAAATTGGATTAATCAAATACTTAAGGAGAAGAGAAATGGTCATGATCATTACTTAGCATCATTACCGCTCATGACTTACTCGACTTAACCTTTCCTTCTCATCCCGGCCGCGTAACAGACTTCGTCGACGAGTATGCTCCAGCATCTTGATTGATTGCACCAGGATACAAGGCAGAACTTTCGAGTTGCGGAAGTAATTTCCATAAACCTTGTGACCTAGCTGATCAAGCCTTTCATGATCTTGGTGACAACGTTCCCGGTCCATTCGAGTTCTTGAAGAAGTTCAGTTCACGCTCGCTAAAATTCCGCTCCTATTATGTCGCACGCTCAAAACAGAATCGAAACTCATTGAAAAAGGAAAAGACTCAACTCAACCTTACGAAAAGGAATTGGGGTCCAGCGACTGTCCATCCATGAGATAGTCCACTGAGCCGAATTTGTTGGGGTCGATAGTCGCAGCGAAATCCGGAAGAAGCTCCCCTTCGCCTAAATTCAACATGCTTGCCAGCTGTAGGTCCTGTGAGCTGGTGAAAGCCTGGCTCTGGCTCTGGCTCTGGTTCTGGCTCTGTTCACCACTAGGTTCGGCGTTTGTGGTGAGCTGGAAGAAATCGAGAACCTCAGAGTAGCTATATAGCGTGCTTGAGTTAGTGTTCTAGTCTGCATTACAGCGTGAAAGAAACTACATCCGAACAGTGGTGAACGTACATCATAATTTTCCACGTATCCAAAGGTAGATCAGCGTCATTAAAAGACCAGTCGAATTGCTCAGTTGCGACGGGTTCATCTGTGGGATCGTGATAGGGGGCCATCCAAGGGTGCATGAGCCCCTGCTCGGCGGAGATACGTCGGTCAGGGTCAAAGACGAGGAGGTTGTCGAGAAGGTTTAGTGCTAGGTTCCTTTGGTCACTGGATGTTCCGGATAGGGGGGCAGGAAGCAAATGCACACTTACCAGCGTCCTCAGCGGCGGGAAGGATTTCCTTCAACGGCCGTGGATTCCTTTTGGCCATGGACTTCACCACCCGACGAGTCTATCCGGCGATTTCCGTTAGCGGGCTCCAGATGGTTGGAGGGTTGAAGATCCGGGGCGGGGTTACGTACATTATTCGTTGTTATCCGGTCAATCACCTCGTCCGGCGGATTTCCTAGCAGGTCTGTAATCAGCCAGAACTGGTTAATGTGGTCAGTGCCCGGAAACAGCGGCCGGCCCAGCAACATCTCCGCAAGAATACAGCCCACACTCCACAGATCAACCTTGCTCCCATACCGTTGCCATGTCAGCATGATCTCCGGCGCGCGGTAGTATCTTGTTGAAACATAACCAGTCATCTGCGGCTCCTGGACACGGGCCAGCCCAAAATCGCAGATCTTAAGATCACAGTTCTCATTGATGAGGAGATTTCCCGGTTTGAGGTCTCGGTGGATTACGCCTGCTGAGTGTATGTATTTCAGTCCGCGCTGTAGTAAGACCAGAACCAGGCAAGACGGAGCAGGGTTGCGTCAGTCAGTAAGCCCCGGGAAGGAAATGAGATTAGTGCGGGATGCAATTGCAATGTTGCGTCTTACCAGGATTTGATAGGTGAAGTACTGGGCAAATTTGCTTTCGAGTGGCTTTCCGTTGAGCAGTCTGTGCAGATCTGTCCCTAAGAGTTCGGTGACAAGATACCTGGAAGTCACGTCATGTCAATTGCTGCCGTCAACCGAAACTGGAGCCTCAGGGAGTCCGTACACATCTTCTAGTGGCGAGATGAAGATATCGCTCATATTGATCAGCTGGAGAATATAGGTCAGTGCCAGTTGTCCCAGTCATAGTGGCCTACTCCAAAGCGGCCTGCCCCGAAGGATCCGCACATTATCATGTCGAAGATGCCTCAGAAGTTTCACTTCTCGATATGTCCGCTTCGCAACCGAAGTGCTGTGAAATGGCTTCATCATCTTCTTGATCGCAACCACTTGTTCCGAGATCAAGTCGTAAGCGGAACTAGCAGTCTATCAGTTGTTATCTGACTACCATTACGATAGTTTCCTAAACTATACCATACAACTCCTGCAGTGCCGAGGCCAACGGGCTGCAAGTTCGCATATCTGCATTGTTAGTGGTTAGTTGCCTGAGGATCGTCTTATCCAATCGTGGGGAAGTACCTGCTGGTGGTCTCAAAGGTGGTTCCCAAGATATCAGAGCGAATGAACTCGGCCATAGCGAAAGGAGGTGGAGTAGAGAGCAAGGAGTGCGGTGTACTGGTGAGGGAAGGATGAAGTCAGAGGGAAAGGAAGAAAGAACCTTGTGTTGAAGCTGTGATGGAGGTAATAGGTAATATGTAATGCCCAGCCGGCAGGCACGCGGTGGGCTGTCGGCGGAAGTTCCAAGGTTACGGGTGATGGATTCCCGCTAATGGGCAGCTTTTATTGGCGGATTACAATGCCAGCCAGCAGGGCCCCGTATAACGGCCTGTCGAACTAACCAATCTTTCGTTCGGTTTCTCGAATATTCAAATCCAATTCATGGCATAGCATAGCATAGCATACTCATATCATCAGACCATGACTAAATTGGTAATCGGGCGGACTGGTCATTCACAGTACCGTCTCAACCAACACAAGCAACAAATCCACCAGCACCAATTCTATAATCCGTGTCTGTCGTGCTACCGTCTCGCAATTTCCCGGATAGTTTCTTATCAGCTGTGATTCGGTGAAGACCAGCTGCAAGTCGTGCTGTTTTCGCCCGCATCCTCCCAAGTATACTTGATTGTCCAGATGCCGGCGAATGAGCACCCTGTTACTAGGATTCAATCGCCACTCTCTGCTACAAGTCGCAACCAATTCACTTATGAATGACGCCTCCTGAGGCCTGCGCGTCGTTCAGCTCCACGAATATGTTCTCAGAGCACTAGTTGTTAGTCAACTTCTCGCCCAACGAGTGGGAGATCCCTGCCGCCATGTCGGCTTTCTTACCTCTCTGGGGCACGTGCGCCTCGGCAAGATATATGTTGCGCCATATCGCGTTCTCGACGTCGATTCCAGGTTGTCGATAAAGTTGCAAATATTTCGCTTGCCGTCGGTAAGGGATCGTCTAGTTCTCGTTCTTACTCTCTGGACATAAGAGGGGCGCGGCGAATCAAGCATTGTTGCACGGATGCCTTTGTCCTGTCACATTGACTGTCAACGCTACCGGAGCGCCTGTTACTGATGAAATTCGTTGCCATCTGGCGCGCAGAAGTCTTGGAATGGCATAAATAAGGCGATTTCCGCTGGCGGCCTTTGAAAGTATATCGAAGTATATCGTTGTCATGTCAGCGGCATGCTCTTCGCATAGTCTTTGGGTGAGATTGTTCGGCGGATTGGGGTTTGTCGTCCAGCCAGAGCCGACTTCAGCTCTGTTCCTATCTCGTGCGTTGGGCTCTGCGACAGCACATCGCCGTATAAAACTCCTCGCCACCTCATTGCAGGCAAGCTAGGAGACTTGTTCCTGCTGGCGTCCGTAGACTCCAAGGGGCGCAGCGACGCCGCGGTGGCGATGAAGTCGCGTTTGCCTGAAGGGGCGGCTGGAGAGTGGCATTTCTGAAGTTGACGGTTCTTGAGATGAAGCCCATGAGATTAGGTTTTCCAGAAACCATCATAAATCGTGTCCTGGCCGGAACCGGGTGTAAATATCTTAATTGTAGCTTGAGTATCGCGCTCTGGGGTAGCTCTCTTTGAATATAGACTGGCTACGGAAGCTACGAATATACAAATATGCGAGATATTACGCAGGGGTCGCAATCGAATGTAGATGAGTTTAACAGGATAGTCTTATGTTGGAAAGAGCGATAAATTGAGCACTATCGCCGAAAAACAAACGCCCAAGTCGACTAGAGCTCTATCAGATCTATCTCTCCAGGTTGCTGCACTTTCGGCTTAACCTGATTCATGGGTTCTGCCTTCAGTTGTGGCGCAACTGAACTGATTGCGCTGTGCCCATTTGTATCAGGTACGTGAGCTTCTAGGGGTTGAAAGGCCCGTTTCAGCTCCTCTTTCTGCCGTTGCAACTCTGCCAATTGCTCGAGAATTGCGTCATGCTCCTGGAACTTCTTGATTTTATCTTGCTGCTTGCAGTCCCGTATGTTGTCCATCAACGGGACCCTTGGATTCTCCGCTGCGCTGAATTACTGTTGTTCATGAGCAAGGATTTTGGCACGTACACTTTCCCCACAATCACAATAGCAGGTATGAGTGCTTGCACAAGGTGTTTCGCAGATATGCTTGCAGAACATCTTCCGGTTGCATATTTGGTCGCATCTGACCCTGAATGGGAGAGGCTGTCCTCAACCAGTCAGCTTTGATTTCACAATACTGAGAGCAAGCTACAAGATTACTACCTATCGCAGGTTAAGAGGCACGGGTGGCCGCAATTGAGCTTTTCGCCGCATGCTTGCGCGCAACCACCGTTCGTATTCTTCCAGTCGGTTGGGACTACGCTTGGATGTTAGTATGGAGCATGTTAAGGTTGATAACTTGAGGGTCAAACTGACCTTTGACGAATCGTCTGAGCTTGTGCTTAACGCAAGTCAATGGTAGTTGATTGCCTATACGAAGTTCTTGTTTTTGATTTTCTAGTACATAGAGCACTTGGCCCATAGCTTATCGCTGGTAAGGGGGTTACGGTTGCCAAACATGTAAAGGCCTCTTCATGCCCGAGAGAGCGCAACGCAGATCCGGTCGCCAATCGAGAGGAACCCAGTTCCCTGTCGGCCATTTCTGACAAGAGATAGAATCACAACTTCATTTTCTTCTCCCTGGTACGAATTAACAGTGACCACTTTGACGTAGTGTCCTTGGAGGTGGGTATGGTTCCTCATCAACTTGAGAATCTTCTTTTCTTGGCCATTGTAGAACGTGAGTACCGTGATATGATCTACAGGAACATTGTTCAGAACAAGGTAGATGAAGAATTCGACGACCATCTCTGCTTTTTTCTCGTTGTATTTTGACGACATGTCGTCAAAGCTCTCTGACCAATCACGAGAAAAAAAAATAGGACCGGATACTTCCCATCCCCGGCGCTTCTTCGCGTTCGTAGACACTTTCGTGATCTTGTAGTGTCCCATATATGGGTGTCAACAACTGGCGAATCTCCGGCACCATTCTGCGCTGGCGTTGAAGGGTAACATATTTTAATCCATTCTTCACGAGGCGTTCGAACATCGAGATTTCGAGGTAGAACGGGTCCCCTTCAAGGTCCTGCACCGAACAGTGTCCACGAAGCTGTTGATGGTCGCCCACAAGGATCAGTTGTTGGAGGGAGTCCAAGCATGCCGCAGCTAAGGGACCCTCAATTGCCTCTGCCGCTTCTTCGATCAGAACAATTCGGGGCTTCATACTTGAAACGAGAGCTCTATATTTACTCAAGTTAGTGGTTGTCATACCGAGTACTTCGGCACCCTTAGGATGATGTGGTCTCTCTCCCACGCGCCAATCTGCATATTTTTGCAGTTTTCTGTGTAGTCAATGAGCAGTTGACGGAAATCACAAAGGATCCTCCTTTTCAACTGGATCCGAAGCTTGTTATATATCCAGCCACGTGCTCCGAGGGGAATCCCCACATATCATCGTAGTAAATATAGTCGCAACGATCAGTTCCAAGGTTCGAAAAACTGTCATTCCCTTGATAATCCTCACGAAGGATCATGAACGTGCCTCTGAGAGCTTCGTGTTCATCGTCATCATTGAGGCCTTGCTCAGCTTCCAGTACTTCAACTGTTCATACTCCAGATCCGACTCATCTCCAGCAAAACCAAAATCCTCGTTAGTGCACCTGACCTGGAAAGGTACTGCTTGGTCTCCAAGCCAGGCTACTATAGGGTCAGCTTCATCCTGTTCTCCCTCAGTATTCGCCCAGCGTTTAGCCCCTTTTTCAAGGCTCTCATACTGCTTCGCTTTCAAAAGGCCGTACTGCTTGAAGAGTGTGGACGGCTGCAATATTTCCGAAATGGCATTGAATAACCTTTTACTGGTCTTGAAGGCATGCCCGAGCGTACCAACTGAAAGATTAGGTATGCCTCCATTGCGTCGAACGTTATAATGGGCGTTTTTTTATTTCTGGATCGCTACTCCTAGCCCCCAGGCGAATGTACTGTCTCTCAAAATGAGAAATATGGGTCAATATCTGGTCAAGGGCATGGTTTGTCTGAGACGCGACAATGATAGGCGGGTCATCCGGCTTCATATTGGAGAGCATAATTTTCAGAGCAAGAACGAAGACGTAAGTTTTACCAGTTCCTGGGGAGCCTTGACGAATAGCAAGTTTCTTCGTGAGCATTTGCTCCAGAGCTGCCCATTGTGTTGTATCAAGGTCTCCTAGGGGAGATTGACCAATTCCGTAGGACATCAACCTTACCACTCTTGCTGGAGTCACTGATGGCGGAATCCAATTCAACAACGGGATGGGTTTTTACATAGTCAGGAGCGTCAACATGGGGCTTGAGACAGCATATATGCTCGGATAGTGGAAAGCTAGCATGTCAGTCTCTTTAATGTAAGACTAATACGCAGTAAACTCACCGTTCATGCCTCAGTTTTGAAGGGCCGTCATAACATGTCTCGAGGCTTCGTAGTACCCCTGCTTCGTCTCCACCATTATCCATTCCAGTTGAGGATCAAAGTCTGCATCTGACGGGTTCGCGAAGAATATGTCGACTTCTGGGGGGAGTAGTTTTACGCCGTCAAGAGGTCTAGCAGCGACGACTGCGATAACGCACTTGGTCCGGAAAGCATCATCCGCTAGAGATAATGCAACCGCAGGCCACACTAACCAAGCTTTTCGAATATTCCCAAGCTATGTTACTACTTGCTCTGTTTGTCGAGTAGCTCCTGAAGGCTAGTCCTCGGCGAGCAAACGTCATTCCTATAATGTACACCTGCGTACATTAGTTGGTACCGAAGTTCGAGAGGAGACGGGATGTCACCTTTTCATAAACGCAAACGCATTTATCGTCACTCATATCAGGATCAGATCTAAGATTGCTACAGCTCCTCTAAGTGGAGCAACAGCGTCTTCTCGCAGAAGTTCATAGTGGGCTTTCAGATACGTATCTCTCGATGCCCAAGGCCCTTCAATCTTGTTCGGCTCGAGGTCGACGAATTCCCCGGCGAAGTTAAACACCTCATCGGACGATGGGAGTTCTGGCTTCAATAGCCATGGCTCCGAATATAAAGTGTCAGGATCATGGGTGTGAAGCTGATTGAAGTAATTGCGTATGTCTTCGGTAACGGTTGCAACAGTGCATGCGTTCAAAGATGCTTGCCTGAACACCTTTGGTAGATGGGAATTGATCTCCTCTTCTGAGTCCATAGTGGGACTGGATTAAGGAGGTATGTGAGAAGATGCACCTCTGCGTTAGGAGAGAAGGAAGAAGAAGATAGGTAACCGATTATTATGTGTTAGAAACTGAACAAAACAGAGCAGCAAACAAGACTTGGACTAAGGCCCAGCAGTCACTACTACCAGATTCACTTGCTATTGTTCCTCTGCTGAATATCCTATTAATGATACTCTCTCATCGTCAAAACCGGTGTTATTGCGACTGTCACCTCTTTTGCTGATTTCGCTGCAGCAAGACGACGCATCTATATGCCATCTTCTTTCAGGCATCCCAGTCACCCACATATTTCTTAGGAAGCAAGACAGTCTAGCCAGCAATCCGCGAACGGTGTCGCACCCTTATGAATGATAATTGGTGACGACGGTATACTGCGGAATTCGGTGTTGGGTTCTGAGACTAACCTGATATGGTGTACGTTACACCTCAGGCATTCAAATACAGGTTGGAAACGTGATTGACGTCGGAAACAATAATGTGATCGATACCTCGCACTGGAGTTGCGGTTGAGCTGCCGGGATATCAGTCATTCCTTTGAACTCTTATGTCAACCGTCTCTTTATTTTTCTTCTCCTGACAGCAGATCTATTCTTATTCATAGGCGCGGCGACGATAGCTCCGGAGGCCATGAGGCTCTGATCTCCGCACTCTCCCAGGTCGCAGAGGGAGCAAAGGCTGCCTGCAGCAGAGGAGAAACAGGACGAGTCGAATACCCTCGCATACGAGCTGTCACGTTACTTGTTTGTCGATTTGTTTGCTAATTTCCGCAATCTGCGGTAATACTTCTTCCAAAACACGATGGCTTCAATTGTGGAGGACGAAGACGATCGAGACATTGCAGGTGAGTCCGCCTTGCAATTCGTCTTAAGGTTCGAGCGGTGACTAACTCGTCGGCAACACTCTAGGCTCACAAGATGGAAGCTCGGATAACGACATGGATGATACACTCAGAGATGCGGACGAGGGCGGGGGCGACAATGAACCTGATATGGACGCGGATGGCGATGCAGACGACCAGGATGCGGACAGCGCGTCCAATGCGAGCCATGCTTCTGAAAGCGCCGAAGTAGCAACGCAACAGAACCAGGAGACTACAATGACTCCGGTTCCCGACAATGCGACGACCGACCTAACCTCCGTTTTCCATCCGAGCGTGCGTCCCGAATGCCTGACAGCTTCCAGCTACGATATAGTCCCCACGACCGCTGCGCCGCACAGTACCTCGATTAACGCCATAACAGCGACCGCAGATATGCGGTGGGTGTTTAGTGGTGGCTCCGATGGATATGTGCGGAAATTCAACTGGGTGGACTCTATCAACAGTAAGCTTATGTTGACTGTTGCGCAAAGGCATCCGTTCGTCGACAGCGTGATAAAGGCGGGCGTTCTGATGACATACTGGGAGAACATGGATGGAAATGCTTTATCGCCAGTCTATTCGCTGGCCTGTCAAAGCGAAGGGCTCTGGCTGTTATCTGGCTTGGAATCCGGGAGCATTCGACTACAGTCTATACGGCACGACGAAGGCAAAGAGATTGCCCTGTTACAGCAGCATACCTCAGCAGTCTCGGTGCTTTCTCTAACGTCTGATGAGAAATCATTACTTTCCGGTAGCTGGGATAAGCGAATATATGATTGGGACCTCAATACAGGACAAACCAGACGCGTTTTCGGATCCAGCGCCGGTCAGATCTCGGCAATTGAGCTACGCCCTGAGTCCAGCTTGCCAGTCCCCAGAGACACAACTGAGATTCAGCAACCTAATGGAACTTTCTCATCCAACAATCAGGCGAGCGGAGGTAATAGCTTCAGCTATATGGACACAACGAATGATCAGGGCGACAACGACGCGGTGAACCCGCAGGCCGGATCACCAGCAGACTCGCTCTTTGGAGGAGCTGATTCTTTGTTCGGCGATGCAGACGGCACAGCTGGCGATGGACTGGGCACAGCAACCAATTCGTTTGGCATAGATGACGACGATGAGTTCGGCAAAGCTCTTACCAACGGTGTCGCTCCTGACGCTGATGCCGCTGGCGAACCAGACACAGTGCAGCAAAAAAATCTCTTTGACTCCAAAGATCCTTCCAATGATGCCCCCGGCGTCGATTCAAACACACTTGTACCCAACCAACCGCTAGATTCTCACTCAACGGACGCAGTAAATAACCAATCCCAACCATTAGTTAACGGCCTTCCCCACGCTGAAGAACTAGAACCGCCTTCACAGAGCCAAGAACACACTCAATCAACGCCGACAGAGGCAAGCAATGACAACGATAATACCTTCCTCGCTGCATCAATAGACGGTACTATTAGGGTGTGGGACAGACGGCAGCCATCCGCCATCGCCCGCATCACTCCCCGCAATTCTCCGCCTTGGTGCATGAACGCCTGCTGGTCCCCAGACGGGAATTACATCTACGCCGGTCGCCGCAACGGTACGGTAGAAGAATATAGTCTTCACAAGGGTCTCCGTGAGCCAGAACGGACCTTCAAGTTTCCGCAGGGAAGTGGACCTGTGACGGCTCTCAAGGCAATGCCTAATGGTCGGCATCTCCTTTGGTAAGTAGCCATCCATAATAATGAAAATGGAAGGACATTATCTAACAAAACCAGCGCATCCCATGATATCCTCCGTCTATACGATCTTAAGCACGAACAGGCAACCCGCCACTCAACCGTTCCTTTCCTCATCATTCCTGGTCACCGCACCGGGACAGTCTCGCAGCTATATGTCGATCAAGCGTGTCGGTTCCTTGTCTCAACTAGTGGTAACAGAGGGTGGGAAGGTAGCACGACGGAAGTGCTGCTGGGATATGAGATTGGTGTTCCTGTTGTTAGGTAGTCGAATCTATCACATCCTCTATTGTCCTGTAGTTCGCCTCCGTTGCGCTCCTTTTTGGGAAGTGCCATATGTACTATATGCCTTGTCTTATTATAAATACTCACTAGGCAGGATCTTCGATGTTGATCTTTTGTTTCCATACTCCTATATCTAGGTAGCCGTAGTTGGTGGGCGAGATGCTGCATATAATGCTAGTCATTATCTGAGACTTGAGAATATACTATAACCGATATGAGCTATCTTTGAAAATCCTTAGGGTTCAGAATCAAGATTCGTATCAAGCCGATCCATATACAAATAACCCGACCATATCCGTATCCACAGGTATCCAAAATCGAAACAGGTTGAACGCCAGCCAAAAATCATTACTGAAACATGTAAAACGCTCAAGAAACAGCAAATCAAAGATCGTCAAAACCGCCGTCTAGCGCACATCAAAGTCCAGCCCCTCGCATATCTCATGTTGTTGTGCTCTCCAGGAGCCAAACAATGGATTCTTTTCCCATTTCGCGTTACCTTCGTTATCTCGTTCAAACCATACATACCCAGGCTGCTTCGCAGGGTCAGGGCTAGTATCCGACTCAGCCAAAACGCCCCAAGGTCCAGTGACAATCCGCCCGAATCCTTCCAATGCCAGATTGGGGATGTGACCGCGGGCTTCAATGTTGCCATTCTCGATACTGTTCACGGTAACAAGGTACACGGGAGGAAGATTTGCGTCTCGCTCCGCGCGCAGAGGCATAGGGATCCACGCCTCATTGTTGTATGATTCGACCCTGCTCTTGTCATGCCGTAGAGGAAGAGGACGAGAGAGAAGCATGGAGTCCAACTTGGCTGAGTCGAGAAGTAGTCCAGGTGTCTGAAGGTAGAGCACGCCGTCATACTGCATGAACTGGATCTGGCCTAAGCGAAGTAGTTTTGTATCTGTCGCCGTGTAGCCAGCCGATGTAGCAGCCGACATGTCTATAGGTAAGAGCCATATGTCGTATTTGAGACTGGCGGCTCTGAGAAGAGATAGAGCTACTGAAACTGGTTTGGAAAGAGTCATGGTATCCCAATATGATGGGTACATGAAGAGGCGGTCGTGGATCGCGCTTTCATTCGTAGACAGTTGTTTGAAGAATAGGATGGCGGAGCAGATGTTGGAGGGATCAGGATCGGACAGGAGTTGCAGGTAGGCATAGTTGCCTTCCGCTCCAGGTGTTATCTTAGTCTGCACTTGAGGCGTTTCTTCTAGTTCTGCCCCGAGGTCGAAATTAGACTGAGGGTCTTGACTTCGTTTGTATACTTTTGGATGCTCCGGAGGTCGAATGACATGCTGGATGGTTCGAACAGATTGCTGCTGAAGCGCATATCCAGATAGAAATAATAAGAAGGTAAAGATCGACACCACGCCGGTTGATAAAATGACAGAGACTGTGGAATGCGTCAAAAGCACCATGGCTACCTTTCGTTCTGAGATGGCGGCCGCATGAGAGTCGTATTGCTGTTGCCGCTGCCTGCGTAACGCTCACTCAGAAACAACTAGATACTAATGAGGCAGTAAGAGTAGTAATAATACTTGAGATGCAGAAGCAGATCCGATGAAAGTGGGTTGATCAAACAAAATGCAGGTTCACCTATACAGGACTCGAGGACGTGTAAGAGAGTCCGTGTTGACGGCGGCTGTTGTCAGTACGACTATCGATAAGGCTTAGGCTTGGCACGGGAGGCCGCCTGGTGGTAACGTGACTACGATTTTCTTGAGCTTTCTGTCACCCTTCCATCGACATCATCCTCCGCAACGACTCTGAATATCCCCACAACTATAGCCATGGCCTCCCACCGTGCAGATGCCAGCACTCTTCTGGACAACCGGGGCTACTCCGGACCCCTCGTACGCGGCCTTAATCCCGCGATGCTTTTCGAGAAGGCAGTCCGCGACAGAATCACAGAGTCTTACTACTGGAAAGAGCAATGTTTCGGGTTGAACGCTGCAACTCTCTGTGACCGCGCAGTTGAGTTGACTTTTATTGGCGGAACTTATGGTGTCTCCGAGAAGGCTTCGCCATTCCTTTGCCTCGCCTTCAAGCTTCTTCAAATCAACCCTGATCGAGACATTATCATGGAGTACCTGAACTTCAGCGACCCTGAAAATGAGACGGACGGTGCAGATGAGGATACAACTGCGGAGGACCGTGCGCAGCGCAGCGTGGTCAAACATCGCGGAGACTTTAAATACCTCCGCGCCCTTGCGGCCTTCTACGTACGGTTAACCTGGGAACCAGTCGAGATCTACAAAACGCTGGAACCACTTCTTCTTGACTACCGGAAGTTGAAGCGGAGAGTACGTGACTCATTTGTTCTGACGTACATGGATCAGTTCGTCGATGATCTGTTGACGAAGGATCGTATGTGTGGTACCAGTCTATGGAAATTGCCATCCCGGCAGCAATTGGAAGATCTCGATCTGCTGGAAGTCCGGATAAGCCCACTCCAGGATGAACTGGATGAGATGGACAGAAGCGATGATGAGAATGGGCACGCGAGTGACGCTCGCTCCCATGGGGGCCGATCTGACGACTGAGCGCACTTGGTCGGCTATGGGAACTCCGTTCTCACTTGGCCATATTCAAGTGATGTCTATTTTCTGTCCGGCAATTGCAATGATGTCAACAACGGTGATAAACACGGACCTTGCCGGGTCTACCCGGCATGTGACAAGCAAATCACAGCAGGAGGGTCGCCATTACACGGCTAGACTCAATATGAACGGCTAGGCCAAGGCTTCGTGGCTGCAACACGATGAAATCAGCCAAAGCTCTGACGAGGATCCAGCTATCCACGCGTCAGGTACCATCTTGTGTAACGACAGCCTGAGTGACGGCAGGTATACCGGGATGCAGGACCTGGGTTTCGCGATATTCGCAGGCGGTCTCTTCGATATTTACTTGCTAATGGCCGCAACACCTGAATAGAAATAACGCACAAGCGGCCTCCGACGTGCGCACTACATAAACTCTCTACAGACACTGGATATGAACGCTTGTCCCTCGCTAAAACCCTTGCTGGCGATGCCACTTTTCTTCCCAGCCTTTGAACCATGGGCTCTCATCCAATGTAGCCACCTCCCAGTTTTTTGGAGCAAGGCCATTCTCCTCTTGCTCTCGAGCCCAAATGTCAAGATTCGGAAGTACGAGATGCTCAACGTGCCATGTACCCTTGTACTCCATTATGTTTTTCTTTCCTTCCCGCAGAATCTTTGCCACGAGCGCCGGAACGCAAGACTCGTCACGGAACTCTGTTATGGGCGTGAAAAGTGCTTTGAAGTTGAAGACAATAGCTGCGGAAAGGGGCAGGCGGCGAAGAGTCTGCCAGTCGGTTCGAAGGTAGCAATTCTCCAGGCGTAACTTGGGGTCCTGGGACTCGCGAATTTTCTCATGGGGGTCTCCAGGTGGCGTGTGCAGAGGCTGTCCAACTTCTAGTCCCCATGATCCTCGTTGTATGGGCTTGTCGGCCGGCATTTTGGTAAAAAATCTGTGCGGAGGTCGTCAGACTCAGCGGCTTACACGCTTACACGCGAATATCTATGCATCCACCTACCGGTTCATAGAAAACTCCATCTTTTCTTTATAGTCAGGTATGGTGGCGTGAATGTGATCAAGCCTGAGCCCAAGCTTACTCGCGACATTCCACCCCATCGAAGAACAAATTACGGCCGCGCGCAAAAAGTAATTGCCTGTGTTATCATCGCGCATCATGATCCCAAAGTCCTCTGGAACATTATTCATAAGAATTTCCAGGGGCGGCTTCAATCTAACATCCTGCTCCGTACCGAGGATCCTGTTTTTGAAAATCCGCCTGTCAATCAACGAGAAATACTGCGGATACCGGGCGCAGTAAAACTGCAGTGCCATCTCCATAAGCTCCTTGCAGGCGAGTTCCGAACCAGGCAGGGCAGCCAAAACACCACCTCCATGTTTCGCAAACAGCGCCTTGCGCTGTGCAATCCGCTCTTTGTACGTGTTTTCCAGCTCAAGCCACCAATCAGTCTCCATCTTCGTTAGTGCTACACAGCGTCAGCCGTCGGCCGTCGCAAACCAAACAGCACACAACATGAAGCCCAACATACACATCGTCTGATGATACGCCCACCGGAACGGCCGGTACGGTCTCGCCAGCGCCTTGTCAACGTCAAACTTTTCCCCGTAAGCCCTCGGCAGCGGCACCCCACTCAGCGCCGCATAATCGGGGAAGTCGCCCAGCGCCTTGACTTCGGCAACCGAAAACCCAGTCGGCGTGTACCGTTCCTCTTGGCATTTGCGGTAGTCCTGCGTCATGGGCAAGGGGCAACGCAGGACCTCTTTTTCAGGAATTTCCTTGTATTTGTATTCGTCGTCGCCGGGAAGACTGAGGGTCGACAGGACATGGCGGAGCTGCGGTGGAAGAGTAGTCGCGGGGTTTGCTGACTGTGTTGCTGTTTTTGATTTATCATCGGCGCTGAAGCTGGGTGAGAGAGCGCGCGGAGGTGTTTGGCTCGTGCGAGCTGCTGTTTTGCAGCCGCGCAGGCGGGCAAGAAGCTGGGGGGCAGAGTGGGAGAAGAGGAAACAGAAGCCTACGAGAGCGAGGAATACTAAGCCCGTATGAATATCCATGTTGAACTGGGAGGTCAGACAGGACCATGCGAGAACGAAGTCGAGGACGATGTGAGGTAAATAATGGAGCACTGAAATAGATCAGGAAGACAAATACTTCTTAAGACTTAAACCAAAAGGCCATCGCTTTTCCTTTCCTAAGTAGCGTATCGTACATATCTTATCAGCCCAGATATCACTCTATCGTATAAACCCAACAGTTAATCGTCAAACCCCGGTTCTCCAGTGGTTATCTCAATTCCGCAGATCAGGTACATCCCTGCCTCTATCGGCGTCTACGTATTTTCCCCGGATCACCTCGACGAAACCGGAAAAGAGACGAGGGGCGTATGACGATGGCCGTGACCGCGCAGAGAGAAGTTGGAGGAAGAGAGGGGAAATCTCACGCTGCTGGACTGAATGTACATTTCCCAGAACGGTATAAATATCCCGGGCCAGAGACTAACTGCCTAGGTGAGGGATTCTGGGGGTATGGGAAGCTTATCGTTCGCGTTGCGATAAGCGCCGTTCATTGTCTATCCTATCTTTCTACAAGGGGACGGTTCGGACTTGAAGTTGATCTTTGGTTATGGATGGGGCCAAGAAGCTGATGAGTCTGTTGCCAGGTTAGGGCTGACACTGGCACCCATGACCTAGTTTGCCGGGTACAAATAGCTCGATGGAGCACTATATTCCGAACGGCGTGGAAGAAGATGCAGCTGTGCAGAGAGCACGTCAAATATGGCGTATAATTATGATGACATACGATGGGTACTGCGACAACAAGTTTGCCGTTGCATCCGAATATAAGGGGCTGTTGCGGGTGTGACTGGACTCAGTGAGCCATGTGCAGTTTTCTAACCCCAGATGAGACCGGCTCGCTTCAAATAACCAATATATCAAATGCTTCCATAATGCTGATAATACACTACTCCAATATCGAGACACGCCGAGGAGATGCTAAGAGCTGCCCTCTCCTAGATCAATAACAGTTGATGGTCAAATGGGTATCATAACACCGCTGTTTCGCCGTGCAAAAAATCGAATAAAATAAGGGAAATTCGATGCATGATTCAAGGAAAATCGTGGAAGTGGTGGGCGACTAGTCGGGATTGGTGAGCTAAACCAGGGTCAGTATGGCCAAATCCTGAAGCGCAGAAAGAGAAGACTCACTCGAAGAACTGGCCGTGAATAGTCTTCGTTATCTTGAAGGGATATGTCGCTATCCCGACGCAACATTGCGCCCGTGTTCAGGCGGTTATCTGTAAAAGTGGGCAGGCGCGCTGGTATGGAAGATCCGTTGGACAAGGTGTGGCTATGATTGTCTCCAAGGTTGGCGTAGCTCATCTGGGAGCCTTTGCTTTGTCTGCCGTCAATGCCACCAGTGTAGTTGCTCGGGTCGCTCTGGCGACGCTTTGCGAGGAAGAAGATGACAGCAGCCACTATTAAGGCAACACCACCCAAAACTCCAACGACGATTCCCGCAATAGACCCGCCGCTGAGGCCGGAGTCGCTGTCACTGTCCTCTGTACTGGCGTTCGAATCCGCTGCAGATGTTGCGCTGGAACTGTCTACCGTTATAGTAGTCACCACACCACCGTGAGTTTGGGTCTCAGTGATACTTGAATGGGTAGTAGTCGTGGTGTCGGATGTTGTAGAGGTCTTCACGTAGTCAGTATGAAATCAAACCACAGCATAGATGCCATATACTAACCTTGGAGCTTGTGGTTGACGTTGACGAGGTTGTCGATTTTGTCGACGACGCGCTCGCTGTTGATGACGGACTCCCGAGCTGGATGTAGGCGTACAAACTGTCGCCCGCGTTTCCGCATGAATCGTCCGGATACCCAGGGCAGTTATCGTCACATTTTGAAGTGTCAACGTTGTCGTCCTCGTTGGGGGCAACATCAGAGCACCAGCAGTTCTTGTCTAACAGAATCGCGAAAGCGCTGTCGCTGCAATGATCCTCGCAGTTACCATTTGACTGATAAATGGAAAAGTCTGTGAGAGTTAGACACGCAAGAAATCTGTGCAAATATCAAAACTCACTAGCGGAGCCCGTCCCGGTATTGACACTAGAGCAATATGTGAGGGAACTGGAACTGTCCACGGATATCCATAGTGTTGTCCATGCTAGCAGAGCGAGCAAGGGCACGAAGTGGTTATTCATGGCTCGGGCCGTCGTAGGGGGTTATATGCCTTGTAGCTGCTCGAATCGCGGTTGTAATAGATGTTTATTTCTTCAGATGTAGTTCGAGTTCTCAATTCTCCCTCCCAGCACCAGTATTGAACAGTCGATCGACAAGATATGAACAGATATCGAATAGAAATGCCGGATTTTGTCAAGCTCAAAATAAGGAAATTCGTATACGAAAGGCTGCGAAACGGATGATTCGTCAGGCTCTTGTATCACAGCCGACTTAGGTATGTAGTGTCCGGCACTGAAAGACCTTCGCTTTTGTTCAGTTCATGTCGAACCTTGTGTTCCATGAAGTCAGTGAACTCACCGATGCGTCAAACGGCGCGGAAAGTGTGCAGTACTCAAAGACTTCCGACTCTAAAAACGGGCGTACATTGACATGGGCGAAACGGAAGTCCACGACTAGGATCAGGAGATTATCTCCAACATGATCCTCCCGGCCAGAGGAGCGAGAGAACAGCAGGAGCGCCAGGCAATGCCGGTCCCAATAAACGAGCGATGGAAACGATGGGATAGGGTATGGGAGCCGAGCGGGGAGCAGGTGGTGAAGGGAAAATCAGAGAAGAGGATAGTGAGACAAGACTTGGAAGAGCAGGAGCATGGAAGAGGCAGGAAGAAGAACCTTGAAGTCGTCTCTGCATACCAAGCCCGTACTAGCCGTACACAGGAGCGGGTCTGTTGTCCCACTGTATTTGCTATACTCCTCGGTACGATTATGATACAATGCACCCATTTCTGGTAAACAAACTGTGTGGGAAATTTTCGTATAGCTTACATCTAACACTGTATAGCTACATCCTCATACCACCTTGGCTGAGAAGCCTCTTTTTTTTTCCTTAGTCTCTTTGTTAGTCTGTCTTCTCTTCCATCAACTGGGTCTTGGATGGGATCTACATCCAGTTGACGGTAACAAATCCCGTATGTATCAGCCACACCGTTTGCAAATACCAGCCTTCCCGGTCGCAGTCAGAATGCTGGCCGTAACGTACCCAAAAGGGTATGAGTACGAAAGGACATACGCACTTTATTGTTTACGCATATATCTCACGCCAGGAATCGTATATTCCATTATTCTGAATCCACGCTTGCTGGTCAGGGGAATTGGAAGGGGCCGGAACAAGGAGGACCCAATCTCTAAATATAACATCCAGGCACAGGCTCACAACTGCGTCATGACTATAGCCATCGCACAAATCCTAAGAACATGCTATTGTTTGAGTTGGAAAACAATATGGAAAACAATCTGCGCAACCACGGATTCAATTCGGATTATTTGATGGTTTTTTCTCTGCCCTATTCTTCCAATCCAAGGAGTCTAGAGAACGTAACCTTGGAACCATCAGGGTCTCCGTACCGGGATTACACAAACGGGTCGGCCACCGCAGGCCTACGCAATCCTGCCAAGCCATGTTTTGAGATAGGACCACTGTCGCAGATCGTGGCTAGACCATTAATGGCTTATCGAGCGTCTTGGTAATTCATGTATTTCACAGTCTTCAAATGAAGAGATTCGCCACCTCAGATGCCATCTTCCTTGGTAAGTGGAGAGCGTGCTCAAAATACTGCCTGCAAGAAGATTGAATGACCGAGCTTATGAAGATGGGCGATCCTCTTCTCAAGCTTCGGTCCCTCAGTGGCTGACCAGCGTCTCTCTTCCGCTGGATTCGGACTCCCAGCACGTTTCCATGGCTGGACAGTGGTTCGTTGAATCCTTAGATCCATGAAGTACACCGGGAAAAAACAAAAAAAACAAAACAAAACACAAAACAATTCACATCGTGCGCTGTCTATCATTCCTCATCAACCTTCACTGTTCGACCCATCGATTCAATCGATTCAACGATTTGAACCATCTCCAGATCTTGTGGATTCGTTGATTCCATCCAGCCGATCCCGTCGTCCCTAGTTGGCGATCAACCGAGGGGGTAATACACCTGGCACTACCATTCTCACCATTCTTTGTCCCTTAATTGAATTTTTTGATCCTGGGCTGACTGAACTTCGTCCTTCCGAAACTTAGAGCAAACGCCCCGAACAGGGCAGCATCCTGGCAGTCCGCCCGATTATTGATCGAACCCTGTCTTCTAAACGTCATCGAGCCTGGACTATCGAGATTCAGGGGCAGCCGGCGAACTCTCGGTTCTTACCTCATGTGCTTGCTTGGCGTCATCGTTCATCATTCTGATGCTTTCGTCGTGATATTCCAGTTACCGCTCGCATAGCTCTATCCAGTACTTCGTTGCCGCGATGCGGGGGTACCAACCGAAGCATGTTCACAGGAATTACCCCAAACAGTATGCTCGTGCATAAAGCTATCACAACTCTGGAATGATATCGTTGACTGTGAGCCAACCAATCGCATTAAACAAGTCAAGTCATCCGATGGCGTCCCTCCATGAGCCGTCCTTAGTGTGCTGATAACCGAAACCCCGCCTTGATCGATCAGCGTTCAGAACTTCTGTCTTGGAATTATGGTTGCGATGTGCCGTCTGGTCGACATCGCGGCTTCCCCGAGCGTGGAGTACAGCACGCACTTTCGAGGGTCAATGGTTCCAACCAGTGGGTGCTCCATACTGGACATAAAGACCCGGTATTGAGTGAGTGACTACAGCTGCATTTTGTGGCTGGTAAAACCCCCTTCGTAATATGAGAACCAAACTTTATTGTCGAACGGCTTCAGAGCGTTGTTCAACCCACGAGTCAGCTCGTATTTATCTACTGGCTTCCAATCCTTTCTGGTCTTCTTAGATCCACCCTTGGCTTTCCTACTGTATTCAGTACTCCGTACAGTTACTTATCCAGACGTACAGAATACATTCTAGTCTATATATGTACCTGCATTACTGGATGCACGCCTTTTGCGACTCCTAAGTCATTTTTTTCTTTACAGATACTTTCTTTACAGGTAGTACATACGGAGGTATCCCGTCGTGAGGTCAATGCTCTCGCATTCCACCCCAACTCTGGTGGTATGCCAGTCGAACTACTCGGTAAACCCGGCAGTCTCCGAGAGACTACTAACTTACGACTCTGGAGTACTTGCCGCGATACTCTGCAATGGACGATTGGGCCCAAGTTATCGGATTGCTCTGAATATACCCCACCAGCCTAAAGACAAAATCAAATATACGAGATACCGTATGAACTATGAAGCTGCGAGTTCCAGATGGTTGACCTGTCAAAGTGCCGTAGTCCAGCCCGCCTCCAAGGCCCACACGCGCGGATGACGAATCCAGCTGGATCCACAACCAAGAATGATTTCTATGCAGGAGTCGGGGCGAGCCTTGAGCACCAAGGTGGCGATTATCGCGGCCGTCTAGACCTCACCTGACTTGGTCCTGTTTCTGAATTAAGGTGCTCGATTCAGTGCCTATACAAGTAGCTACAAAGACAGGAAGTCTGGATACGCTTAGAATACTCAGGAATGGTACTGGCGAGGTTAACGAGGCTGCCAGCGCCTCAATTCTCTCGTATTACGGAATCCTATACTCCATACACTAGTTCAAATTCCAGCTGACAGTCGTTAACTCGTGCATAGTATTAGTGACACTGACAGCTGTCTTCCAAGTAGACGGAATTCACTCGGCCGCCCGGATCCGCGACTAGTATGTGAGTCCCACTCAATCCCAGCCGCTTCAGATACCGCTGTAAACATATTACCTGGGTCTCAAATCTCGAATATTCCGTGTTGACTGTCTATATAGGCCCTGTTTTGTTTGTGGCTGGTTCAGTCTGCATCTGGACCTACCCAAGAGTAGCTGGACAGTGCACTCCAGTCTAGGCTCCCTATGAACCTTGGTACGGGTACACAGGAGCTTGGTCTGGACCAGAGAGTGAGACCTATGTTATTGTTGAGTCTTCAGTGCTTAACAGTGTAATATTGGCAATGGTTGGTTTAGGAGCGGCGTGCGGACTCTCCTGTACATACTCAGACTAGTAGTGGCTCAGCTGAGCCTGAAGGGCAGATGAGGAATGTCCCGGCATTTGCAAACAGCCCTTCAAAAAACTTCAGCACGCAGTGGTGGACAGCATCTATGGGGTACGGGTGTAAGTTTACGTACTTCTTATTTTGGAAGATACAGAGCTGTACTATTCGTCTGGTCTCATATAAGCGTCTTCTGTGGTGAGACAACATACCCTACATCAATAATTCGCTACTTCTATCTATATTCTCGTAGTTCTAGGCATCATGAGCCCATTGGGTATTCAATAGAGGCATCTGACTCCATTCGTCATCAACTTCTCCGTACATACTATAGCATGTCAGATGGTCGTGGTTGTATTACCACGCCGCAAAGAAGGGAAGAGTGGGTTATATGTCGAGAATAGAGTGAGCGATTTCCATTGCCCAAGCATGCAACCTCGGCTTCGGACAGAATGTACTCCGCACAGGTCTAGATCCTCTGCAGTGGCGAGTGGCACCTATCTACCACCGCCCGGTCCGGGCCCAACGGCCGCTCCCTTCAATTGCAATGTCCTCCTCTCGGACCGGCACTCTGTCTCGCTCTCGCTCACGCTCCCTCCTTTTTCGCTCCTCTCTTCTATCCTCACGATGCTGACGCGGAGGTGAGGGCGGAACGGGAGGCGACGGGGGTCTCTCAGCGACTAAAGGAGTGGAGTTATTCGGCGACCGCCTTGAAGGAGGCAAGGACGCGCGCTCATGTTGGATCTCCTTGATACGACGCCGACGTGCGCGTCGGATGTTATCTGAGTCCTCTACCATGGCGGATACGTCGTCCTATACGTAGGTAAGGCTCGTCAGCCAGAGTTGGACCACAAAGGGCAGTAGACTGGATTCAGAAGGACTCACTGGGTGCAGGTAAGAGAAGATATAGTAGAATGAATCGTATTCCTCGTACTCGTACCCGGCGCGCTCTATCGCTTCACGTACAACTAAGTCCTTGGTGATCTCGGTCCAGAGGCGATCTCGGCGGTTTTTGACGCCAATGTATCGCGGACCTACTTTGCCTCTTGGGATATCGCCCTTGTGTCTGGGCTCTCTAATATCGTCAACGGGTACTTTGGCAGGACGGTCTCTGTATCGGGGATGTCGTAGTTCCTCGCGGACGTCCACAAATGGTGATTCTATTTCAGGACTGTATTTCGATTTGGAGGATGGTGTTCGGACAATGGCCCAGTCTTCTGTGCTGTCACTTTGAGGCGAGCTGCGCATATGTTGTGGTTCTTGCCGGTATTCTTCTCCGATGAACTCGCGCTCCTTGTACGCAACCCTGGGGGTAACTCGCTCGTCTTCTATGAGGATTTCCCTGTGTCCTGCAGCTTCTGGCTCCTCAATTATGGCTCTCTGTTTTCCTTTCTTCCTTCGAGCGTGAGGTTCAGACGACAGTTGAAGTGATTCCCTACTCCGTCTTGCGACCTCAATCTCTTCGGCTGCTTTCTCTTGCTTCCGCCTATTATAGTTAGTTTGTAAGAGAGGAAAATGGATGGTACGCTACATACCTTTGACGAATCTCACGCTCGTTGAGAACCGTTTCTACACTCGGCACTCGGGGTGGACTAGGCGGACTGGGAGGGCTAGGCGGGCTAGGAGGTCGAGGTATCTGATGCACTGGTGCTGCCGAAGAATAAGCAGCTGCAGTGAAGCCCTCGTGGGAACCTTACCATGGCCGAGAGGTTTAATCCTCCTGGGCGATTCTTTGTAGACTGGCGGAACGGGAATTGGCAAGGGTACTCTCGGAAGTTCTTCTTCAGACGATCCAGCAGATTCGGGCGACGACAAAGACGAGGTCGCCGCTCGGCGGCGCGCAGAATACTTCTGCTCGAGATGAGTTCTCCGTACCACTCCCTGTCGGCCGGGTGTAGGAGCGATATCCACACTCTCGTCGCTTTCAGTGGTCTCATCCTCTACGAGGTCAATATGATAATGTGATCGGTGGCGTGGGCGCAGAACACTATCATGGGGTGGACCCTTTCTATCTCTCGCATATTCCTCAGGCGCGCGGCTGCCCTTAGGGTACATGTCCTCATCGTAGCTCGATTGCCGCGTTCGCTTTTCCTCTTTCAGGTTTTTACTGCGCTGTAGAGCCTCCTTGCGTGCGTCGAGCTCATGTCGAGATATTGATCGTTTTGCTTCGATATACTCATCCATTTCATCTGATTCACTTTCCGTAATGCCATGGTGTGAATCATCATGAGAATAGTACACTTCATCGACATCCGAGATCTTTGAACGCCGTCTGCCGCGAGATCCAGGTTGAAGCTGAGGCTGAGACTTGTGAGAGATATGTCTCTCTTCTCGATACTTTCTGGCTCCTTCGGCGCGATATGCATCCAGGTCTAACCGCGCGCGCCGTTCGGCTGCCAATACGTCGTCTCGAAGGTACTCCAAGTCTTCGTGCGGGTACCCCGCCTTTGAGCGGCCTCTGCGGTGTCGACGGTCTGGGAGCACCTCAGCGACCGGTGCTAGAGGTGGTCCTGGCGCACGGGGCATTCGATGCCCATGCCCATGGCCGTAGCGTACATCTCGGTCGATCAGGACCTCACCCTTCATTCGACTGGGATACACTTCCTCCATGTCTTCGATGACATCGTCGTATTCAACTAGACGGCTTCGACGCGGCATATCGGGGTTTAGGGGACGTTGAGACAATGTGTCTAAGGCGAATTGTAGCTAACATGCGGGGGATGCTTCGTCGGCGCCTCAAGACGCACGGTTCTGAGGCTGTGGGGCGGTTCTTTGATGGCTTATCACGATCTCGGATGGTACCCCACGGTAAGAAAGAAACGATTCGCGGAATGATTATGATCACTGTACCATTAAGCGTGTTGGTAGGCAGAAGAACAGGAGACCGTGGTCATTGTACTGCAGTGGAGAGAAGGTATCGTGACAACTAAGCAGGTGGATATACTGGTGCGCTGGTGAGCTGTTCTGCTGAATCGACCCCGCGGCTGTGCCAGCTGATGTCACACCGCAGCAGACTGTCTCCTGAGTTTCCATTCGTACCTACAGGGTACAAACTCAGTACGCGGCGTCTGAATATGCGCAGTCATGCAGGCTTGTGACCAATCATGCTCCAGGATATAGCAAAATTCTTGGGGAGAATTTGTGGTTGCAGGATTGCTGCGAACCAGATTTCCAGCGTTTGCTTTGCCCGGATTCGCGCAGGATCACCCACTAATTAGTGACAAGAAACATATTTCTTCCACCTCCCCTCACGACATTTTCACACGATCTTCCAGTTCACTAACACTCTTTTGATGTCCTCGCCCTTCTCTACAGTGTAGCTGAAGATCAAGTGGCCATACTCCGATCCAAGTTTTGAAAGAATCCGGCTGTTGAGACATAGACAGGCGCCTTCAATTTGCCGGCTAGTTTAGCCACTCGTCTGAAGGGCGTCCTGCATTGGTACAATGACAGAGATGTGAACGCCTGAAGTAGCGGAGGCCAGTGAAGGAGCAATAGCGCTGCAAGGATATACAGGATTATGATACTCGCTAAGGCGCATCTGGTCTTGTAAGCAGTGCTTGCGCTTGTACATCCAGGAACGATATCTCTTGGTCTAGTACAAGAGCTTCCCACCGCTTCATCCTTGTCCTCAGTTGGCGATAGCGTTAGGGTGGCCTGTTGTCAATGAAGTCGAGAATAAGACGGTATGATGGCATCGCGGCCCCTATGATGGTAGTAGATGGTCTGCAACGTATACAACGCTGTGGAATCTAGGATGGTCTCGCTTCGGACGAGTTGGGTGTCAATGTGAACTTCGGCGCAACCGACCTCCGTGTTTAGAGATAAAAAAGGCCTGATTGATTACACTTCTGTGAGACTGCTGAATGGCCTTGCCATCGCCAGAGGTCAGATTGTCGTATCGTAGACTGAGTAGCTTGATAGTGCCAGCCACGTGCTCTAGGGTCAAAACACGTCCGTTGACCCTAGACTTATTGCATTCAGTCGGTTATCATACAAACGTGGAAGTACTCTGAGGAGACCCATATCATAAATATAGACATATATGATTGTCATTATTAATATAGTGTCGAGAGCGTCTTGGTTGAAGCGCAGTTGCACATGCAACGTTTCACTCCCGTTCCTCGAGAATAGTACTCGAGGACAAATCTTACATGATGACGGATGTTGCTGGGCGCGCGCGTATCTAGTTTGATGCTGAACTGGCCAGAACAGCCCACTCACGCATCGTCCGGAGCATTGTATCTGAGAGTGGTTCCATGAAGTGGGATTGTCCCAAGTTGGAAGCACGAGCACTGGTAGATTATTTTCAGCATGTGGTAAACCAGCCCATTTCAGCTTGGACTAAGAGACGGATGGCTCGAGCTTAAGGCGAATTGCCCTTCTAATCCGTCTAGGGTTTGTTTCTTGAGGCATAAGGAGCTGAGGACGGCTGAGGCGGGCTTGACGATATCGCCAGTCAGAGAGCTCACTTGCAGTTGGCCAATACACTGATCGCCACTCTGAGTAGTAAAGGCATTTCACTCGACGACTTCTGCCTACAACATTAGAAGGTCAGCAGACGGTCAGAGAATAAATGACTACGCTTACAGGTAAGGAATCCCTTTTTTGTTCGTTTCGTTCGCAGCCTGTCATGGGCAATGAAGTTCATCGGATTGGATCGTGTCAGTACTCTTGAGATCGATTCATGCACACAAGAATAGAGTCAGGACTTGGGAAGACGCATTGTTATCTTTGATATCATGTAGTGCGGGGTAAATGCTTGGGGTCTTGGTAGCTTTTGCTCATTATGTTCATTCTAGGTACTGGGAGAGAATGGGTTTGCTCACGGGGTGTTACTGCTCAAAGCAGCAGCAAACAGCCAAATTGAATCATTGAAGCTCTCCCTGGACCCTTCACTTCACCTCATATGCTTAATCCTATATACAACTAGTCTTCTCATATTATCTTCAGCCTTGCACAGTTCTTGACAATAGCCTCATCAGCAGCTACGGTTACCTCATTCCGAAAGTGTTTGCCCACCAGCGGGTAGTGCTATCCAATATCTGCGACGGCTCGAGGTTGTCAGCACGTTCTCCAGTCAGCAAATTCTTTCGGTCAATAACATCATGCTCCCAATTCCTGTACTCCCGCTCGTCATCCGCAGATCGAGGTGTTTGATCCTTTCCGATGAGTTTTACCGTTGGGTCGATCTTGAGGCATGTCTGGAGAGTGATAGCAGGTTGGTCGAGACTGTTCCAAGTCGGAGCGTAGTAAATTGTTCATCATAATCTCTGCTTCAACCTCAATAATCAGGGCAGAGGATGAAACTGACGCCTCGCTCTAGATGGCTTCGTGATAGCTGGTACTGGTTGGCATACCTGGACCATCTGGAGACCAAATTTACGCCTCGCGATAGGCATCTCTGCGCACCATTGAATTCCCAATCCTCTGAGACTGAGAGTGGCTTTGGCTGCGCTTTATTGCAAACTCTAGTCAAGGTATCCCAGCAGCTTGCCTTCCGGGGCGAGCATTTTTTCTGAGTTTGGGCGGCATTCGACGAGCTTAAGGTTGAATCGACCGCTTTCTAGTCCTTGTATGGTGCAAAAGTCAATCACTGAAACACCAGCTTACACCAGCTTTGTTTTGGCTTCCTTCAATGCATGGGTGACCAGCAATGAGGATGGGTAGCCCTGTAAGTCTAGTGTCAATAATGGCAACTCGTCCATGAGCGAAAACAAACTAATCCGTCATCCCAGATGATACCTATGGTAAGCTGCTCAAGCTAAATTGAATTGACATTTCTCCACAGCCCAGCTACCGGTGAGGTTTCTTCCTCCCAAGGTTCCAAATTGATCACTGTGCTCTCGAAGACTTCAATATCCTTCATAGTGTTTGCGAGGGGTAAAAACGCAGCTTCCGTGGGAGTCATCAGAAGACCACATTTCAATAGATAAAAGTAGAGAACATTGAGCTGCTTCATCGGCGGGAGACACATAAGGTATTTCGATACCTCGCCTTCTTTTCTGGGTTTCATGGACAGGTCCAAACCGTGTTTGTTTATGTGCTGAACGGTACTGCGTCGCTGATCGTGCCAAATTCTACATGTAACTTTTCTACTAGTATTTGCGGCCTCTCATATGTCTGGTGTCTGTTCGGGGTGGTAAGGGTATGCACATTGCCCCAATTCCAAAATTTCAGTAAAGGTGCTAACCGACTCTATATAGTTCATCCTCTGGCAAGCTCGCCGAAACAACAGAATCTGGAATCAGAACAACGTCCCTCACTTTACACGGCGTTCCTCTCCTTCTGCCAGGACCCCTGCCCTCATCTGGGGCGTCGGCGCTGTACGCGAGGTCAACTGGTTCAGCCTGGTCATCCCGATGTGTGCCTTGACTGCGTCATTGACCATAAGATGCGGATTGCGATCAGTACTGCAATGATCACTATAAGGATCGCGGCGCCAGACATGACCATCACTGGCATCCAAATCAAGAACGCGACAAGTTTCGGTGTGAGCTGCGGGTATCATATCCGCGAAATGGGGTCGGCGACTGCAGAAGGCAAGTGCGAATCAGTATTGGAATATGTTCAGCAGCTCAAAGAAGACGGCTTGCTGCACTGGTTTCGTTGTTTTAGAAATAGCTTGAGCTGGAACAGACAAGCTGCAATAGAGCGGAAATGAGTCCACGAAGGTATGCACAGCTAAAGAGGCCGCTTGATGATGCGTCTATACCTTGTCGAGTAGTCTCTAGGGCGTTGAATCATCCAAACGTAAGTCGTGTTTGACCCTTCTCCGATTTGCCTCCCCGCCCGCCGCGAGCAGGTTTTGACCGGGAACCTGAAGCCGCTCTGTTGGGTAGCTGAGCAGCCTGAGAACTTCTGGCTGCTTGTCTTTCCTGAGTTTCGAGATCCTTTGCAAAGTGCCAATCATTGTGTTCGTCTTCCTCACCACAATTTATGTACCTACCACAACGAGGGCATCTGAAAGATTTTGAATGTACCTGCTCAATCTCGCCGTCAGACGCAACATGATCATCAAGTTGTGCATTGTCAACGTTGATGTCGGGAGTGTCTGCCATATGACCCTTGTCAAAAGAGTGGCCCGGCCCGTCCGTTTCTGATGGCTTGTTGAAAAAGCGTCTTAACCCGCTATCTTCGACTTTTCTTCGCTTTTCAATCGGTTGGTGTTCTGCGGGTACCTCATCCGCCACATGAACCCGGCTCGACGACGAAGACGCCATGTTCCTCGCCTGGTCGCCGCGTAGCAAAAAGCCATCAATTGCCTGATTCTTAGACGTCCCGTCTTCAAATCCGCCAACACTCATTGAGATATTCGCACACGGCCATGCAGCCCCATCTGCAGCAATCTGCCGGAGCAATGTCTTCCCAAGCTCAAAGAGTAAGTCTTCATCAATAGTAGCTGACCCGGGGATTGGCAATTGCCGGGATTTAACCTGCGCACCTTGCCGGTGGTGCAGCGCAATGGTTTTCGGCCGCCGCTTGTGCTCAAGGACGCCTTCTTCCACAAGGCGACCATATATATCTGCCGCAAAAATATGGAGCCATTTATCTGCCTGATCGAGGGTATTTATACTCGGCCGAAAGGATTTTGCTGAAAGCATGGACTTTATTTGCGTCCTGGGGTTGACTTCGCTTTTATCTTCGCCACGAATAATACCGTACAACCAAACTGCCGTGTCATCGTTCAGCTTAGCGCGGAATTGCTCAAGCGACACTTTGAGGAGTTCGCTGATCTGTTCTGTTCCAAACATTGCAGTGACCTGGTCTCCTAGTTTGCCGCCAAGCATCCGGATCTTGGTGAACTTGAAGCCGCTGAGGAAGTTCTGGATCGCACGATTGCGAACGACGGTTTGCTTATTGGGTTTGTTCGTTGCACTGCCCAGCTTCGCCATCATCTTGTTTTTCGCGATGCCTGCGGAGCAGGTGTAGCTAAGTGAATTCCAAACGGCCGTTCGGACGGATCGAACAATTTCAGCGCCGATAAGCATGGCAACATCGTCCCAGTCCGGGTCATCGACCTCAGTCTCGTTCTCGTCAAGGTCAACTAAGCAATCCTCAGTATCCCATTCCAGCGCAGTTGTTGGCGGACAAGGCAGCAACGCAACCCGATCGTCTCCATGCGGCTTCTCGCGCATCTCGGGGTACCGCTGGAGCAGGACCCCGAAAACTAGTGGAGAAAGGTCAATGAAAACCTCGTCAACACTCGCTTTCTCAACAAGCGCTTCCTGCAATTTGATTTGACTGCTCAATCCCAGCCCAGACAAATCACCATTGAGCTCGGAATAACACTTCGACAACTCTCGCTTGATCGTCCCTAGGATCTTCCGCGATTCCGCCCGGTACGGATCAAGACAGACCTTGTCCGTCCCGATATTCTTCCACGCATCCTCTCTATACGCCCACTTGCCGCCCTCGCCCTCTCGAAATGTAGCAACATGCTGAAGGACAATATCCGCGCACTTAGCCTTCGCCTCCTTCGCGCTGATCATCCGCGTAATGCCGAATTTGCGCGCCGGATAGTTGATCGCGATGAGCGAGTCCCACTGCTGAACGGCAAGCGGCCTCTCGCGCGGCGTCCCTAGCCGGACCATCTCGCATTGTGCGTAGAAGGCATCGAGGTCGATGTGTGCTATTACGCGGAGCGGCGAGGCAGGGGACGCTTGTCGGAGAAGCTGGAAATGACGGTAGGTGTAGCGGGAATGGCGTTTCAAGGAATCGTTGGATGAGTTCGGGGGCGAACCCGGTGGTTCTGGGGAGAGCGGCATTTCGATATTGGCAGCGGAGTACCCATAGCGGAGATACCTATGCTGATGAGTAACACGTCTTGAGCAAATATGAGACGTTAAATCTCATAGTTGCGGATGATCTTTGCAATCAATTTGAAATTTATGGCTACTAAATTCTGCGGATCATCTGTCGTTGCGGGTTCTCTGGGGTCAGCCAGAATTTTGGATCACCTAATCGGGCTAGTGCTGGTACCCCAGCATGGTACGGGCCTGGGTGCGTCGCTGCCTACAGAGGTGTACCTAAAGGCTTTGATCAGTAGATATTATTGCCCTGAGTATCCATTTTGTACCTCAACGTACTCGAGGTAGACAAAGCATGGGATTGTGGAAGTCCAGCTGAGACCGGTACACATATATATATTTTGCTCAGCCATGTACGATGCAGTAGATCTTTAGCGCCCTCTCCACGACCAACAATTATATCCACGTTCAGCACGAAAGAGGAAATGGGCGAGAATGGCCCTTTCACTAGAGTTCCAGTCTGTTGCAAGCCCTACTGGCAAGGATATTTCAACAAGGCAAGAACGACCGAAAGAGGGTTATTTTAGGGGAAGTAAGTTGTGGTGGAATGCGCGGCCGTTCCTTCGTGCGTATACAATTACAGTGCGCCTTCCCAATACCTAGACAATCCGTACTATCTGGCGTCATGGTGCGTGGGATGAATAGATCCATGAGATCGCCGCCGCACTCAAAATTACTACTACCGTTATATATCCGCCACTCTGCATTTCATCATCAGAACACAAAGCTGGCCGCCAAATTTTGATGGCCAATGTTTGCTCATGTCTGCTGCGGACTCAAGGGTGTCCTAGATTCAGAGACAGCGGAGCTTGACATGATAGCTTCACTGTATCACGGAAGCTGCGCGACTGCGTCGCGAAACAGCGAGTTCCAAAGGGAAGGCGAGCAAGCTGAAAGAGCAGCCGATGGTGTCTATGCGGAGCACGGGCTGCGGTATCCTTTTGCGCAATCAGAGATATCTGGTCCGACGTAAGGTATGCGACGTCCTATAATGTGCACAGTCCCTAGATAATCTCCAGCGTTGCCCATTGCCCATATCAAGTGAATTACGCTGAGGGATGTTTTTTCAGCCTGTCGCAGTCCGTCGGTCGTGGCTGTCTTCTAAGTTGCTGGCAGTCGTATCAGAGTTCGAGAACGCTGGGGGAAGTCATATGCTGCAGTTCGGCTTAATGACGGTGGACACCATCTATTCGAAACAGCGAAGCGAAGCGCACGAAGCACGTCTACTATCATTCGCTGCGACTGTTGAGTGGATGAAAACGTCATACAACAAGGTGTCTTGGAATGCGGAAAGAAGACATTATATGTGGTGCTATCCACACCTAGCATCGCGCTTCGGCCTCAAGCAGTCATGAAAGCATCGGCAATTGGCTGGTGGACATGCGCACAGAAGCCACCTGGCTCTATAATAACGGACCATCAACGGCTCTGTCAAGATATGCCGTGTGCGTGTATAGAGTATTCGCGAGGGTGGTACGTGGAGATCTCCGTTGTGAGTAATGGATGGCGCTGGTGATAATGACCAAGCTTGACCAGCTGACCCGGAATGGGAACACTGATATCGCGGTGAACCAGAAGAAAGGATGCGAGGTCGAGGTCATCTGCAATCTCGCTCTAACGCTGGAAAATCTCAAGCCCGCCAAACCCAGGCCTTCTCACCGAACCCGTGCGCCTATTCAAGCTCCTTTGAATCGTCTTGGTCTTCGTGGAGTATTTCATAAATCATACTCGGTGCTATGTAGCAACGCTGGTTTACCGTCATTGACGAAGCCAAAAAGCTGCGGTAAGTTCCGACGCACAACCAGTGGTTAGGTTCTTACAGATTCCGCATCCACTTAAAAAGCATGCTCTGGTGGGAATGCGATCGAACAATGTCCCAATGAGAGTGCAAGACCCCAGGCTGGAACCCAAGGATACGGACGGCCCAGGCGGACTGAAGCCCTGGTTCGCAACCATTTCGACATCTATAAACATTAGCGAATTGATAATTGGACGGTTGAATTTGTCGGAACCCGGTACTAGGTAGGGCAGCATCTGCACTGAGGCAGAAGATTAGCAAATGGAGGAGGGTTTCCAACTGACGTCTGATGAATGCCCAAGCCGCCACACGCATGACTGCCCAACGCAACGCCCAAGATCTCGTCCAAGTACGTCACTGGCTGCGGGAAAATTTGCTGCCACCCAACACCAAAAAAGCGTCAATCTTTGTCCAGTGAAAGACGAGAAACATTTTAAATCGCAATATAGACTATGACTCTATACGTTTAAGGAAGTCTCGAGGAGCCTTGAATTCTTGAGCCGTCAAGGGACAGGTGACAACCTTCCAAATCACGTAATCCGCAGTTTAGCGAAGTACATACAGACTACCTCAGACAAGTAGCGATGGTAGACGCAACTGTCCCCTAATGCATTTTTTGTGATTCCATCGAGGCCGAAAGAAGCAAAGACGAGCTCTTGATAGGGTTTGCTCCTGAACAATCGACGACGCATCCCCAGCACCAAATCTTCGCCTTAATCGAAGGCTGGGCAGCTACCGCTGGGTGAACAAAGCAAACGGACCAGAAGCCTTGTCTGTGGCACCGGGTGAGGCAAAGATAGTCATCAAATAGGCGAGGCGGTCTGTCTGCTGTTAGCCGAAAATCTCATTGTCTCTCATGTTGTTGACCTCGAGATACGCAAAAAGCAAGCTATTTTCTCTTTCTGCACCCAGATCTTTCACTTTCCCACCATCTTCCCATAGAATCAGTTCCAGACCGAGTCTATCGTCCTTTTGATAGTTAGTGATTATAGTACGCTTATTTCGGAGACATACTCCGTAGCTTAGATGATATTCTGCTGATCTTCAAGGCTGGGTCTTATCCAATAATGACCAGCAAACGGGAAGAGACAGCATCGCGACTCAAGCGCTGGAGCAAGCCGTGGACCACCGGCGTCGACGGTCTTCGATGGCCAAGCGCCTAAGCCTTATTGGTTTGGCCATGCATGCAGAATCTGGCGTTGTCTTTTGGTGCCTTTGCTGCCGTTGCGGTGTGATGTGGAGTCATCTCCTCCGTAGTCGTGGCACCAGACAGGCCAGCAGCCCAAAGCCGGCCCAACAGCCCAATCAATCCCTGCAGTTGCCGGAGCACAGGCGCAAACCCACACACGAATGAGTCTCCCACCTTTTTCTGTTCGCCCCCCTCGCAGCCTCGCTCTTCAGCGCTCCCTTCTTATCTCGCTGCTGCTCGTCTCTTCTTTCCAACCTTCTCATCTCCTTTCCTCCCTCCCTCTCTTCCTACTACTCACTCCTATCCTTGCTCTGGTTGCTATCACCAGCTCCCAGCTTGCATAATCTGTACAAAGCATCACTGGAAACGACAAACGGCCTTGAAACCTGGAATCCCCTAAAACCCCTCTTTCTAGTGATCTCCCTCTCACCTCGTTATCCTGTTTCGTGGCCTCTTCGTTGTCTTCTCGACTCTCTACATCAATATCCCGGCCGTCTTCCTGCTGGATACTCCCCAAGGATCATCACATATCTGCCTGCCAGACAACCGTGGACAAGAATTTATACACCGGGATTTCTTTCTTTTCGTTGTCGCCTGGAAAGCCATAAACCCTTCCTGGATACACCAGCTTACCTCTCTATCCACTTGGGAATTTATCAAATCAAAAGTCAGATTTGATATATCTATCAGTCTTGGAGCTTCAGCCTCATAATTACCTGCCTTGTTCTTGAAGAACAGCCGGATATTGATCTCGCTCGTCACCACATTTACCTGGACTTTCCGGCTTCTGTTTTCCTGGACTTCCTTTGGCCGTTTGGATTCTCCAGCTTGTTTAATTAAATACCGGATACTCTTCCCTGGACAAGATGACTAGCCGTCAGAATGAATACTTCATCCCCGGAGATGGTATTAGCCGAGAAGTAATTCAGGCCGACATCTGCCGTTACCTTGGAAATGATGCTTTAGTAAGACCTGGAAACCACAATGTCCGTCTCCCTGATCCTTTGACTGCGACCGCGTACAGGCGCCAGAGAGATTGGCCTCGATGAATGAAACAAGCGAGGTCTCGTTACTGACATGCGAATAGGGTCGCGCGGGATTCTTCATTCGCGCTTATCGAAACCTCACATCAGTATGCTCCTTTCCAAACTCTATGTTTTGGGAAGGCAAACTAACATCTGTGTCTTCAGGAAATGATTGCTGATCTCAAGGCGGACTCCGCCCGCTGGGAAGCAGACGTCAGAAGTCGTGCTGACCAAGGTTATCCCCGGGGCAGCTACATCCAGGACTACAGCTACTCTCAACCTAGCCGGGCTACACCAACCTACTCAACCTCTATGGGAAGTTCCATGCACCCTGAAATGTCCCATGGTCAAGGCCCTTCTCCTCCTACAACCTACGCTGCTCCGCCGCAGCAGTATTCTGAGCAGTATCACCAATCTGGCTACCCAGCAACTTCAAGTCCGTCATACTCAAATGCTCCGTCATATCCTTCAAACCACTCGGGCTTTGGATCTGGTCAGCCCCCATACCCTCAACATATCCCCTACAGTGCTCCAACCCAGCCTCCTGTGACTTCTGAGGTCCACCCTTCATATACTTACGCCAGCTCTGGCTATGGTTTCGAGAATGGGCGAAACAATGCCCCTCGGTACCCTGGTCCTGGATATGATGCCGATTCTGATTATTCTCCTGTTACTACCGGAATGGCTTATCCTGCTACCACTGCCCCTGATCCACGGATAGGAATGGAGCCCAGATACACACCGGAGTCCACATATGACCGCAGTAGGCCGCAGCCAGCAAGAGAAAGAGAGGCTCCCCGCCGAACGCGGTAATTGAAGAATGATTCCAATGCTCCCTACGAGCACCAGGTGTCTGTCTGATACCGATGCCTGCGCTTCCTAAACAGGAGGTGCTGCGGGCTTAATGAATTTTACGCCATGAGATTTTTTCCCTCTGTCGCTCATACCCTGGAGCCTTTTATGGATCTCTTTTTTATGCCTACAGGAATTATCATGCCGGAAAAAAGTGTGCTTGAATCATTGTTTCGGGCCAGATTGCAGCCTTGGGGAAGCGAACCTTAGAATACCGGACCTTGCTCTATTTACCAGGACGTTGTGGGCGTCATGTGATTGTTTTTGCCGAGTGTCTCCGTTGGCGTCGGCTGGTTCCGCTGGATGTGTTCCTTTCTCGCTTTCATGGAAGACCACATTGGCGTTTTAATAAAATATCCACCAAATATTTGTGATGCTATGAAAGGTGGCTGTTTGGCTAGTTCATCTTGATGTTCACGGCCGCTTATGTTTTTTATATCTTGTCTTCTCGGCAATTGCTCTGCTCTGCTTTGGTTTCCTCATGGTGTACTCCCAGCGGTGCTTTGCCCGGTTCTTCTGGTACCTCCTAATTTGTCTCGAGAGGCGTTTTGTTGTCACGATGTGTTTGGCCTGAGAGGTTGGAATAAACCCTGGCAGTGTGGGCGTTGATATAAAGTGATGTAGATACGAGCATATATGGCGTTTTGTCAGTCAGACCTTCGAGAACAGTGTTTCAGTTGATTGAAAACTCTGCCTACGGGCTTCAGACTTGTGTCTCGAGTTCCTGCTTAGGCTCTCCTTGTGATCTCAAGAACCCTCTGCTCATACTTTCAGCTCTTCGTCCTTTACCTCAACTCTTCGCCCTTTATCCAAATCCTTGAAGTTGTTGCATCCTATGATGAAACACAGCACGAGCCCAGAATTTCTGGCCCTTGCAAATCTGCTCATGTTCTTACACTGTTTAGCCCATCCGCTTGTATGTAATTCACTCAAGAGGTGGATCAGGTGTCTAATTTCAATGATCTCAACACAGCACCTCTGTTCCTCCTATATTTATTCACTCATAGTTTGCTTCTCTGCGTGTCTCCACTGTTATTTTTCAATCTGCTCGACGGTTCATTAGCACTATCTCTGCTGATGTCTTGGAGTTGCATTCTCACTCTTTACAACCTCCCCTTTTCCAAGCGAAACATTATCGCCAGGGGATATGTCCAACACTCCTCATTATGGCTCCAGGAACCTTTCCCCAGTCCACTGACGGTGATGTCAAGATAGCTGTGCTGCCGGACATCTACCAGCTTCAATCTTCCGTACTTGGCAGGAATTCACAGATATTAAGGCGCCTTATTGAAAGTGACCAATCTTTTGTTGCATCACCAAGGCAAAGCAACGCTTCTTCACGCTGTGTCAACATGAATTTAGTTGGTTCGTCTGCTCATAAATATGGAATGCTGGAGATTCAGGTGAGTAACTGCGCCTAAACACTAATGAATGAAAGATTCGATCTTAACCGAACGTTTCTGTAGAGCTATTACGATTCCCAGTGCGCGATTGACGAGACAAGCATTTGTTCCTTTCCCGTATGGCCAGAGAAGACCCGCCATATCTGGTCAAATGTGTTTAAAATCTTCTACGATCTGCCCCCGATTTTAGACAACGATGGCTACAATTCAATACTAGAAAACTGTCAGGCACTGGCCGAGCTGGCGGAAGAATTGCAATCCGCTGAGGTTGTCTGTCCCGCTATCAACAAAACCCTCCTCGGCTTTGACCAGCAGCTGTATCGGGTTATCGCGCAAAATCCCATTGACTGGGTCACGCTGGCGGTCCGTATCCAGTCCGCACCTATCTTTCAGGAGTCCATGGTTCATTTAGTAGGTAAATGGAGTCTCATTAAGGAAAGTGACCGCGAATTACTACCTCAGAACATCCGCACATTATGCAATCAGAAGATCCATGATCTAAACGCCATCAAGAAGACCATCGAGTTACGGATCGTGAACAGCTTGCCTCGTCCACGCTCGGACAGCCCTCAATACCGAGAAACAAGCAACTACTTTGGGTGGATGGCGCTGACTTTCTACCAGCAATGGCTTTGTGAGTCCTTTGCAGAAGGCCGCAACCACCATGCGCCAGATGGAGGAGCGGCATTCTACCGCGCAATCGCGGCGGGGGGCGACTTTTATTTAAACAAGCTTGATCAGGACATTTCCCAGTTCTCCGCGTCTTTCGGAGCCAATGCTGGCAGCAACAAGGGTTTAAGAGAACTGGAGAAAGATCTCAACGAGTTGAAGAAAGGCATGAAAGGCCTAGTCAGTGACTTGCTTGTCAGTCACGCTAAATATGATTCCGCCATTCTGGGAGAGCTTCCATACCTGACTTGCTGTAATGTCAGCGAGGAAGAAATGCCACCGGCTAAAGCGACCTTCGGAGTTGAGATAGGATCACAAGTTCAAGAGTTCAGGAATACTCTGGCGTTTCTTCCTAGCAATAGCGATACTCACACCTTCTTCCCTTCTGCGCCGGTACCTAACATGGGCGTGGCAAGCGCCGGCGCCATGGTAGGTTTCAATAACAACCTCGCCAATAACTACCCGCTGAATCCCGGATTGCAAAACGATAACCCTAATATGTTCACTTTCAACGCGTTCAACCAACAATCTACGGATACCACTCTGATGTGGGACAACACAGTGGGCTTCTCATCACCGTCCCTTAACAACGGGGGGCCCCTACCATCAATATCTGAAATTACTGACACCAACAGCATTTACCAGGCGCAAACACAGTCGCAGACGCAGTTTGACGATGGCACCGACTTAGGAGGCAGTCTGAATATGTTCGATGTTCCTCTACTGACTGATGGCGGAGGATACGCGCAGCATGGTAACGACGGAAGTATGGCATTTCTCTGAGCACCTGCGAGGTATTAATGAGCGCAACGAACCTATGTCTCGGTTTTAGCAACTATGTATGAGCTCTCATGATGTTCTTATAGGCATTCTTTTTCTCGTGCTTTTCATCCACGGTGGCGTTATCTAGAGGTATCGGGCGTCGATTATGTGTGAAGGCAATACATGTTATGTTTCTTTGTAGTTTTCTCGCGACCAGCGTAACATATCAGACCATGCCGATAGTGGACGTTACCATTGCTTTCAGCCTCTTCAGAGAGCGAACTAGACACCGTGATGCGATGTCAATCTGTCAAAGCAGACAGGAAGTGGAAGACCCTGATATTTTTCTACCAGATCTATAGCTCTTTTTTTCATGTACAATACATTGTAAATCTCAGCCAGAGAGCCGAGACGTCGCTAAAAAGGCCTAAACACGATGTCCGTACTTGCCGATAATTTTAAGAAGAGGACTAGCTCTAGTTCGCGGCCAGCCGTGCCTCAACACATCCTAGCTACCTCTCAACTATCTCCTTTAAACGGCCCGAGTGTGCGTGTGATGGGTATGCGGTGGTTCTTAAAACAACCAATATCAATTTCCCAGCTAAGGAACAGCAAATATAGTGATATCAACCATAAACCGACAAACAACCTTCATCTTCATCCGTTACCCACGGTGTTCGCAAGTTTATTCGTCGTCGTATCCCTGCGGAATAACTCGGGGTCCTTGAGGAACTATTGCAAGGAGAAAATCAAACCGTCAGTATAGATATATTCAAGAAAAGTCTCAACTGAAGTATCCAGGGACACGAGATCCGGAACTCACTTGGGTATGTGAGGGGAATGGGCTCCGGGTCAACGTCACCGAAGAATCGTCGGATAGGAGGCAGGGCAACAAGCATGACCGGGCCGGTAGCGCCAACAATGAGGGAGTAGAAGATGGCGGGCTTCTCGTGGGACGCCCAGCGCAGATAGCGAAGCGGGGTGGACCAGAACTGGGGGGTAGACATGGCTGCGACTGTCGAAGAATTTGCGGATTCCGGGATGAGTCGGCCGCGCGGAGTGCACTGTTTCTTGGAGAGAAGGTCAATTGGGTGAGTCGGGAGACAGAAAGGCGGTTGAATCTTACAGGAAGGGAGCCCTAAGAGCGGTTGCGCGCAGGCTGTGTGTTTCGAGGGGAGATGGAGGTTGAAAGTGACGACAAGCCGGGCCGAAGTTTAGCTGCAAAGGCGGCACTGGCACTGTACCGACTGGGTCTGGGAAGTGTAGTCTTGGCGCTCGGTCCAAACACGTCGCCAATTCGAGCTGGACTTACGTAGGCTAGCTAATTATACTCCTTTGAACAACACCGATTGCAATTGTTTTCCTCTTTTCCTCTGGTGATTCATTTTTCCTGTCGTTACTCTTTCCGCTGTGCGGAAAGCTCTTTGATGATGCGGTGGTGTTCGTCTCTCTTGCTGTTCGGCTTCTTGGCCGCTGTCAATGCATTGAGCAGTTCGGGGAGTCGATTGCTTGTGGTTTTGGAGGATGCCACAGAGAAGGGGCTATATTCAACGCTATGGGGGGATCTGGAAGGTATCAATTCCATGAAATAAGTTATTTGTTGCTCAGATCTCGCTAATTGCATGTCTGGCAGGTCGCGGGTATAACCTCATCTTCGAATCGCCTAAGAATGAACAGCTTTCATTGTTCGAGCTTGGAGAGAGAGCTTACGACCACGTCCTCCTTCTTCCTCCCAAATCGAAAGGTTCGATAGACTCCTGATGCACTGCAGATAGACGGCCAATTGACCTCATACAGGTTTTGGACCCTCCTTAAGCCCTAAGAACCTCGTCGACTTCCTCAATAGCGAAGGCAACATCCTCCTTGCACTTTCCGGAAAGTCCACTACGCCCAGCGCCGTTAGCTCTCTTCTCTTGGAGTTTGACCTCCACCTATCTACCGATCGTTCTTCCATCACCGTCGATCACTTCAACTATGATACCCTCTCTGCTTCAGAAAAGCACGATGTCCTTCTTCTCGAGCGCCCCGGCAAGCTCAGATATGACACCAAGGAGTTCTTCTCCGGCGAGGGTGTTGTTGCCGTTCCAAGCGCCAGTCCTCACACCCTTGGTGACAACTCGCTTCTCGCACCTATTCTGCGCGCGCCCGCCACGGCTTACAGCTACAACCCAAAGGAGGACACCGGCTCGGTTGAAGACGTCTTTGCGACTGGCTCGCAGCTGGCCCTAGTGTCAGCCATGCAGGCCAGAAATTCTGCCCGCTTTACTGTGCTTGGTTCCGTGGAGACTCTGCAGGACAAATGGTTCTCTGCTACCGTTAAAGCACCCGGTGGTGAAGAGGTCCAAACTGTCAACCGGGAATTCGCCAAGCAATTGACCGCGTGGACATTTAAGGAGACCGGTGTTCTCAAGGTCGGAAAGATTGAGCATCACCTGGCGAAGGATGACCTCACAGCCGAAGATCTGAATCCTAGCATCTACCGAATCAAGAACGAGACCGTATGTGCTTCTCTTCACTATCCTGCTCGCACTAACCTTGCTCAGGTCTTCTCCATCGAAATTTCCGAATATAACTACGATGGCTATGTACCCTTCGAGGTTCCCGTCAACGACAACATCCAGCTCGAATTCACCATGCTATCCCCATTCCACCGTCTTAACCTACAACAGTCTGCAACAACACCAAATAGCACCATCTTCAGCACCCGGTTCACTGTTCCTGACCAGCATGGCATCTTCTCCTTCCGCGTCAACTATAAACGGCCCTTCCTTACCAACATCGAGGAGAAGCACGAGGTCACGGTCCGCCACTTTGCGCACAACGAGTATCCGCGCAGCTGGAAGATCACCGGCGGCTGGGTCTGGATCGCTGGCCTTTGGTCTGTTATCGTGGGATTCCTGGCCTTTGTAGTTGTTTGGCTTTATTCGGAGCCCGCGACGGCGGAGAAGGCAAAGACTAAGAAAACGCAGTAAAGCAAAGACAAATGACCGCATTCATGGGTTATGTATTTATTCAAAAATATCACATTTGTATGAACAGAAATACCTTGCTAGTCAGTGGGAGCCGGAAGATTCAGATGTACTCGATGTATACGCAGTAGGTCAGAGATATATGTACACATGTAATACTCACCCAAAGCAAACTCCAGTCCATGCCCTGAGAGTAGAGAAAACCCTCTCATAATTGCGATTCCCCAATAATAACGGTATTAGCCAGAGCGCCTTCTAAATCCTGCCGTGTCACCCATCTCACCACGGCGTATCCCTCCTCGTTCCATAGCCCATACCCACAGACCACCTAATTTATAGTCCCCTCGTCTTCTCCGGATCCATCTGCACTTCATCCCCACTAATCTCCTTAACCGTCTGGAACGCCGGCTTACCCGCATAAAGCTGCTGGGACTTTCCGGAGTTTCCATTCGTCATGTTGAGCGGTGCGTTTCCTCGGAATCGCTTTCGCATGTCTATGAGACCCCTCCTTTGGCAGAAACAAATTCAACTGTCAGTTATGTGCCGCTATAGTATGGTGGATGCGGGACGGGGCTGAAGACAGACTTGCACTCGCCGAAACCTTTCCGCAGCTGCTGGCATTTCATGGGTAGTTGCTCCAGAAGGGGCTCGCTTAGGCATTCGCGAGGTGTGTGGCGCTGAACCATGATGCAATCCGATTCTTGGAGACATTGGGCTAGGGCATCACCTGTTGAGTTTGCTGGTTAGAACACTGCTCGTAGTTTGGCGGCATGGTATGACTGCGGAAGGCCGCTGACTGCCGCAGGGATTTGCAGAAGTAGGTACCGTGGTATTCAATTAGGTCTGCCGGGGAGGAACTTACGAAGAGCTGCGCACGAGTTTGGCATTTTGAGCACGATAGCCAATGTCCTGGCGACTCAAGAATCAATTGTATTCCAGTGTCAAGTTAGACACCTGACTCTGCGGGCCAAAAAACACGGACGATCCCCGGATTAGGTAAGCATTATCACATGGAAACAGACGGTGGTCTCCCTATCTCCTGGATGACGTCGCGGTTAGTTTATTGCTCAGTTGGGGGTGCTGGGGGCTTGCGGAAAATATAACTCCTCATCCGTTGCACAAGATGAACTTCTAACCAAGTTATGCATCTCAGTAACTAGCTAACTGTTGATCTGCACTCGTGGATATGGCCCGCGTTCCATTTATTGGACGACTTTTCTGGTTTGAATACCTTACTTTGTTCGGGTCGTTGATTCTGGTGCTTCTGGAATGGATCATTCATATCATTACCTTCTGTCTTCGTACGTTGCATAATATAATGTCATGCTGGAAAAGAAATTCACTAACGCGAAATAGCTGAGCTAATCATCAACTTTTGCTATGAGCGGTCGAAGACTATCTTCAACTTGGTCATAACCCCTGAGAGACCAGAGAAGCAGGGGAGGAGGAAACGGCGTGCAAGTGCCGTTGCCCACGCCTCTGATTTCGCGGAAATATGCTCCATTTATGGTTATGAGGCGGAGGAGCACATCGTTCAAACTGGAGACGGATATCTGCTGGGTCTCCACCGACTACCGCATCGCAAAGGCGAGGAGTCTCAAACTGTCAACCAAGGCGAAGGGAGCACAAAGAAGAAAGTCGTATATCTCCACCATGGCTTGATGATGTGCAGCGAGGTTTGGGTCTGCTTGACTGATGAGGAGCGCTGTCTTCCTTTTCAGTTAGTGGAAAGAGGGTACGACGTCTGGTTGGGAAACAACCGGGGGAATAAATATTCCAAGAAGTCTACCAGACATTCTCCGCTATCAAACGAATTCTGGGACTTTTCCATTGACCAGTTCGCTTTTCACGATATTCCGGACAGCATCAATTACATTCTTGATCTGACAGGGCAGCCCTCTTTGTCATATATCGGCTTTTCTCAGGGAACGGCTCAAGCCTTCGCAACTCTTTCGATTCACCCCCAGTTGAACCAGAAAATTGACGTCTTCGTTGCCCTTGCACCTGCAATGGCCCCCGCGCGCATCTCCAATCCTGTCGTTGATTCCCTTATGAAAGCTTCGCCAAACTTCCTGTTTTTACTCTTCGGCCGACGCAGTATTCTTAGCTCAACCACAATGTGGCAGACCATCCTTTACCCGCCAATATTCATGCGGATTATTGACACGTCGCTCTCCTTCCTCTTCAATTGGAAGTGCAAGAATATCAGCCATGATCAAAAGTTGGCAGGTTATCTCCACCTCTTCTCATTCACTAGTACCAAGTCTGTGGTACACTGGTTTCAGATAATCCGCAATAGGAACTTCCAGTTCTACGATGACGAGATATATGCACCATTCAGCATCGTGGCAAGTGAGCGATTCTACAAGCCAGTCAAGTATCCCACGAAGAATATCAAAACGCCAATTGTCTTGTTGTACGGCGGCAGCGATAGCCTTGTCGATATCGATGTGATGCAGAAAGAACTTCCGCGTGGAACAACGGCCAAGATAATTACGAAGTACGAGCACTTGGATTTTCTCTGGGCCAGTGATGTGTCCGAGTTGGTTTTTGGCCATGTGTTCGAAGCTCTGGATCGATATGGCCCCACAAAAAGGCTTCCGGATGGGAGTGTTAATGGGCTTATCAATGGCGCCTGAAGACGTGGAATGACTTCACATTCGGACTCAATGTGCAGATGCAGGGGGTCCACGATGTTCCTGCGTCAGACGGCGGACCGAGACTGGTGCTGAGTTGCTATTTCTCATATTTGCTGTATATATAGATCCTGGGATCTCAGTCGTACAACGCATTGTATTTATGCCTAAGGTGACGCTACATTCCCAACATAGGCAATCAACACAACCTGCCCATGACCATCATTGTGGGGGAGCTTTAATGTCGTCAGCAACATGTCGCAACTCGTAGGACCTTAGACAATCGACGAAACGCGACTGATTCCCATCCTCCCGCGCGTTCACCTGGGAAGGTACTTCTGCCAGGGCAGACGTGCCGCTCATAAATGTGACGAGTAAAGCACATACATACCTATCGGAACGGTCCGCATGGCCCGTGCGGTCCCGACTGTGGATGGTGATGCCCAAAATCCTAGAGGAAGAGTTTTGGCTGCGTGAATGTTAATACATGGTCTTAATGTTTGCAAGGCTGTTCTTATCGGAAGGGTGCTTGCCTGGTCCGCGGCAGCGATGAGTTGTCGGTTCCTGGCCTGGCCTGACGATCATACTTGCATTGTCTGAGAAGAGCTCAGTTTGCTGGTCGATATTAGTGACAGATCACGGTGATAGGTACGGCTTGTTTCATTTTGCGATGAAGTCGACGTGAGACGGAAGTCGAGACTCCCAGAGGGATGAGGCATCATAGATGGGTCCCAACAAGCCGGCAGTCTGGCCACTGCCGGGGTGGCATCCCCCAATCAGTGTACGAGGAATATTGAATATCATCAGTCTAGCAGTGAAGAGGTCTTCTGCCCTGTTTGCTTCGCTCGAGAGTCGAGCAGAAGAAAAGAAAAGAAAAAAATCCGCTACATTTGATATGCCTTGCCTATTTAATAACCGTGGTCATTGAAGCTGGAATGCTGAAAGTTTTCAATCAGCCACCCACCCTTTCTCTCTGGGTTCATCCTCTCCTCTTCACATTGTGACTATTGTCTCTTTTCCATCTCATCTATCGTCATACTATTTGATTCTATCCTTTGGAAACGTGTCCATCCATTCAGGATCGTCTCCAACACCCACTCATATAAGGTTTCGGTTCCAAATCTCTCAAACGGATCTTCACCGCCATCCAGAGAATCATTAGGCCGAGAATAGCTCTTGTTCTTGACGGGAAGGAAGCATCCTAAAGAGACAAAGGCAGAAGAAAGAAGAAAAAGCAAAAAGTCAAAGCCAACGAGGGACATCGTCAGGTATATTGCATCATTGCTGATCCTTCAGACTTCATGACAGCAGCTCAACGTCCGCAGTTTCTCGTCCGTGCTCCGCCAGAGCCAACGCCCGAATTTTCGAACCAAACCCTTTACTTGCCCTCCCCACAGCTTTTGCTGCTAGCAGACCGCGACTAAACTGCAGTCGGCCTGGCTCTACCTCCTCGCCCCCACCGGCACTCAGTCTCGCTCTCGACATCGAACCGGTCCGTTCGTTCGCTCCGCTGCATTTCGTTCTCGAACCTCTTGCGCACACTCTCGCTTCTCCAATCTCTTCTTTTCACCTCCCTCGCTTCTTCTCCTGTTTTAAGCGCCCCCTTTCGCTTGGAAATACCCAATTGGATGGTAATTTAATCAGATCAAGACCGATGTAACGGATCGCGTGTCATTACTCTTGCTCTCCAAGCTCACCCCGCTCCTTTACCCCCGAACGGACTTGGTCCACCACTTGATCCGCCCAGGAAGGTCCATCTATTGCTCGAGCACCGCGCATTGCACCAGATCTACAAAACCGCGTCTTTACCATCTCAACAAAGCAATTGCGAGTTTTGAACTCGCTCGCCGCGGAATCAACATACCCCAAAATATAGTCATTCAGCCTGGGGTACCTTTTTACTTTGTTATACTTCTGCCATTGAAGAAATCAATCTCGATTGAGCGATTTGGTTTTGCTTACTGGTGTCACAATTGCTTGTCTCGATGCGGCCGCAGTGAGTGTTAGCCTTGGAGCTTGGCTCGCGTTACATATGAGTGCATGGTAAATGCTAATATGCTTTTGTGTCACCGGCAGACGAGAATACCACATTGTCGTGTTAGGCGCTGGTAGGCTGGACTTCTACCCTAATATGAGGATACCGAAGGAATAGCACTGATTCTGTTTGTCTGCACAATAGGAGGAGTGGGTAAAAGCTGTCTTACCGGTATGGAGATCCGTCGCTCTGACTCTTTACCGCTGCCTTCGTGGTATGGTCTCACGATCGACGCGGCTCACTTTTGGTAGCGCAATTCGTTCAGAATGTTTGGATCGAAAGTTATGACCCGACAATTGAGGATTCTTATCGCAAACATATCGAAGTCGACGTGAGTCAATCATGTCCTGCGCCTGCATTCGTCGATGCTGACATTAAATAGGGCCGACAATGTATATTAGAAATGTATGTTAGATGATTGAGTACAGGACCGCGGGGGCTCGGTGAATGCTGACCTTTGATGGCAACAGTCTTGACACAGCGGGTACAGAACAGTTCAGTAAGTTCAGCTCGTCCCTTAGCAGCCGTTTCTCTCCTGGCTAACGCCTTCTTAGCTGCCATGAGGTAACCAGACACCTTATTCTGGCTCGCTTGATAGTATCGGCGACATGTTGATTTTGGGCTAACCCAATTCAGAGAATTATATATGAAGCAAGGCCAAGGGTTCTTGCTAGTCTTCTCCATCACGAGCATGTCTTCTCTTAACGAGCTAGCTGAATTACGAGAACAGATCGTCCGTATCAAGGATGATGAGAACGTCCCCATTGTTATCGTTGGGAACAAATCGGACTTGGAAGAGGACCGCGCGGTACCCCGTGCTCGCGCATTTTCTCTATCCCAGAGCTGGGGCAGCGCTCCGTATTACGAGACTTCGGCTCGTCGACGAGCCAACGTCAACGAGGTCTTTATCGACCTCTGTCGGCAGATCATTCGAAAGGATGCACAGGGAAGATCAGAGGACTACGAACTTGCGCCGCGCAAGCGTGAGAATACAAGCCGACAGGAAAGAAAGCGAGGAAAACGGCGAGAACCCAAACGAAAGGGGCCTTGCGTGATTCTATGAAGAATCACAAATCTCAGAAGCACACAGTTTGCTACTTATCTGCATCTCGCATCTCGCATCTCACGCGCTATACGGCTGCCAGACATTTTCTCCCTTCATCCTTCCTCATGAATCCCTCACGACTTACACTACCGAACTTTGAGTACGATGATACCAACCCTACTTCTTTTTACCGTTTTAAATTATACGCCGTCAACGTCATATTACGATAGATCTCTATTCATTGAGAAATTTCATGAGTCATACGTTCTTGTCATTTATATTGGGCTTCCATCGACATTATGTTTCAGGAATGGAAAAGTTAAATTTTGTTTCATCTCTTCGCTGGGTTTGCCTATGCACTCTTTAAACCGCTTCTCACTGCCAGTGGGAAAGAAACGATGCGTTCTACATCGTCAGCTTTTGTGTGTGCGATTGTGACTACTCTCCTTTAGTCGCAGGCGAGTCTGCCCTTTGTCTCTCGGACCGTGATCCCTTGACTAAATATTTAGGCATCATATAAGCGGTCTACTCTTCCGGAGCCCCTGGTCAGAATGGTTGCTATGAATAGGGAATAGCCACGGACCTTTGTTCCACGCGTTGCAGTACCATGGACGTAGAACACCGGTCTTGCACTCCGATTGTCGGCAACAAATTGGTGTATATGAATAGACAGCTAAGGAGCTTCCTTGCCTTTCTTGTCAGATCCCATTCTGTGCCTTATGGACAAAGGCAACCTGCGACTCTTAAATAAGGCGCCAAAGCATTGTTGACTTGAACATCAAGCAACTTCGTTAAGACTACTGCTTGGACGAGCGGCAGCCGAATGGTCTGTGGAAAGAGGACGCCTCCGGAGGTAAACTCCATACCTCATGCCTTTCTGACTTACAAGTCCTGCTTTTTTTGGGGTGCCTTGGCTGTCCAGCCCTTCTCAGCAACGTCTGCCCTAGAATCCACGGCTGAATAAGCAGCAAAGGACAGTGCGTATGCTTATTATAGGCCCCTGAAGAGTTCTTTTTACTCTCGATCTGCTGAGAGCATACTGGTATAGCAGTGCTTTTGGTAACAGAGCCTTCGCTGAAGAACTTACGCCTTGGGGTGCTTCTTGGAGCTCGGCAGCGAAAGAGGTATGAGTTAGGACACCCCCAGCGGAGGTATGTTCCATGCTTTTCCCAACCAGTGTCTTTATAGCAGTACCTTGGTTGACGATATCGTTCTTCTTGGAGACGAAACTGCCTTCAAACGCGGCGAGCGAACCGCGAATTCTATCCGATGGCTTATATGTGTCCCCTCTTCCCCGGCTGCCCTGATAGCTTTTTTTTCTCTCCCACAAGCCTCTTGATACACTCACCTCGATATACAACAAACCCAGCTTATATGACGTTCACCATGTTTTTCGAAATCGCCAAGACTCTCACCCTCGCACTCGCCATTACAGCGCCTGTTATTGCAAAGAAGGTGCATCCCTCCGCCTTTGCAGCATCTAAGGCCATTGATGTTGCCGCAATATCGTCTGCGTCTGAAAAAGTTAAGCAAGTTCCAGCACACGCCACTTATCCTATGTCAATCAAGGATTTCAAGGATAAATCGACGATCCACAGTGACTGGGCATCTTTCGCAGAAGGAGCTGCATTTGTATTCAGAGCCGACATGGATACCGACTGTGACGGTGTGAACTACAAATGTGACGGCAACGTCGATGGCGGGCCCTTAACCAACTGGGGTGCGCTTTCTGCCTTTGAAGTCCCCTATATTGTCATCCCCCAAGCATTCCTAGAAGCCAACCCGACGGCTATTCCCGGTCAAAACGTTGCTGCTGTGATCTGCAATAACAAAATGTTCTACGCCGTCCTTGGGGACACAAACGGCAACAACCCGCAAGTGACGGGTGAGGCATCCTGGCTCCTTGCCCGTTCTTGCTTCCCTGAGAACAACCTTAATGGTAACAGGGGTCACGACAAAGCCGACGTAATCTACATCCTGTTTACTGGCCCAGAGGCTGTCTTTCCTCCTTCCGCCATTAATGAACACTACATCACCGATTTTAGTAAGCTCCGGTCGATGGGCAACCGCCTCACAGCTTCCCTCATGAAAAACCTGGGCATTAAACCCCTCGGCGCCTCAGGTTTGTCACCGCCAAAGGACGACAATCTTCATGCTGGAAATCACGACGACATTCCCATTCTCCCCGACATTCCCCAAGAGAATGGCGACGTTCCCAACGACAACCAGGGCAGCACCGATACCGGGTCCGATGACAACGACGATATTGACTCTGCTGCATCAGGTGGTGCAACTCCGGAAATTTTGGCACTGTTTGTTGCAGTGTTGGTGATGGTCATTTATGTATGATTTGATTTGAATTTAACTTATCAGTATTCTCATGTTTAAACTAGCAATTGCGTTCGCTTTTTTCTCTTTTCTCTTCTCAAATATGTATTTATCCCGCAAGGAGGACTTTCGCATTTTGTCCATGGTTATTCCGTATCCCGAGTTCCTCAGAGACGGCAGATTGTTTACTGTTCCTTTCTGTTTGCGGAGTGTAATGCTGTTTTGACTTGCGGTTTGGTTGGAAGTTGCGATTAAAGCATTTGGAGCATATATTCTGCTATATTCATAGGCCTATGGTGTTGGCTTCTCGGCATTTGTGTTTAGATCGCTCTGAAACAACATTTTTTCGATGACTGCTTTTCCTTGTACACCGGTCTCGATCCCTCGTCTGTAGACTTGCTGTTTATTGAGCCTAGATAATCCCTTCTGCCATTTAATAGTGACTGCTTTTGTATCGGATATAGCATTGAGTACGCTCGGTAGTTTCATCCATGGAAGCTTCGTGATCTCCAGCGAGAAGATTCTTGAACTGCCCACTTATCATCCAACCATTATACGGAGTCTCTTCCTTCTTTATGGTCATTGTTGCGCGATGGCCTGAGTTCCGAATGTATGGCTTCTACTCCTTTGTCGTATGCAGGGTTCAAATCTACAATCTCCTATCCGGGCCTACATGTTTTATCCAGCCACTCATGGCTTTGGAGGAAACCAATCCAGTAAAAGGGAGTGACGGCCGATATATTTGTACCAACCGAAAAGCTACACCTAGAGCCATAAGGACCTACATGAGATGGTTATGATGCATACTATTAAAATAGAAGCAAATCAACATGCGAGCTGCTGTCTACATCCGGAAAACACCGAATTTCGTCTGTACATCTTTATCGCTCTTACCTCCCAATGCAGCCGCCAGACTCAATCCCAGCACATGCCGGGTGTGCGCAGGAGGGATGATACCGTCATCCCAGAGTCGCGCAGAGGAGAAGGTTGCCTCGGATTCGCGGTCAATCCTGGCCTTAAGCTCAGGGTCTGCGGTTCTCCCTACAGCTTCCATCACGGAGGAAAGCTGCTCGGATCCCATGACGCCGATTTTAGCGTTGGGCCACATGAAGAGGAAGCGGGGGGAGTATGCGCGGCCGCTGGCAGATGGTTAGTTGCTTGTACATATTTGGCCTCTGAGTAGGAGTCAAGGAGAAGGGGAAAGCCAAAAAGTACATACCACATGCCATAGTTTCCAGCACCAGCACTAGATCCAAACACCACGGTAAACTTCGGTACATCGGCACAAGCAACGGCGGTCACGAGCTTCGCGCCGTTCTTCGCAATACCGCCCTTTTCTGCATCTGCGCCAACCATGAAACCAGAGATATTCTGGAGGAAAACGAGCGGAATATTGCGCTGGGCACAGAGCTCGATGAAGTGTGCGCCTTTAAGGGAAGACTCAGAGAAAAGAATGCCATTATTGGCAACAATGCCAACACGATGTCCATGAATGCGGGCGAAGCCGGTAACTAGGGTTGTGCCGTAGTCGCGCTTGAATTCGGCGAACTCGCTGCCGTCGACAATGCGGGCAATGACTTCATGAACGGGGATCTGGCGGCGGAGATTCGTGCCAACAATACCGTTCAGTTCGGCTGGATCATAGAGGGGCTCCTTGATATCATCGTTGCTCTCTAGGGGCTGCTTGGCTTTGGGGTAGTTCAGGTTGGAGATGGAGCGGCGGGCGAGGACAATGGCATGGGCATCATCAACAGCTAAATAGTCCGTCACACCTGAGATTGTGCTGTGGAGTTGACCGCCTCCTAAGTCTTCGGCTGAAACAACCTCGCCAGTAGCAGCCTTGACAAGGGGAGGCCCTGCGAGGAAGATAGTGCCTTGATTCTCAACAATAATGGTCTCGTCACTCATAGCAGGCACATAGGCACCTCCGGCGGTACATGGTCCCATAACGACCGAGATTTGCGGGATACCCTGCGAGCTCATTCGCGCTTGGTTAAAGAATATGCGGCCAAAGTGCTCCTTGTCCGGAAAGACGTCAGCTTGGTGTGGAAGGTTTGCACCCCCCGAATCCACCAGATAGATACATGGAAGCTTGTTCTCTTGGGCTATAGCTTGCGCGCGAAGATGCTTCTTCACAGTAACTGGGTAGTAAGTGCCACCCTTGACGGTGCTGTCGTTCGCCACAATCATGCAAGTTACCCCTTCAACCGTTCCGATTCCAGTAATGATGCCTCCCGCGGGAACATCTTCTCCCGGGTACACTTCATGACCCGCTAATTGAGAAAGCTCCAGAAAAGACGTGCCCGGGTCGATGAGGGCTGAGACGCGGTCTCGAGGAAGCATCTTCCCACGAGCAACGTGCTTATCCTTTGCTTTCTGCGGACCACCCTGAGATATGGTACTATGAAGCGAGTTCATGCGGTTTAGTACTTCTTGCATTTGTCGTTCGTTCTCCCTAAAATCTGGCGACGACGTATCGACCGCTGTGGAGAGGACGGAAATGGCTGAGGCATGATGCGGGTGGGTATAGCTCGCAATTGGCCGGGCTTGAGTACGAGGATGTGCCTGTACTATGGAGGACCTGCGGCCATATGAAAGGTAAAGTCGTTGAGGTGTTAATCTTGTAGCAGCGTTGGCTATTGAGGAATTGCAACTCCTCCGTATGGAGTGGAGTGGAACCGAAACACGCATTGCGGGGAAAGGGCGGGATCGATGGAGTTGTTCGGCTAGAGCATGGCCTCTCAAGGTATATAGGATATAAGTTGGTGTCAAAAAGAACTCGAGTAGACTGCAACCAGTGATGAGGAATAGGGAAGGAAAATGGTGGTGATCACGGTTACCAGGCACTAGATGAACAAGGATGGACGGGCAGATGCGAAGATGCGACGGTTGCCGATGTGTCCGTGTCCAGCGGTTAGCCGCGGTCTCCCCGCAGACTTTCCCCAAGGCTCCCCACCCTTCGCTCTTACTCGGGTCAGTTTGTCTCCAGCTATTCTACATATTTCATTCTCCAGGCATTGAGTGTTCAGCCGACTCATCAGCGAATTTCAAACTCTTCAAACACCCCCTTTCGACAATGGCAACCATACGCCTACCACTCCTAATCCGCCGCTCCCTTCCAACCAGGGCACCTGCGAGATTCACTAGACCCTTAATACCGTGCGTACGAACGTTGGCAACAACAAAGCACCCAAGGGGATTCGTGCCTCCGACCGAAGATGATTTGCTGGAGCTACGAGAGAGCGTTCAGGAATTTACAAGTAGGATTTCCACTGTTGGTGTTTTAACGTGCGGGACGTTCTAACCACTAAGCTAGAACGTGAGATTCCTGAGGAAGTCGCGGCGCGAACAGATGCTCAAAATGAATTCCCTGCTGAGATGTGGAAGAAACTGGGCAATGCTGGGTAGATATTACTTGGAATCCTGGGTATCGCTTGTCGAAGCGTGTCTAATGTCTATCTAGCTTCCTTGGTGTCACCGCGGATGAAGAGTACGGAGGGCTTGGAATGGGCTACCAAGCCCATTGCGTTGTTATGGAGGAGATTAGCCGTGCTTCAGGTATGCGACTTGATTTGTTCTATGTTGGATTTGGCCCTCTTTAACGACCCCATCATTCTATAGGTAGCATTGCCCTTTCGTACGCAGCACACTCACAGCTATGCGTGAACCAACTCTCCTTAAACGGCACGCCAGAGCAGAAAGCGCGTTTTCTTCCTGGCCTTCTATCAGGCGAGAAGATCGGTGCGTTGGCTATGTCCGAGCACTCGGCCGGTTCCGACGTCGTCAGTATGAAGACAAGCGCCAAAGAAGTCGATGGCGGCTGGGTTCTTAACGGGACCAAGATGTGGATTACAAATGTAAGATACCATGTCCATGCCGAAAAGTTAACAAAGCTAAGAGTCACAGGGCCCTGACGCAGATTACATTGTCGTCTATGCCAAAACCGAGCCCGAGAAAGGTTCCAAGGGGATAACAGCGTTCGTTGTAGAGAAGACATTCAAGGGCTTTTCATGCGCCCGCAAATTGGATAAACTGGGGATGCGGGGCTCAAATACCGGAGAGCTCATCTTCGAGGACGTCTTCGTGCCAAGAGAGAACTTGCTAGGCGAAGTAAACCGCGGCGTCAAGGTCCTGATGGAGGGTCTTGATTTGGAGCGGCTTGTTCTCAGTGCTGGTCCGCTTGGGTGGGTCCACTGCATCTCAATCTGCGAGGATGAACCTCGGCAAAGGCCGTGCTAACAAGCAATTTAGGATCATGCAAGCCGCCCTTGATCTCGTTCTCCCGTACACCCACGTTCGCAAACAATTCGGAGCCCCAATTGCTCATAACCAGCTCATCCAGGGGAAGCTCGCGGATATGCATACCAAGCTTGCTGCGTCCCGCGCCTATACCTACGCGACGGCCCGCCACATCGACAGCCATGCCTCCCTGGGATCAGCAGCCATTCGCACTCAGGACTGCGCCGGTGCGATTCTCTACGCAGCCGAGAGGGCTACCGAATGTGCTCTGGATGCGATCCAGCTCATGGGCGGGAACGGATATATCAACGAGATCCCTGCAGGGAGGCTACTCCGGGATGCAAAGTTGTATGAGATTGGAGCCGGGACGAGCGAGATTAGACGCATGGTGATTGGGCGTGCTTTTAACAAGGAGTATGCTCAATGATCAGATTAAATAGTTGAGCTTCTTTGTTATAGATGTCTAAGAATACATATAAAGATATTGTGTTAAGTATAAATGCTGAAAAGGAAACGCGTATCTCATAGACTCAGTATCCGTACAGTTCATGCGAAAACTCGGTCTGGATCAATTATTTCTTGTGCCTTGCTGATCGGCGGACAGGGGCCGACGAGGCCGGGGCCGGTTCTGCAGTTAGTAGTGTTTTGTTCTGGGAAAATTTTGTCGTCGCTGCTCGCTTCGCTCTAGTCTGCCTTTCAGCCCCCGTGTTGTTCCCGGACTGGTCCAGTTGATCGTCTACCGAGATCGAAGCCTTCCGTTTGCGTCCCCTTTGCGGTGCAGTGGCCGTAGGCTCTTTGGCCTCCTCGGCCGGATACTCGGTAGCAGCACCATTGGTTGTTGTCCCTTGATCCTCTATCACCGGCTCCAGGATATTTTTCAACTCCTCAAGCTTGCCTTTCTTCGAATGAACAGACGATTCCCGCGAAGGAGTTTCAATAACCACTTGGGAATGGATTCGAGTGGGTAACATATTCGCTGGTAGTGCCTCCGCAGCGTCCAAAGAACCCATCTCATCTTCGATATTATCCTCAACCAACGATGGAACGTCAAGATCAGACTCGCTTTGCTCCGACGAAACGACGTCTAATGTCTTCGAAGGCGGAATCCGTCCGCGGAGGCGTCCAATTGCTGGCTTGGCGTCCCTGAATACTTCCCTCCAGTTTTTCAATAAGGACACCTTTTCCCCGTCTCCGGGGGCGTAAATCTCGACCACGTCCGTCTCATCCTGGGGATGTTTCCATGCGACACCTTGGAATGAGGTTAAGTCCGCTGCGAGAGTAGCCGCTCCTTTCCTGCGTTTGGAGGAGGGCGCGTTGATATGGGTTGGCTGGTCGATCGGCCATGCACCTATGGCGCGAAGTCTCCTAACGACGGTGGGGTCGTCATCATAGTAATCATCAGAAATCTCCTCCCAGTCACTGTATAGGTCTGCGGTTTCGAGGGACGGATCGTCAGGAAATGAAGAATCGTACGTAGCAGCTGCTGCTAGGTCATCCTGTGCCATGATTAGTTCAGGACGAAAAGACCATTAAAGGGTGCGTGGGGGACCAAGCATACAGCGGCAGTTGGGTCTGCTTCCTCGACCCAGAAAATCCCATCATCTTCGAACTCATCATACTCATAGTAATCATCCTCGTCATCGGACATGGCCCAGATAAAATGCGCCGAGAGAGTACTGTGAAAACAGGTGGAAAGAGCGGATTTGTGAAAACGAGACTAAAGGGAGCGAGAACAAGCAGCCGCTTGAGCGAGAGCACCGTCACTCTGAGGGCAGAGTATACTGAATGGTATAATAAGGGTTGTTAATACGAAAAACAAAAAAAAAAAGTTGGCTGATGAGATCAGAGGAGCACCGCTTACGCTTGTCCAGCCAATGAATGCCAAGAGATACTGTGAAGAAAAAGTGCAACCGCATCTGGTCACGTGAAATGGCTTCCCCGCATCGCAACGGTTTGCGTCGGAAGGGGGGATCCACCCATTCATACAACAAGCCGAGGGGACTCAGGTGAGCTTCAAATGCTCCCTCGCTACCTCTCCAGAAACTTTTTGTGTCGTGTTATTACTTCTCTGAGCATGCGAGTTGCTGTTGATTCTTAGTATAATCCACGGCTCTGCGCATCCCGTGCCCCTCTCCACTGCATACAATGCCGCTCTCATCTCTTCTCCGCACTTCCGCCCGCCTGGGGCAGACGGTTGTTGCTCGACGCTCACGACGAACTGCTTCCACAGTAACCTCCAATTCCTCGAGTAACTTTCGCGCATTAGACTCGATTTTAATTGCCAACAGGGGAGAAATCGCTCTGTATGTGCACGATCCACATCTCTGACCTCACTAACGACATATAGACGAGTTGGTAGGACTGCGGCCCAGCATGGAATTCGAGTCACTACGCTCTATACGGATCCAGATTCCCAAGCGCAGCATGCTTTGAGTACACCATATGCATTCAATCTCGGCTCCGTGTCCGCGTACCTCGATGGAGACCGTATCATTGAAATCGCAAAGGCCCAAGGATGCCAGGGAATACACCCCGGCTACGGCTTCGTATGTATAATCTGCAGTGAAGTGAGCATGATGCTAATGGATTGTTCATTGATAGCTTAGTGAGAACTCAGAGTTCGCACGAAAATGTACAGAAGCAGGGCTGGTCTTTATTGGACCGCCGTGGAAAGCTATCGAGGATATGGGAGATAAGAGGTGCGTCTACTTCCTTGAGGCTTCTCTACGATATACTAACATTGTACTTCTGCAGTCAGTCTAAGCATATCATGACTGCCGCTGGAGTGCCCTGTGTCCCCGGCTACCACGGTGAAAACCAAGACCCTAATTTCCTCGAAGCGGAGGCCGATAAAATCAAATACCCAGTGCTCATCAAAGCAATCAAGGGCGGTGGGGGCAAAGGAATGAGAATCGCTCGTTCAAAGGAAGAGTTTCAAGCGCAGCTTCAGTCGGCGAAGTCGGAGGCTATGAACTCTTTTGGGGATGACCATGTCCTAGTCGAGAAATATATCACAACACCGCGACACATTGAGGTCCAAGTCTTTGCTGACAAACACGGAAATTGTGTAGCGCTGGGAGAGCGAGATTGCAGCATCCAACGGCGACACCAAAAAATCCTGGAAGAGTCACCGGCTCCTCACCTGCCTGATGCCACAAGAAAAGACATATGGGCAAAGGCTCGGTCGGCCGCGTTAGCCGTTCGCTACGAGGGCGCCGGTACAGTTGAGTTTATCTTCGACAACGATACGGGAGAGTTCTTCTTCATGGAAATGAATACTAGACTTCAGGTGGAGCATCCCGTAACCGAGATGGTCACTGGGCAAGATTTGGTGCATTGGCAGCTGAAGGTCGCGGAGGGCGCCGAGCTTCCATTAACGCAGGAAGAAGTGGAAGCCAATATAGCTACCCATGGTCATGCGATCGAAGCGAGAATCTACGCTGAGAACCCTGCGCAGGGCTTCATTCCAGATTCCGGTGCTCTTCTCCATGTCCGCACTCCCGCCACCACCGAGGACGTTCGAATCGACGCCGGATTTGTGCAAGGTGACGAGGTTTCGGCGCACTATGATCCCATGATTGCGAAACTAATCGTTCGGGGCGCCGACCGACAAGAAGCTATTCGCAAGCTTGCTGCAGCATTGGAAGAGTACGAGGTGGCCGGCCCAGCGACGAATATCGAGTTCTTGAAATCAGTTTGCAAAAGTGCCGACTTCATCTCTGGCAAAGTCGAAACGGGTTACATTGAGAAGCATCACGACGAGCTATTCGCCCAATCGCCAATTGAGCCGGAAGTGCTGGCACAAGTAGCACTGGCTTGCTTGCATGACGACGCTCGTCTCGCCGCGCAAAAAGCAACCAATTTTCAAGGCTCCGCAGTGGGATTTGGGCCAGGCTTCCAACAACACCACATGACCTTCACGAACTCAGCATCAGCAAACAACGAGGCCTTTGACGTCAAAGTTCAACAAACCGGAGAGAACGTGTTCAATGTAAAGATTGGCGAGCACACTTTCGAGCAGGTGACCAGCCACCCTAATGCGGACTTCCGCATCATCACCTCGTTCTTCCCGCACACCCGTTTGGACACCACTGTCATCCGCGACGGCGATTCAATCGTCGTATTTCAGCGCGGCAGGCAATACCGCCTTACTACACCACGGGCGAAATGGATGGAAAAAGCACTCGGCATGAAAGACGTCACAAATAGTGTACTCGCCCCAATGCCCTGCAAAGTCCTCCGTGTCGAGGTCCAAGCCGGCGATACTGTAGAAAAGGACCAGCCACTTGTGGTGATTGAGAGCATGAAAATGGAAACAGTCATCCGCAGCCCACAAAGAGGGAAAATTGCCAAAGTCGTCCATCAAAAAGGAGTAAGTCATGCGATCTTTCATCACCATTTTACCCCTGCTCAATGCTGTTGCAATTCTTTGCTTCCCTTTGTTTTCTCTTGCCTTTCACTTCAGCTCCCAGTACTCAGATTTTTACCAATCGAGGGCCCAGAGTCCTTCCCAGACATGCAGGCTTAGGAGCTTCGGACTCCAATCAGGGCCTGACTGAGTAACTGGCCAAGGCGGACCATATACAGGCTTGTTGCTAAGCTTCGTTGGTTTTCTCTGTCGAGTTTCTATTTGGCTGTTTATTAATTTATCGCGCAAGGCTAATATTTATTCCTTACAGGACCAATGCAAAAGCGGGACACCGCTTGTGGAGTTTGCTGGTGAAGACGAAGAGGCGTCGAAATAGATATGGAAGGATTGAAGCTATGCTGCACCAATAGAGAACAAATGGTCAAGCAGATAGTTCTTTGTTCATGTCATGACGAGCATATAATACCTAGGCTCAATGCATTGTGACGAAAACGCGCCGATCATTCTCCCACTAGGCTTTAATTCCTATAAGAATGTTGGCGAGCCTCGCGCAAGCCATTTCCGTTCCTACCTGCAAAGTGAGTTTGCATTCCCGTGGGACCAATACTGTTGGAGAGTCTATATCCAAGGTTCCGGCTGCGCATGGTGAGCTACAACACGTGGCGCATATTGTTTTCGTGACGAGGTAATATCAGCAGGTGAGAAGTTTAGAGCGTTATATAGAAAGCAATTTACAGTGACAGCATTTTCATCGACTGAAGCAAAGCAGAGCTACACCAGACATGCAAAGCACAGCTAAGAATTATGCTTAGACCCAGGATAGGCCTTTTCTGTGAGCATGAGCTCCGGTAATCAGTGTCTGATCGATAAACGTATTTCGAACTCAGTGGGTGTTGGCCATGTCTGATCGAATCTGCAGCAATCTCTTAACTGCATTGCGTATCTTAGATGACACCAGTTCACTTGAGACACCATGGTGATAACGAATCGGCTAGACCCAGAACGCAAGCTGCGCAAGGAGACGCCAATCTATCAGACCAGAGACATCACGCATAGGCGAGCCAGACACTCTTTAGTAATAGAGGGTTCTATTTAGTGATAGCACGGCCGGCAATGAAATGAGCCACCGGGCTCAGTTCAAACGTTTGATCCACCGAAAGCAATGAGTTGACGCGACTCCTCTCGGCTTAAGAATGCGATTAAAGGGGAGGGAATCATTCGGCCAAGCAGATAAATGACACTGCGCAGTCTGCGCGAGCCCCAAGTGCTTTGGTTTCTCATCATTCCATGGGTGATTACCGGCGCGCGGGCTGCCCGGAGCCCGAAACAGCTGTAGGGGGGCCAACCTCCAGGGTTTCAAGCATAATGAACAGACAATTGAAGCAAAGACTGGGCGTGGCAAAGGTAAGGTCGTGGAATCCAAATACTGAGATATTACCCACCGTCAGTTACTCTGAATACGCACCTCGACCAGCCCTCCCACTCTTTATGAGGGTTCTGGAATTTGGGCTGCATGGCCCGGGCCCCGGGGAGGCGAAGAATGAGCAGATTGTGAGATCTCATATGTCGGGACCAAAGTACGGTGCAGTATCCTGCAGAACTAGCACAGCTAGGCAGTATTTAGTAGTCAATCTGCAGAACTGGAGGCTTGAGCGTACATCCTTGTCGGTAAAACCGCCGAAGCGTTGATGAAGTTTATTTATTCTAGTTATATTCATCTGGAATTCCAGCTAGGGATGGTTGGACGGTCGATCAGGCCGAATGTATCCAGGTCACAAGGAGACTTCGCGGAGCCTGAGACTCTCACCATGTGAGAGATTATCGTATTGATTTATGCATCGTGCAGTGCGAGTTCGCGTGGAAGTCCTTCAGCAATTCGAGGTTCGGCGGCACTTCTAAGGCCTTGGTTGTAGGTGGGGATCGTCACAAATCGTTTCGTGGAAGATTGATTAGCTGTGACTGGTTAATGGAAGTTCGGGACAATATCCGTTAGGGAAAGGGTTCCAGACAAACGACAATTTTGAAGCAAATCAACATTGAAACCGACTGCTGGACCTGACACAGTAGACAGTGGTAGGGGCGGACGAGGTCACGCGGAGACCAAAGAACAGGGATTTAGAAGCTGGAGCTGGCGTGGCAGATCCCCCAGCCCTGGCCAGATCGCTGCATGGCGGTTGGGGCCTGGATCTGCCTCTGTCCACATGACATGGGAAAAAGTTCAAAGTCCAAGACAACTGGCCCCAGAGAACTTTCTACAATCCAAACATTGCGGTTCTGTTGTATGAGCGGGAGCTTCGCCCACTCAATGAGAATACATGTAATCGGAGCGGTATGGCTTCAGTTGTTCTTGCCCATGGTTATAGACATCACGAGCGGTTACGGAGCAAATGGAACAGTTTTCGAGAACTGGTAACAGCAGCTTGCAAACCTCAGGTTTGGACATCATTTTCCCAGCACTCTAGCTCCCAATCTTGATTTGATTTTTGTCTTTCATCTGTCAATCGGAGTTTCGCCGTCCTGTCACTGCTTTGCATGCTAGTTCGTGTATCGTGACCTGGCTCCTGCCATTCATTCTCGAAGGATCTCTCCAATCCCCCCTTGACCCTGGGAGGAGAGTCTACTTTTTATAGCCGGTATTCCGTCTCCCCAGAAAGTTTTCAGAATCCATTATCCCTTTGCCCTGACTCTTGCCCGCACACTCAGCTTCGTTTGATTCCCGTTCTGACTTTCGTAATGTTCAGACCAGCAATCCTTCGCCAGGTCGTCAGAGCCGTCGACCAGAGCACTCGCCCAGCGGCTCTAGTTGCTGGACCCCATCAGTTTATTCGCCCTCTTTCGACCACAGTCTCTCGTGCCCAAAGAGACGACAAGAATGACCCCTTGACGAAAGCTACCACAAAAGCTCCCGGAGGTGCTGCCGGTGAGCATGAGGGAAAGTATGCGCGAACCGACGAGAATGTGGTGATCGAATATCCCGATGATGCAGATATGCCTCGCAGCCCTGTTGTCCAGGGCCGTGGAGGAATGCATTTCAAGCGCACTCTTGCCCAATTCTCTCTGGAAAACAGGGTCACTCTGGTTACTGGCGGTGCCCGTGGTTTAGGGCTGGTTATGGGGCAGGGCATTGTGGCTTCAGGCTCGGATCTGGCCATTGTTGACCTAAACCGTATGTGCTGGTTATAGTCAGTCCTGAAGTGACCGTCGCTAACTCCATCCCAGGAGATGAGGCCGAAGAGTCTGCGCGAAAACTGGTCGAGCAATTCCAAAAGGAGAACCCCGGGTTAGAGCAGTACGTCATTGTTTTTCGTGAATAGTCCTGAACTGATACTGACGGTTATTATTGCCCAGGTTGCCCAATGTCACCGCGCACTACGCCGATGTCTCGAACCCCGACTCTGTTAATAATGCCCTCTCAGAGGTCATCGCAAAGCACGGCAAGATTGACCATCTCGTCACGTCTGCGGGATTTACCGAAAACTTCGACGCCATCAGCTACCCATACGACCGTATGCAGAAGCTCTGGGGGGTGAACGTGGACGGCACATATCTGTTTGCTACGGGCGTGGCAAAGCACTTGATGGAGCGCAAGGCGCCCGGGAGTATTGTGATGATCGGTAGCATGTCTGGTGCCATCGTCAACGTACCTCAACCACAAGCGCCCTACAACGCCGCCAAGGCAGCCGTTCGCCACCTTGCTTCGTCTTTCGCCGTCGAATGGGCAGGACATGGTATCAGGGTAAACTGCATTAGCCCTGGATACATGCTGACTGCTCTGTAAGTTGCCCGAATCTTTACAAAATAGCTGAGCACGAACTATATGCTGATTTGTTGCAACCAGGACCCGCAAAATACTGGATGAGAACCCCGAACTGCGGGATAAGTGGATCTCGCTTATCCCCACTGGCAAGATGGGTGTACCCGAAGATCTGATGGGCGCGGTGACTTTCCTTCTCAGCGACGCGTCCAAGTACATCACTGGTGCCGATCTCCGCGTGGACGGTGGCTACACCTTGACCTGAGCATGGCCTCGCGCTTACCGCCAGTTTATTCTTAATGTATTACTGTTAAACGGGGAACGGAGTATTTTTCTTTTCAGCGGGTCCATCTTACTCATTCCGTTGATGATTCGGCTTGCATTACGATAATACCTCTATTCTGCACGCACCAGTGGCTTTCTATGGGCGCTTTGTCTTCTGAAAAAGCGAAACGGCGTACTGTTTGGCGGGTATACAGCACTATGGGCAGGCTTCGATAAAGATCTGGTTTTGTTTGGCCATAGTTAGCATGATGTCATTATCTTTATCTTAATGAGTGGGAATTCATATATACCTATGCTGGCCTTATCAATTCAAGTCGAAACCATTAAAGGCGTTTGTCTTACATCTCTTGGATTCGTAAACATCTCCTCGTAATTCTTCAGTGCCGAATTTGCCGCCTCAATTCAGCGGTCTAGCGTAGCCCCATCTCGATTGCACGCCATCTTGAATTCCAAGGTGACTAGTCTGACCGTCCAATCCTTCGAGCTTCTGCCCGCTTTCTAGAAAAAGCCCCAATGGAACCTCGCAGGAGGTACTATCCATGACCTGTTCAATTCGTTGATAGGCCTCGGGTGTCCGAGCGGCTTAGACAGTTACATCGGGTTGTGATGATGACGATTACATGCTTGTATTATGTCAGGCTCAGAGCTCATCGGTCGTTCTATTGTACACTTTCCTCTGACATCCGCCGAAGAAAGGCTTACAGGTACCTGCCTCAATCCATACACGAAATGAGGTGTCCATTCATCGTCTATCCAGACCGCTAGAACGCCATGATATCCAAAAACGAACCCGAGTTCGAACGAGAACACGGCTAATGATTTCAGACAATATTGCGGACAAAAGACGACAGAGGACCGCAGCTTCAGACTATGCTGCTTAGTTGAACTGGTCCAAGTTCATTTGCGCCACGATTCCTTAGGAGAGCTCGTCGGGCATCTACGGTACTTTAGGTGCCCTGTACGATTTTCTTTTCTTTTCTTTTTTTTACTTTTGTTTGTGAGCTGCGATCCACCTTTTTCTTGAAACTTGTTCGTCGCTGAAGGTGAGATGGTGCGTCCGATATAGTGCTTTATTCGCCGGTACCCGGCGGGCAGAGGGAACACGGGATGACGTTGGAACAGGTTTGTACTCTAGTCAAGTAGAGAATATTCGCATGGTAGACTTTGCATACCGACTAGAGCTTGTAATAGACCCTGGGAAACGGAGTATTCTGTGGTTCCCTTCATGATAAGCAGGATGGATACTGGACAGTCTGAGATGGCCTCAGACTTCAGGTATGGGCCTTGGATGGCACCCCGCAGTGGTATTTACTCCGAGTACCGCTAGATATGAGAACATGAGAACAGGTCCAGGCATCTCATATATTCATAATATTATAGGATTTAGTAATGGGAACAGTTGTGAAGTGTTCGTAAAAGCATCAGGTGACGGAGACCCATGACAGCGGCCGGCGATCGGGTCTTGATTCGACCAGTCCTTTTGTTCCTCTCTGCACCTCGTGCTTCGTCTTTGCTGAATATTTCTTTCCCGCGTTTTGCGTCAAACTTTTGTCTGAACGACATTGAAGCTGGACCTCTCACACTTTACTAAACCTACGGTACCCTCTGCCTTTCGGCGCACACCGATAGCTTGAGATTCCAAAGATCAGGCCCAGCCTGCAGACCCGCCGGTGTTACTCCAGTTCCGACGGAATCAAGCTGGATTAGCCTTTCTGACTCAGGTTGAATTCGCCGAAATCATCTGCAGGGGAAGTCTCCTGGATCATCCTTCCATCCTACTGGGCCGGATAGCGAATATTTCTGGGCTAGAAGTGATCTGACGGGCCTCGCACAGTGAGACGGCACAAACCGATCCTCTGATCCTCCGAGCTGAGACGAGACTGAACTGGAGGAACAACGCCGGCTGCCGGTGCTTAGGCGGGAGCCTTTGCGGTCCTGGATGGGCTCCCTCTCCAATCATGGATGTAATACTGGGATCTTTCCGCGATTGCAGACTGCAGGCTGCAAGCTGGACACTAGAGACTGGAGTGCCCCGTATTCAACGGGTCCGGGGTCGACTATGGCCTGATCGGCCTCCACAGTCCACACTTACGGGGCTCACTGTCTTGGCAAGAGACCTGCTACTTCTCGCTATTTCCTGCTGCTTCTTGCTTCAGTCTGAAGTATGGGACGAGTGTGGGGTGAGTTCCAAGGTTCAAGATCCCCAACGGGCATTCCCGACGCCCTGGAGCTGGTTTATTGGTGATTTTTGATAGGCTGGGGCTGTGATCGTCTAGCCCGTTGGACGTAGAGCCAAGTGGACTTGGTCCGTAGACTAATCAATGTCATCATCAGATGAATGCCCTAAGCAAGGCTGTCGCATCAACTGACTACTGCTGGCATATCCGCACTACTACTGTGACCTATCGAGTTTGGTCTACGATCCCCATGATCTGTTTCCTCTGTTTCCTGTGTGTCCTGATTTCTGGATCCCCGTCAAAGACCCTTTATCTGTCAAAAATACCCAGGGTAGTCTCAACTCTGCCAGGCGGCCTCCACTGCTGGGCACCATCGGCAAGACTCGGCTCAAGGCACAGGTTCCTTCTATCGTCCTTCTTTCTTTCTCATCCTTGTTTCTGACTAGATACTCTGTTCCTGAATCTATTCTGTCTGCATGTCCTTCCCAGATGCAGCCGCTGGTTAATTTCTGCTCCCTTTAATGTGGGGGATCCTGCTTTGCTCGCTGCCCTTGCAGTCCCTCAAGGCTCTCCAAGCTCACAATCAGCGCATTCATTCATTCTCCCTGCGTTTGCTATGGCTCTCTGACCTTTCCCCCTTTCGCTATTCACCGCCAGTCACTTTACTGCCCTTTTTCGTTTTCGTCCTCGCCTAACCTGCCCAATCTTTCCATCTTGACCATGTAGTGTTAGTGCTATCAACAATCCACTCGCGCTCTTCTCCAGTCCAGCTCGCCTCAACACCAACTTGTCGCAATGGAAACTCTCCCCAAAGGCTTGATTGCTGTTTCGGAAAAGGTTTCAGAGGGGCTAGATGATCTTGATCTAGATGTCGTGGACATTGGAGATATCGTGCAGTTGTGGAAAGGTGCGCTTTTCTTCTATTGTTTCTACTACTTCTTCTATTCAAGCAACTACTTACCCCGTCAACAGCGTGCAGCATCAACCCGTCCGCCCACGAAGGCGATGCCGGCTATCGCTTGCAGAACTTGTTCTGGCGGATCTGGGGCAGCAAGCGTCTAAGCAGCTCTCTGACAGGATCAGCGCTGTCTCGCTTATTCCTGCAAATCTCAGAGCCAGCGTCCACGCCCACACCCGCTAATCGAAGCACGACTTTCACTTCGCCTTCATTCAGGCCGCCGGCAAAGACGGAGGAAAAGGTGGGAACACGAACACATCGTCATTTTCCCTGTGACCATGCCGCAGCTGTAACTGTTGCTGATCTCCAGATGCAGGAATCCGAACCGCTCTCGTCCAGTTTGAAACGTGATGAGCAACACCCAAAAAACCAGCACCAGCATCAGAAGCAACAGCGCCCTCCAAGCCACGGCAAAAGCCAGAGCCATCCAACTCCAGGTGCAAGCAACAGCGGGACCAAGCCGCTTCAGCCTGTTCTGAAGAAATCCAACAGCTCGTCCCACGGAGAAGTCCAGAAGACCACTCGTCTGCTTCTAACAGGCCTCGGCGGCCAAAGTGTTACCCGCAAACCGTCAAACCCGCCTACGCCCATTCCTCCTTCCCGGCCTATCCTGTTTGGCGAACCGCAGGCTCCTGGGGCTACCAGTCGCGCCGGCCAGAAGAAGACGTTCGCTGTTGCGAGCAAGGCAAAAGCGAAGACTCCCAAGCGCCGGCCTGTGTTAATGCGACGCAAGTCGTCGCAGCAGTCTTCGGTTTCGGTCTCTTCTACACGCACTCATTCTCCACAGACCGACTTTGGAGATCTGCCGTCTATCGACAGCGACAATGACAAGACGAACACTGCAGCGGTGCTTGACGAAGATGCTGTGGAGGACTCACCTGATGGTAAGCCATAACTCGTCAATCTCCTACTCTATAAGAACATTCTTTAACTACCTCTAGAAATGATTACCACCCGAATAGCACCGATCACAACCCCGAATCCGAATCCATCGACATCCAGCACGATATCAACAACAATCACAGACAAGTCTACCTCCACCTCCTCTACGCCGGCTCCCTTCCCACCCTTACCCTCAGAAGAACAAACCTTCGAGCCAGACGAAATGACCAAACCAGCCCTTCCATCCCCCTTCATACAGGATCTGAAAACCCTTATGCACAAGAACACACCGCTGCCACCGCTCCGCCCGCACGCCTCTCCCCCTACTGTTGGCTTCTTCTCCGCAACAGCCTGCCGCCACTTCGACGTGCGGCATCTCTCCGAGGAGAATTACGAGCAGCCGAACAGTTCGGAACTGGTGGCGCCGGATTTTCGAACCAGGTTCGCGGAGCAAAAGAGGATTGCGGATGAGTATTATGCGCAGCTTTATCGGAGAAACGCGGAGCAGGGGGGCCAAGAGCAGAATGATAGTTACGGTCAGGGTCAAGGTCAGGTTGCTCTCGGGCTCTTTGCTCAAAATACGAATCTCCATCCAGCAGATGAAGTAGATGGGGCAGGAAGTCCAGGGGCAGGAACGACAACGGAGGAAACGGAGACCATCTCGCCATCGAAATCCCGATTCGGCGACTCACATTCACATACCCAGTCTCACGGCGCATCGACAGTTGCGACCTCGATCCTGACTGGTGGGAGCGCTAGTGCGGGTCCGGATATTTACCACGGGGCGCAAGGCGCCGATACGGCAACAGGAATGCTCACAGGTATGGATCCAGCGTCGATTCAAGGACATGATCGCAACCAAGAGCTTGGGATCGAACATGGACACCGGGACGAGCATCAATATGGATCCGTGAAGGCCAGTGCGAATGCAGCGACATCGGCCATGGCCGTGCCGATGTCAGTGCCTGGAACAGGAAATCTGTTCTCGACGCCGCCAGGTCTATCCCTGCCACGTGGACGAGGCGGGTTGAGTCTTTTAATTGAACAGAGTCGTCACAGTATGGTTAGTCAGGAAATGGGAAAGCTGACTACTACGGGACCCGAGAAGGAGAGGTCGGATAAGGGACAGTAAATGTTTTTGTTTTGAGTTCGATACCACTTCAATATGACGATGATAATGCACCTGTAGCCGTCGAGCCTGTACAATAAGAGCATACATGCTCCTTGGACAAGTACAAATAAAGCAAAGCCCTAATTCACTGCAGCGTGGACCAGCCACCATCCATATAACCATTGTGCGTCCTCTCTTCTCCTTTGAGGATGAAAAAGGGTTAAGCCATCTCCTTCTCCCCACTCTCAACATCTGCGCGCCTTCTGAAGAACCCTACTCCCTGTCCCATCCCCTTAGCCTTCCACCACCTTACCCCCCTCCAAGCCCCCGAGAGCACCCAAAGAACTAGACAAGCAAGATCCACCCAGACCGCCCTCCTCATGCGCGTAACCTTGCTCTCTCCACCATCCTTCCCCCCAACATGGTAAACGCCAATATACATTTCGCCAAAAATCCCAAAGACAACGAGCCACAGAATAACAAGGACACTCTCCCACGCGAACAGTGGCAAAAACAGCCCAGCCCGCTGGCTGAAACTCGGCTTCGAGCGCTTCTTCCACCACCAGCCAAGAACCAGGTACAGGAACGCTGTCACTGTCGAAAGGAATGCCGTCACGACAGCATACACCCACCGGCTTGGAGCAGAATCTCCATTATCCCGCGCGGTGTTAATGTCCTGACTATACAGGCCGATGACGGCAAGGCCGAATGCGAATTGGACGACTGCGAGGGCTGTTGAGAGTAGCGCTTTGATTTTGGCGCGCTTGCTCATAGCCGGTGCCGGGGTCTGCCCGGGGAGCGGAGGGGCTGGATAGGTGTCCATTGGGTATTGTTCTGGTCCAGCTCCAGGATCGTGAGGGCCGTTCGTATTACCGCCGATGTAGGGGTTCGGCAACGGTGGTTGTTGGAATTGCGGGTTCTGGCCGACGCCGGGATTCTGTTGAGCGGCTTTTTTGGCTTTGTATTTTTTGGTCTCGGAGTAACCGAAGCGGAAGATTTTAAAGAGGACGAACCACATTAGATTGAAGTGAGAGGGCTGTTATAACTTAGGCAGCGGTTGTGTTGTTTTGTTAGGTCGAGGCAGGTGCGACGATTAGTTGTGCCTACTTCAAAAATGGCAGAGATGAGAAGAAGAGCAGTTGCAGGAGTCTATAGAGGTTTAAAGGGAAGACCGTAAATGCGACAAAAAAGGGCTGCTGGTATGATGCGCCTGCGCAGGAGTTATAGGACTGAAGCAAAGAAGAGAGAGAGAAAGGTATGAAATCGAGTCTAGAGAGTGAAACGGATCCGAGGATTGGGTGGAAAGAAAAAGCTGCAGCAGTTCTTCAGCTTTATATCATTGTTGCAGTATACAAAGTGCTTTCTACAGTCTTTGGGAGGCGTCAAGCTCTTACTGTTGGCAGTAACACAGGAGAGACTGACAACCACTGATTCCCTGTCCAGGTGTCGTCCTGAAACACCTCATTGTCGTGTTTCGCGCGCGCCAACAGCAAGCTGGAGTCGCTGGTGGTGGCCGCGGAAGCGCCGTCGCGGGGCCAAGCTGCAGGCTCAGTCGACTGGATGAGAATCATGTAATTTAGCCGCCGGTGACCTTGGATTAAACATAGCTTGATTAGTCCTATTCATAGAACAGCTACGCTACATGTCTAGCCTGTGCCCATACCTTAGCATGAGACCAGGCTCTAACTGCAACATCTTCACCAAACACCCGGAGACATTCCAACCAATGATTGACCTATGCACCTGAAAGGAATCATGCTGGTTGTTGACATGACACATCAAGAAACAATGGGGAGCGGGGATTCGTGATTGTAAAATGACAAAAGGCTAATTGACCATGCAGAGACCAGAACTATAAATCAAAAGCGAAAACAATGATGCAAGACATACCCAAGGCAAGATTCTTCGACTAATATCAGGGTGGTTTCAATCCTCCTTCTACTGCACCCCTACCGCCCAAAGGCGCCGCAGTGGGCTTCTTGGCCGCGCTTCCCGGGGGAAGCGGTGATTTGAAAGTCCCTTCAGGGGTAGCCGGTGGGCCAGCGGTTGTCGCTTCATTGTCGTATTCATGTCCCCAGTCATCGTGGTGCGGTCCTTCTCCTACCGAAGAATGATCGACAGAGACCCGGTCATAGCCATGATCATACGCTGCATGCTGAGCAGCCGTATGCTTTGTTGCATTTTTGGGTGCCTTCTTATGCTTGCGACCCTTCATCTTCGCCTTCTCCAGAAGTCTCTTTTTCTCCGCCAGCCGCTTGCGTTCTTTACGATCTTTTATCTCGTACTGCCGAATGAGAGCCTCGGGAGGTCGCCCAAATATGCTCTCGTACTCGCAGAATTCACAGATCCAGATGTCCTGGAGACTGGGCGGGTGGTGGAGGTTTGCGTATTGTTGTTGGATTTTTCGTTGACGGGCAGCCAGCATATAGATACTGCCAGGTGACCTCTTTTTCTTGCGTTCCGCAGGTAGTTCAGTAGACGCCTGTGGTTGATGTGATGGTGGTGGTTGTTGTTGGGGATTTGATTGCTGGCTCATCTGCGCTGTGACAGTGGGACTGGTCTGCGTGCCTTGCGTAGATAATCCTCGGGGGTTGTTCCCTTGTTGGGACTCGGCGATCGGCGACCGCTGCTGAGCTGAGTGCGGGTTTTGCGCATGCAAGGCCATCCCTTTAGACGAGTCGGATTCGCAGGTGAAAGTAAACTGGGTCCTCGTCGGGGTGGTCTGCTGTTCAAGCATGCTGCCTTGAGCAGAAGTTTTAAACGCAGATGGTGAGAAAGCTGACGCAGCAGCACTCGCGATCGCAGCGGAGATAATACCTTGGTTACGCGCGCCGGACTCGCCTGAGTACAGAGTTAGCAAGAAACTGAAGTGGGACAACGATGCAGCGTACCTGTTGGTCCTGGGGAGGACAACGGTCCGTCTCGACGACCAGCACCACGATTTTGTGACGACCAAGTAATGTGTCCATGTATTGATGACCGTCTCCCTTGACGTCCAAGACGTCCTCTGCCCGAACCAGACATCCCACTGCCCACAGGTGACGCGGGACTACCCGTGCCGTAGAATGTGCTGACATGACCACCTTCTCCAGATGATGCAGAACCTTGTTGTCCAGGGTTCGCTAATGCCATGGTTGCAAATTCTGGTGACAAAGAAGAGTGGTGACTGCCCATATTTCCAGGCGTTGGAATCTTCCGCTTCTTCTTGTTGTTAGTGTTCTCAAAGGCATCGTACCCGTCTGGACCGGTCGGAGATGATTTGGTCGATTGTTCCTTCCCTATGCCTGGAGTTTGGTGCTGCACTTTGGAAGGCGTAGGCGACAGGGACGATCCACGAAATCCGGTGCTCCGTCGTACAACCACCGGTCCATCCTCGTCACCACTGTCAAAGTCAACACCATTTTCATAGGGAATATGGTGGTCCCGACTATCAGGGCTTAGATCAGGGCCCCCATCACTTTGTTGTACATGTACTTTGGAGTCATTTACAGCATCCCTATTGGTCGTACAAGCTCCGTAGAAAAGCTGTGTTGCCGGTGGCGCAGGAGGGTAGAGGATCGAATCGGCCGCATCGGAGGACAACCGTGACCGAAGGGTACGCTTTGGTAGGGGACGGATCAGTCTATCGGGATAGACTGGCGACGGCGTATCTGGGGCCGAATAAATCACCCCATCTGCAGGAGGACAGTATCAGCAACTGAACGACCATCACACTCCTCTGATTTCTCCCCAGTCTCCGTTCTCTGGGAACTGCAACCAATTCCCGACGGACAATCAACCGATTGCACAGTGGGAACTACTTTGAGTGAGGTCACGAGAGAACATACTCAGCGTAGCAGCCATTGTGCAAAACTTTTGAATGTCTCGACCTCCACAGCCGCAGCCAGTTAGGGCCTTTCTTTGTCTCGTAGTCCAGCCTAACGGTTTCCCAGGTTTATCTCCAGGTTTCTAGGTTGCCGCTTCTCTTTTTAAACCCAGGACTTGTTCGTAGTCCTATGAGGACAATCTGTCACCCACTTGAACTATACAAAGTCGGAAATTCCGCAAGTGTCTCTCGATATAAGGGAAGAGGAGGTGTATCAAAGGTCCTGAAATAGGTACCATTCAAAGTCAGCTTGTTGGCCACAGGCGTAGTTGTGCTGCTGGAAAGTGGAGGGCACAATTCGGTTCACGGCACACTCCGGGAGAAGGCCGACAAACCGTGAACGGCAGGCAACAAAAGTAAAGAAAGCCCGAGGGACGTCAATATCGAGGGCCACTCACAGATTCTGAGCTGTCCCCCAAGCATGTCCCAAGCAGACTTTTCTGATGGGAGAATGACACCCGATCGGCACCTGACAAAACGGAGCGGAAAGGAGACGAGAAGTACACTAAGGGGGCCAGATAGTGGGAGGCGGTGGAAGCGAACGGAGACGTGGGGTTCCCAATGAGAAACGAGGTAAACGATATCAAACTGTCGAAGAAGCGTTGATGCTTTGAAGGTTTTCGTAGAATAATAAATAACTGGAATGATCTGAGAATTCTTTACAAAGTATGGACTGAATAATCTGTTATCTGATTCCTTACAAATCCCCCAGAGACGAGCTGTCAGCCTCAGGCAGCGAGGCGTCGATTGTTCTAGGGCAATCCGTCCTGCACCTACAATAGTACCAACTTCAACTCGCATATAATTCTGCAGATATCATTATAGTTTCAGTTTCAAGGTGCATGATATATTTGCTGCTATACATCATATGCGACTATTATTAGGAGCAAGGCGTCATTACTATTTCCAAGCTTACCTATATGGCCTCGATTTCCCTCCCACAGTAGTGGCTGCGGCATAGCACCGGAACATTTGTTCAAATATTGTCCAGTACCGTTCTTAAGGCTGCTACTCAAGCTACAGCCGTGACCGAATTGCAACCGTTCGCATACAATCATGAAACCCAGATGTACACCATTTTTTAAAGCCATGCTTAAATTTGACTCCAATAAGTCTGCCGGGTTTCTCGGTACGATGCAATGTATGTCATTTTAGACTATGCGCTGGGATGGTTCCTCGTGTGAATTCATGCTTCCTTGTAGTACCTCAAGCCGAGACTTGGGAACGGTGGCGTCCATCGCTGCCCTATGACTATGAGCCCCAACTCAGACTAAACGGTACGTCGCAAAATTAACCATCAGGATCGGAAGGTTCTCGGGGAGTATAATGCAGAATAATAAGCTGGATCGAACATCGCACTGTAGATTGGACTGTGTGACTCAGGCTGCTCTCCTAGTAGCTCGCGGGCCGAAGGTGACGGGCAAAGGATTTGATGGTACCAACTTGGAGCCTTGAAAGCCAATGCAGAGGAGTCGGATAAAGGTTGCTGAAGCGAAAAACGATATTCGTCATTAAAGACGAAGAAGTGATACTGGTAAAGATGAACTCCTACGGTGCGTAAGCGGAATTTCACGCAAAATGGGGAGTAGTAGCGCCGCCACTTGCAAGACGATTCTCGAACTTCTTCTCTACTTCCAGGTCAAAAGCTATAGCTTTTCGTTCTCAGTGTCTCAGGCAGTTAGTGTGTACGTTCTTGGACGGAATCGATGGAGACGGGCGAAGGTGAGGAGAGCGGGGAAAGGCAAGGCGGTCCAAGACTGGAAAGAGCGATTTCCCTCCGTCTGCTCTGGTCCTTTCCGTCTTCGCCTTTCTGTCTTCTGACCCCTCTTCCTGATTTTTTGCTTACTATGTAGTCCTCTGGCCATAGTATGAGCTCTATCTGCATCTATTTGTCATTTATGTTTCAATTGCTCTCCCTATCTTGCCGCCTCTCCTATCCTGCTTCGCCTTTTTCCGTCTGCACGAGTCGCTCGAGAACCCAGCTCTCAATCATCTGCGACGACTTGTCTCCGGGCACGTCCTGCCTGCAACATCCGCTATTTGGCAGAGTCTGGGATTTATTTCTCTGCCGTCTGACGTTGACAGCTTTCCTATACCAGCTTCTGCACTTTTTATCCTTACTCTTCCGCGTAAAACCACTCCACCACAATGAGCCCCCGTCGGTCCTCTCGTGCCCGTACCTCACAGCCCTCGCCAGCGATTCAGCATACGAATTCTTCCAGTTCTTCAGCTTCCATGACTCGAGAGAGAAGCACGAGATCGAACCACAAAAATCCCTCTCCACGCTCGCAGTCCGATGACGATGCCGACAAGGGCGATTTTCGCGAGACGCGCCAACGCCAACGCGCGAGAGGAGACGAAGAAAATGACGTACACTCCAAAATTGGAGATGGCGAGGACGACGATGTCGATGAAGAAGATGAAGAAGAAATCACTAGGTGCCTCTGCGGACAGCAGGATTATCCTGGGCTTCCACCCTCTCGCCGCGAGGCCCTCAATCGCAATGGGGCGCGGAGTGGGATCAAGGATGAGAATCCTTTAGATTCGTCTCTGGACTCGTCAGACCTGATGTCAGATGATATCGGCAGCATGTTCATCCAATGTGATTCATGCAAGGTCTGGCAGCATGGTGGCTGTGTGGGGATTATGGATGAGGCTATGAGCCCTGATGAGTATTTTTGTGAAGAGTGTCGAAAAGACCTACATAGGATCAAAAGTGAGACAAATGGGTAAGTCCTACTTATTATCCTCTCAAATTAGTCCTGTTGCACTTGAAGAATTCAGCCCATCGTCGCAAGCTTTGAGAATATCACGCGCCGACCCGAAATTTGATTTAAGGCTATCCGTCCTCTCGCGTTATCAGCTTTCGTTGCCCCTCCGAACCTTTTTTTTTTTTTTTTTTTGCAAACACAGTTTCCTCTGTGACACTTCAAGATGAAGTTCTTGCGCTTACGATCAGGCAGATCACACTCTTCTCAGTATCTTCCCGTTGCACCCGCTCCATCCTCTACAGTATCCTCCCGAGACTCTTCCCGAGATAATGCAAAACGTGCGAAGGATCAGAAGTCAAGGCAGTCTGACCCATTTCCGAACCCGAAGCGTAGGTCTACTATGAACAGCCGTGACGCGGCGTATGATGAGGAGGAACAGTTGCGACGGGCCATAGAAGAAAGCAAGGAAGATAACAAGACCACCGACGGAGAGGAGAGTACTACTCGGAGACCCAAAAGAAGCCGCAGCGATAGTGACGCGTATGTTTCACCTGGTTCTTCTGCGTTAGGGATCTGAAAGCCTTTACTGACATCAACATACGCAGGCATCGACAGCTCGCGAAACGACCACGGACGCGTTCGCCTTCACCTACTATTAATCCGAAGCAAAGTAACCCGGCATCACCAGCTTTGTCAGACGACGAGGCTAAATCGAGACCAATTGTCAATGGCAATAGAAAGCCGAGAGCCGCATCGCGAGGACAGCGTGAAAAGGACACCAAGGAGCTGGATGAGCCCGAGGTAGAACAGCCGGAACACACGGGACGAAGGAAAGGGAGGAGTGATCGGCGAAAAGGCGAAGGTGAGATTCAGGGCGATGCGATTCAGAAAATCCCGGCTAACAGTATTCAAGGAGCCGAATCAGATCATGAAATAGTAGAGTCTCCAGTCAAAATGACGGCCATTGAACCCGAAATCCCACCACGAAGCCCAGAAACCTCGGCTCCGGTTCCGGAAACTGCCCCTTCACGTCCATCTACACGCAAATCCGGCCGACCACCTGCACGACGTGGGCGCGTAGGGCGCAATCAGTACACACGAGATCGAGATCTGAACGGGACTGGAACGGATTCAAATACAGGAAACTCTCCGCGCCGCGGGCAATCACTTGATACTGGTGGGGATTCCCCGCGGATTGGCTCTCTCAGTACGCCAGTAAATGGCACAGATACAGGGAAACCAAGCCGGCCCCGCTACGTCCATCAGCGAACAACCATGAATGAGATGAAGAGGCGGGTAGCAGCTATATTGGAGTTCATATCACGTATGCAAGTCGAGATGGCCGTTGCCGGCGAAAGCACAACTCCACCTGAACGATCCAACGGTTTCGACGCGCAACGAGCAGAAAATGTGTCAAAGACCGCCGGCGAAGGATCTTCGGATGGTGTGCGCACAGAGAAAGACTTCAAGGATCTCAGCAGCGTTGAGATGATGGATGTGCTCACCCGTCATCTCCTCAAATGGCAGCAAGAATATGGCAAGTTCGGCGAAAGGTGACCAATTTCACCCACATTACACTACGCACCTTTGACATCCTTAACTCCGCATTACTCTGCCCCACTCTACATATCGTGACTATGAAACCATCCATGCCTACGATACCCCACCCTACCTACGTCACTCATTTATCTCATCAACTATACCGCTCAACGGCAGACATGTACAATATGCTACGGCTTTGGCTTTGCGTTACTTCGAGCACAAGCACCATAAACACTTACACAGGACATCGGGTTTGGCGTTTATATTTTTCCAAGTATGGTGGTCGCTCCGTTTCGATCGATTCCATTGCTATTCTATCATACCTATACTCCTAGGTCAGGTGTTTTATATTTTCCATATTATTTGAACATGATTGCTTGATTGGTTGATTTCCATTGATCGACAACTCGACCAGACATGACCCGGCGCGGCGAGGCGTTCGTTTCGTGTCTTTGGCTAGATGAATTTTTGGAGCTCGCGCGCTTGTCTGTTTGTTATCTGTGCTCCATTACATGCCATATCTTCTTTTGGGATACTCAGCTACAGTCATCTATTGATTTATCTACGGTGTATGGAATATGCTTATATCCAATTCAATTTACCATTATTCTTCCTATATCCCGGGCTTAGATGTGCTGAGGATGTAAGAAATAGGTATTAAGAGCAGATAGCCTACCTGTGGATGGCTCCAGGTTAGACGGTGTCACGCTGTTGCTCTAAATACTGAGTACAGAGATAAAATCAACGACAGGCATCGGGCTAGGTTGAATGCCTCAATCAAGTGCAAGGTTTCGACCCATACGGTGCCGAGCAGCGCGACCTGCACAGGCCCTACATGCAGCCTTATCAAAAAAGTAAAATGAGTATAGTTCAAGTAGAAAAACAATCTACACTTCATTACGTTTGCTACATACAAGAAGAAGCCCATGATACAAGTATAAAGTTCCAACGTTTTTCCAAACAGGGCATTCCATCATGCATAATATAAATTTCCAACAGATACACAGCTTGCTTTAGGTCCTTCAAGTCATCAATGATCGTACTCGTGAGAACAAAAGAAAATCAACCAAACAAACAAATGCGGGTGACTTCATTGCTGATGCCGTCCCATCATTCAAGCAGACTAGGTCGTTTTAGAGAACCCCTGTAGACAGCTTATAGACGGGAAGAGTGGATGATCTTGTAGTCAACAACGAGCTCACGGCCACCGTCGTTAATAACCAGAGCGCGGACGGAGCCACGGCCCTCGAGGAAGGCGTCCTTGATGCGCTGGTAAAGGTTGCCCTGAGGAATCACGGGGATACCGCTCTTGACGTCGCCAGACTCAGTGAGAGCGACAATGGTACCCTCCTGAATGTCAAGGATGCGGTATGTCTTGTAGACCGGGCCGAGCATGGTCTGGACCACCACCGAGGGCTTAGGGTTGGAGACGAAGCTAGACTCCTCGTGGAGCTCGCGAGTGAAGAGGTCAACACCAGTGTAGCGGCGCTGGTCAGTCATGGGGGAGCTGGAGATGCGGATGACCTGGCAAGGACGGCCTTGGAGGACAAGAATGTCGCCGACGCGGATAAAGTGGGTAGGGATCGGAACCGTCTCGGAGGTAGTAGCAGCAGCGCCGCGGGGCTCGACGATGCGAACATTCTCCTTGACGCCGTCACGGTAACGAACTGGGCCCCGTTCGTCAGTGACAATTACTTCTTCGCGGTGGTGGTCATGGTGATCATGGTGGTGGTGATGGAAGGGGTGCGTGATGCGGTCGACAGCGCGTTCCACACCACGACGGAAGGAGTGGTAGTTACCGTCGTCGTCGTAGTAACCCATCTTGCGAGCCTTGGGGTGATCTACTACTGTAGTGGTCTTGAAAACCTTGACCTTGTTGCTAGTAGGAGCCGGGTCCTTGACACTCTCTACACTGACCTGACGGTTGGTGTAAGAGTTCCCGCTAGGAATGTCGAGGGTTGAAGCCTTGTATTCGCGATCGTAACTGACGACGTTAGGCCCAGAAGAGCGGCTAGAGACGTCAGAGGTGTGCTGGCGAGGACCTTCGAGTGACTCTACAGGAGCTTGGGAGCGGCTGTAGGAGGAGTGAACGTCGTAGGTTGGCTGGTAACGACGGCGGTACTCGTGCTCAGTTCTGTCGAGCTGGCTCTCAAGAGTCTTATCGTAGGTTTGTTGCTTCTCTTGGTAGTAGTCCTGGTAGAGGGATGCAGAAGCAGGAGCAGGAGCGGATTGTTCGCGGTAGCTATGGATTGCAAGTCAGAAGACGAAAGGCTGAAAATAAAGTGAAGTGAGGAAAGGCAAGGTGAGGTGAGGTAGGGTGGGTAGGGTAAGGTAGGTAGGTCAGGCAAGGTCAAGTGAAGTAAACAAAGAGACACGAGGGAAGAAGACGCGGTGGCAGGGAGCAGGGCATGATTGGATTGTTTTTATTTGGGGCTGGGACAATCGGATTTTGTTTTGATTTTGGAGCCACGTAAACTAGCCGAGGGACTAGACAGCTCTAGCCCCCAGCCACGCAGTCCCCAGTGGTCAGAGCTAGGACCTGGGGTGACACCGCTTGTTGTGCTCTCCACTTGGGCGGTTTCATTGGGGTAAACAATAAACAAATGGCAAAAGCAAAGAGCACCCAACATACCGTTCACGAGCGAGTTCTACCTGGGGATAGCGGTTTTCCTGCACACGTTCGTCGACAACGGTCCAGTTGTCACCTCGGCGGTCAGAACGACGTTCGACGTGAAGATCGACTTCTTCCTTTCCGTAGACTTTTGGGTCGGGGAGAGGGGCAGAGGTTCGAGTATCTTCCCGTTCGACGTGCGAAGTGCTAACGAGGTTGACTTCTCCCTCTACTCTCTCGGTGGCAAGAGTAGTCTCAGGAACAGCGTCACTCCGGTACGACGACGGGAAGACACTGAAGGGGATGGGGACGCGGGCGTCAAAGTCCAGGTTGGCTGTCCTTTGAGCGTCTTTTCTCGAATCTCTCCCGAACTGTTAAAAATAACAACTCGGAAGATGAGACAAGAAAAGACTTTTCACGGGGAAGTCTTTCTCGTAGAGAAAAGGTAGTGCAAGATAGATCTAGCGAGAGATCTATGCCTGACTGAAGATGCGGAGAATTCCTGGGGTAGGAATGTGAGGATAAGCTTAAAGCTGGGAATGTAAGATTGATGGAATGGAAGATGAAGATGGGAAGAAGAAGAGAAGAGAGAAGGGGATCGAAGGTGAGGTGGTGGCCTTTATCTGCGGGCGTTGTTGTTACGCGTTTGTTTACCGCGCCTTTCCTGATCCGTCCAGCCTCTTCTTTTCTTCCTCTCAACTACAACAATCTACGGTACACTACGGCTCGTCTTGATCCAGATACAATGCCCCCTCATGATCAATTCAACACCGATGTCTCGCTTAAAAGGACATTGTTCTCCTCGATCGACTCAATTCGATTCACACAAGATGGCATGGCAATAATAATAGCTGCTGCAAAAACACATGTCCACCGTCTCCGTCAGCCGCTTCTGCAGCAAGACTAGAACCGCACCTCCCGCTCAATGAGAGACCTAGAATCAGCGCTCAAAAGCAGCGAAGCGCACGCCTTATCACATGCGGCAGTAGAAGCACCGAGATGCAGATACACCAAACCGTCCCCCAATGAGCGACCTCGATTGCGCCATCACACAGCTCTCCTCCCAGCCACTTCATACATCACCATGGCAACAGGTTCCAGCTCGCGGGTCTAATCGGGACTTTCTAGCGCTAGCTCCGCTGAGCTTCGGCACGATCTACAAGGACGAATAATGGCGCTGCCCCAAAAATATCAGGCTCGGGTCGAGCCCAACCTCGCCCAGTTCCATACCCTTCGTTGACGGTATCACGACGCGCGAACTCGCTGTTCGAGACTCATCAGAACACGGCCCTGATTTGCATGCGCCCAGCCCCGTGGTCTGTTGCCATTGGCGATGTTTTTGGAGTCGGACAGCTTCCTTCGCCCCGCCATCGCGGCTCCACAGTAAGAAAGCACGGTCTTTGAGCGAATCTGAGCGTGGGCCGAATAGTGATAGCTCACGATTCGGTACTCATCTGCGCTGGACTATCTATTAGCCGTGGATAACTGCTCTAACTTGTCCAGCCTTCTGTTTTTATCCTATAGAGATTGGGTGAGCCTGGATCGATGTTACAGTAGCCGGAGGCCAGCGGACCGAGATTTGGAACAGGAACTGTGGCTGGCTCAGTTGGCTGGGGTGCCGTGTGGGTCGATCCCATCCATAGATCGCAGTGGAGGTTGACTCCGTCCCGAGGTTGTTGCGTTGCCAACGTCCCAAGCCTTCAGGCTCTAACTCACCTCACTAAGGACACCCATATGCCGTCAACAACGGCGCAAGAAGTGGGACTATTCCTGAGCTTCTCAACCTGAGTACTCAAGATAAGGTTATACGCAATACGCGAATTTATGGAGGATCTCGAGATATATCTATTATTCACAGGTTGGAAATAATAGGTCTACCGCCGAGTATGCTCGTGGATCCTGAGTCTTTGAAGGCCAAAATTCGCCACAAACAATAACATCATTCTCGCCCTGCCGCTGAAACTCAAAAGTGTGTGTGCATCTTCATTTCCATGGGTGCAAAATTATGAACGACAATACTAGGCTGCTATCGATTATCGTCGAAAGAAACTTTCATGATTTACTCATACTCAGGGCAACCGTTGCCAGATCTCAGACTACAGACAAGGTATGAGTGCCGTCCGTCTCCGCCGGGTTCTGGCGTGCCGTCGAAGCAGATCGAAAGTTGCACATTCAACGGAACCAGCATGGCTACTAACAATCTGGCGCTCTTCCCCAAGAACGATATCACCCATTTCGTCGAGCTCAAGAGCTCCGTCTCACACGCCACCGGACTCACTGTACTCCGGATAGAGTATAGCATAGTCAAATTCTCCTAACTCCTTACATTGGGAGCTGTCCGTATTCACTCGTATGCCGTATACCCACCTACGCCAACTCCGCATTTCTCATCCCTTATTATAAGAATAGCGAAGTGATACAAAACGGTGATGAGACAATACAAAGGTGCATTAAAGCGCGGTGCCACATAAATTCCATTTCCAGAAGATCATTCTCATATAAAACATAAATTGGCTTCTTTATAGGCGCTTGAAGTCACATCGACTCCGCGAGTTGCCACAACCACAGGACCAAACGAGGGTATCAAATGTTCGTGAAAAATAAAATTATATATATAAATATTCCGGTCGCACAATTCTTTGCTGTCACGGACAGCTGTGGCGAGTAGATTCGCTTCTGCAAGTAGACATTGACTAAGTCAGGTCACAGGCGATATCTGTAAAATGGTATGGTATAATATAGTGCAACAGATATTAAAAAAGTATATCTGATTTGAAAAAGGGGGGAAACGATGGTGGAGAAGATGTATAAACGTCAAAAGGTATCAGAGCGTAGTATAACCAGTTGGATCGTTGGATGGCTGATAATGGCGGAGGTTTGTTCAGTCATGATCACCTGCCAATGCCAAATGCTTTCTTCAAGCGTTGGAAACGCTTCTTGCGCCCAGACCCTTCAATGACCACATCCGAGGCACGATTGCTTTTTAAGACGGATTGATCGTGCTCCTGGGACGGTGCGCACTCGGCTGTGGTGCCAAAAGGCTGTTGTTGTGAAAATGGTCTGTTACCGTTGGCTGCACCTCCGTTCGGCGTCTGAGCTTGTGCGGATTGTTGAGTACTCGAAGGTGATGAAACTGATCCGATGCCGGAGTCGACAGGGTCTGCTTGTTCAGAGCTGAGAGGCCAGGAATCAGAATGAGCTGCCTTGTGGAAAGACTTCTTGGTAAGCTTGGAAGAGTTTGACACAACCTTAGGGCTGTCATGATCGACTTCCGCGTCTTGGCCCTGTGCTTGTTCGTGCTCTGGAAATATTCCATTCGAGAGCACCTGAGGTAGCTGTAGTTTTCCACGCTTCGGAGCTGGTTTCGACTTTTTCATGCTCAGGCGGTTGAGAATATTAGGCTTACGAGGTGATCCACGGTTAAGCAATTCCTCCAGTTGCTCCTCCGTCATGCCACGAGATTTGGCCACTGCAGCCAGCGCAGGGTCTCGGACAGTCGGAGACTGGGGTTTTGGTGCGGGGGCTTCTGCCGCTAAGCCTCGTGGTGCAGAATTGGGTCGTCGTTCACCATCAGAGCTATCTTCTAGCTCAGTAGAGTCCCCGTCATAGGCGTCCTGTCGACGCGGGATACCACGAACAGGGCGCATGTCAAAATCGCTCATGCTCCTCGCTGACCGATGGCCCAGGCGTGGTAGTCGTCGATTCTGGACGCCATCATCAGAGTCAGAGTCAGAATCCGGAAAGCGAGAAGCAAAGGGCAAGTTGAAACTTTTCGCAAGCTTTCCTTTATGCGCCTTGCCCGCAGAAAAGATTGACGGCTTCTCCTTTCGCGAGGCATTGTTTCGCAAGGTCGTGCGCAGAGTACCTGTTCCTAAGGCGGAGGGCATAGTAGAAGAATCAACATGAGCGGCTGACCTCGAAGGGGAAACAGGGGCCGAGCTTTCTTGCTGGCTTCCCCGTAAGGTCCGCTTCATTCCCATTCCACCTCTGCCAGCTCTTCGTGCTCGTTTGAAACTACTCGACGAGTCACTTCCATTTGACAACTGGCGTCGGGGTATGTGGGCACCTCCGCTCACTTCCAGCTCCGCGGGGCCCTGGCTTTTCACGTCATTCTGAACAAGTGGTGTCAAGGCTTCGCGGGTTTGGCTCTGCTGCTGGATTTGCTGAGCTCCGGAACCATTGGCTTTCACTTGCTTTGAACGAGTGTTCACTTCTTGGGGGTTATCCTCTCGTAAATTAGCAATGCTATATACTTCAACCGGCTCTGTTGAGCGAGTATTCTTTCCCTGAGCAGAAGCTGTCTCAGCTTTAGACTGTACGGGAGGTGAAGAGAGCGGAAGCGGTTCAATTAGACCGGGGGAGCCAGGAGTCGGGGCCGTTAAGTCTTCCCGGACAGGAGTCTGCACACGAGCGATCTGGCAGGTCTCTGGAACGTCCGTTGCATAGGGACTATGCTCAGCGAGACGTGTCTCATCCTGCAACGTTGTGACTGCGACTCCCGGCACCGAAGATGCCGTTTCGTGGTCAACAATAGCGTTGATAGATCCATAACCACCACCAGCCAAGTCCTCCTCCGCATCGCTGTATATGCTGGAACTGGAGTCATCATCAGCTGAATCCCTCTTTCCCATTAGCCGACTCGGCTCTTCAGGCTCCGCTTCAATAGATTGATGTGGGTACTCTTCTGGACTAATCCATTCTTCAAGGCTTGCTCTTCCCTTTTCGGGGTCTGGGGTCGCCGGTTGCAGTGTGATATCAGGCAATTCAAGGTTCTGTTCCTCGGAGAGGGGAAGATTCTGTTCAGATGGAACCTCCACCAGTGGCGAGAGTTGAGTCTTATGGAAAAATGTGGGCTCCATATTGAATTCGCCAACCGGGGTAGCATCCTTTTCCGCGACACCCTTTGCAGCTGTAACAGTAAGCACGGCGGGCAGCTCGTTATCAGCCCGTTCCTGCTTTGTTACTTTCGCTTCTGACGCACGAGGGTTAATACTGTTGACGAAATGGCCATTGATGAAATCATCGTCCGATTCCATATCCGAATCATCATCCACTCCCTGCTGAATGGCTGCATCAAGTCGCGCACCATCCTTATTACCTCGAATACTGCCAAAGGATGGTAGAGCTGCGCGAGGCTTCAACACCCCATCAAACTCATCATTGTCGGTGGACCGCAAAGGTGAGGATTTCCTTTTGTGAAGATTAAACCAACTTGTTTTTGACTTGGACTTTCCCGGAGGGGATTCGGGGACAATATCTTCTGGTGACGTTGGAGGGCTTGCAGCCACTCCCACAATTTCCGCCTCATCTTCAAAGCTAACCTTCACGGGTTTCCTGCGGTGGTTAGGTCTCACGCCGTCGTCGGATGCCACAGACGTTGCGTCTGAAATCTCGCTCAATGAGGGACCAGGACGTAAGATGCCAGAGAGCCTTCCATCGGGGGATAGAGAGCTGTTTCGGTTTTTCATGGCGGACTTAGCCGGGGAGAGAGACCGGGGAGGGGGTTGATGTAGTTGATCGCCCGGAAATCCCTTCACAGTAAGTTGACTAGGAAAATGAGCCGATCTTGCTGGACTACCCGGCTGGCCTAAGGCTGCAGGCTGGCGCTCACGATCCAGTTCCGCGGCTGGTTTCGCCTGCGGTGGACTAACAGTTGGGGTCCGTACTACATTTTCATTCTCAGTGGTAGTAGGAGTCAGAGGCCTTGGAGGTTCCTTCAAAGGCGCCGCCAATGGTCGATTCTCCTTCTCCTTCAGAGGCATTGGAATGGGCGATGATGATTGTGCAGGCGAGGGTCGGGAGCGTTCTTTAACCGAACGATCTTCTGAAGTCGCGGACGTCCTCTTGGGGGCGGGACGCGGTTTGACATCGAGTGATGCTGGGCTCCGGCTCGGCGAACGATCGATAGCATGCTGCTGACGCGCCGGGCGAGAGGAACCTGGCGGCGTATTTGGCTCTTCATTCCAACTCAATGTCACAGCCTGGGCAGCTGCAAGCGCACTTGTTACGGGGCGAGTACTCCTCGCGGGGCTTCCAGGCGCAGCAGCATGTGTTTTGTTTTGGTGATACTGAGCACTAGCACGCTGATTGAGTGAAGTAGCTGCGCTCGCAGCTGAGTCTTGGCGATCGTGAAACCCCGAAGGGATTGTCGGCGAATTGGTGCGAGAATTCATAGGGTAGGAGAAATTGATTGAGTTCCTGCTTTCAGACCTCTGATGCCGCGGCGAACTCGGGCTGGCTTCCGAGCTGGCGACATCTCGCGGGCTGTCAGGTACATTTGTGGGTGATGTGACATTCCGTCTTCCCTCGGTCTGTCTTGTACGTGAAGTTGGAGGTAACGCACTCGGGCCCAGGCTGACAGACCGCCGAGGTTGGTTCTTCCTGCCCGAGAATTCCGGAGGTATTGATGGAAGGGGTGGCACAACGGCTGATGTGGACATGGTCGAATAGCTTGAGGATGGGCGACCAGGGGATTGATCCCGGAATGTCCGCGCGCTCATAGAGGCTGAACTATTAGATCGTCGGAGGCCATTGCGACTGGATGGGCGGAGAGTGGCTGATCCAACTGGCTGCGACGAGAGGGACGCCCGTCGCTGGAGCATCCGCTTGGTCTGGACATTCTCGATAGGGGTCGGGGTGGGTGTCAGACTGCGGAGAGCGGCGGCTGCAGCCGCGGATGAGAGGTTACTGGACGAGGGTTGCGACTGAATGAAGGCACGGGTAGCGGCCGATTGCGCATTCTGCGTATTGGAAGTCGAAAGCTGGTGCTGATGCTGGGTATGTTCGGTAAGCCGTTGCAAACAATTGTACTGGTCTCAACTGGGAAAGGGAAGATATCAAGGAACTGAGCCGGACGACATACCCGATGCTGTGAGGCGCTCCTCCTTCTGCGAAACATGGCTCAGCGAGCGTCCGCCTGAAAGCGACGCGAAGATGCAAAAGCAGTCTCTGGGATTGTCGATTCAGTCGCCCAGGTCGGGGGTTGGCAGACCGCGAGATCGACCTTTAAATGAATGGATTAGCGCAAAAAAAAGGCGGAGGGTCGGAGGCAGCCCGCAACGCGACAAGGCAGCGAGCGGAAGGGGGGAGGAATGAAGGAGGAGCCTGGAACGAAAAGAAAGGTAATGATGATAGAGAGAACCGAAAAGATAAAAAGAAGAGAGAAAAAATAAACTAGAGATACAGGACCAAGAAGCGAAAAGGACGAGCCCGATCGATGACGATGATTGCATGTCGTGGTGAGTTACAGTAAAGCAGCGAGGTTGAGGACTGCATGTTGGAGCTATTCCCGATCAGGGCGTTATGTCGTCATTGTAGTCGTCAATATAGGAAGATCGACGCTTCACTCAGAACTGCTTTCCCATAGGTGTTCATTTCAATGCTTTCGATCTGAGATCGAGAGCTTGGTGCCTTGCATCATGCGGTTCAAGTTTTAATGTCATGAAGTTTCAGCGTTCTGGCCTTGCGTCAAGCATTCGAGCCGCAAGCGACCAAGCTAATTAGGGGTTCTTAGGGCTATTTCGACTATATATATTTTCCACCTACACCGTAGTCAAATAACTCCGTATGTTTATAAGAGAAAAGCACTTCGTGTTCTGCATCAGTTTGAAAGCATTCCAATTGCAGTTTAAACCAATTTGCTCATTTGTCTACATTCTAGAACATATCTGAATAATATGTCATCTTATGTGAAGTATAAAAGTCTCTACCTTCAGAAATCGAAGAGAAGTCAGGCAAGGGCGAAGAAGTAAAACTTGATACTCAACTACAGACTGAAAGCCCTTTTTGTATTCCTTTCGATTTTCATTTGAATCAACCACTAAATGTTAAGGTTGATTCAGTCGGGAAGCATGGGGAGACATATGAACATTTATCGTCTCGTCGACAGCAATTGAATGAGAAGTATGTGTAGCAAGTATCTACTGTGCGGCAATGAGGGTCCTTTAGCGGAAATTTGTTGGGAGTTGATAGAGATCAGAAATCTCCAAGCAACCTGATGAACCAAAGAAGACTCGATCAATTGGTATATTAGATAGGGAATAGACCATTAAAGTACGAGGTCATAAAAGGAAAAGCAGGCGACACCAACATCCCCTAATAGCAGTCTATACCTAACCTCCAAGAAGAACAGCCAGCCGATAATCATTAAGAGATAAGCGCAGGGGGGGAAAAAATGACAATATCCATGAGCAATGCAAATGCCAGTCTAGAGATGCGGTCAAGTCGTTCCGGTCGTTGATGAATGCCGATGATGATGATGGTGATGGTGATGCTTTCCCCTTTTCTGCTTGCGTTTTGAACGTTTATCTGCGGGCGCACTTGGAGAGCTATTATAACTACTGTTTTTATGCTTTGTAGTGATGGATCCTGCAGCAGCATCTTTCGATTCCAGCCCTGCTTCCTTCTTCAACCGGGACACCACAGGTCCCATGACGAATTCACTTTCTGCGCTGCTGTGGTCTGCGCATGGGCTGCGCTTGATGGGGAGCAGCCAATCGATTATGGAGTGGCCGAGCACCTGTTGGAGATTTTTGAGCGGGCTACCAAGTGCGAAGGGATTTTCTCCAGGAAGGGTTTGGAGGATGGCGAAGATATGTTGTTCTGCTGAGGGATCTGTTGAGGGTACAGGTGGAGGCGAATAGGGGTTGTCGCCTTCTCCCGTAGCAGGCTGAGTCGGCATTCCAGACAAAGGCGGTGGTACAGGTGGTAAGGGATATGTTATAGTGCGAAATGTCGGAGCCCAGCGTGTTCCGGGTTGAATTCGCGAAATCATATGGTTCGGAACGCGGATAGCCAATGTCCATACGGCGGACCGTCGGTTGAGATTCTCTATCGTTGTCAAGTTGAAGGCGGCAAGTTGCAGAGAGCTAAGAGTCATTCCAAAAGTGAATAAGCCAAAGAAACCGCTCCTGTGGCTGTTAGTCTGAGGCTGGTTCTACCATTAAGCGATAGGTACGTACAGTCCAACTCCGATAGCCCAATGAGGGTTAACATCACCAGTCTAGAGATAATTAGCATGTTCCTCGATCCAGAAATCAAACTCACATCTTGTCTCAGCTCGGCAGTGTATATAGCACACACAATAAGGACTGTCATACAAAACAAGGCCGTGTAGAAGACGAACTGGATAAAGAACTTGAACGATGTTTCCGATACCACACCCCCGACCCTGCAAGCTGTCAGTCACACCGTCGTCAACAGCGGCGTGGAGGACTTACCAGGGACAAAAATGGTCCATTTTACGCACACACCGGTCCACCTCTCGGCAGTGATGGGTCCTGTCCGGCTTATAGTGACAGCATTTCGAGCAGTATATAGGTCTCCCATCCGGCTGGCACACAAAGACGTCTTTTTTGTAGAAGTACTCTAGCCCAGCGGTATCCCATGGAAGCACCATAGGTCCAGCATTATAGTCTAGTGCCCTTTCCACATCGCTGACAGGTTTGTCCGACACTTCATCCGACTTCGACTTCCGATGCCCGTGCCCATGCCCCTTTCTCCTGGAACGAGACTTCGACCGCTTCGCAGGCGTGGATTGTTGGTCCGCGGCTTGGGATCGAGGGAGAAGGTCCGGATTATATACAACGGTGTACAATAGCCGAACGTAGGTTATTATGACGAATAGCAAGAGAATATAGAATACGACAAGTATCGCGGCGCCTGCGCCAACGCGGCTAGGACGGTTGTACTTCGGAAGCGGGTCGATCAGGTAGTCAACTGCAGAGCGTTAGTGTTCAATGTCTATTGCAAAAAGTGGCAAACTCACTGCATAGCGGCTTGGTAATCACGTAGCAGGAGTAGATGATTATTCCAAAGAGAACCACTGGAATGACGCGGGCAACGGCAAGATTGATGCGCCGGTCAGGTTGCCCAGCCATTTCACGTTACTGACGGACGCCGCAGGTGAAGCGGCTCCGCATTAGGGAATTACAATATGATGGAGTATGTTATATATGCATAGAAACCATGATCGGACCGCGATAATCCTGGACTACAGAGTAGAGGGTGCTGACGTCGCGGCGCAAGCTGAGATACTTGGCTACAGCTGCAAACTATACAAACAATGCAAACTCAGGAGCACGTGATCATAGACAGAGTTACCCAGCTCACAGGCCACGGTTCGTCCCGTCTCCTCCAAGCTTCCAGCGGAACCAGTTCATGGGACAATGTCCCACAAAGCTTAGAAATCAATGCAACGCAACAGCCACTGAGACAATGTGACAGTGCGTCATGAGGATAGATCTTCTCGACCTTTACGAGAAATCACGATGCCTGGAAATGCTTCAAAAAGGACTGGCACTCGGGTTCCTCGCGGAAACGTATCAGTCGCCGAGCTAGCTTTGCAGCTTCGTGATATCGTCACTTCATAGAGAAGCATCTACCTAGCTGAATACGGGCCCCACCGACAGATAGGCATGAAAATTTCTGCCTCAATCCAGTCAATCCATTCAATACGGGCGTTGCGATCGGTGTAGAAGCGTCACGAGTCTTGTCTCGTTCCTGGGCGGAGGGCAAACCTGGGCGTGTCCGCCGTTGATGACGGAGTCGGGTTATGTTCTGAAACTGCGCGCAAACCCGGGCGACGGGCCATATGAGCGGTTGTTAACACCAGTCTAAGCAAAGCACCCAAGTAGGCGCGGGCGCAACATGGGTATCCGAGCAGTTGGTAGCTGGAAGTAGTGCATCCTGGGCCCCTGCACTGATCTCCGTTGGCGTACGTCTTTAATGTGTAGCACAAGATGCCGAACCAAGACTGACTGCCAGAATAAACAAAAAAAAGTAAATCCCAGATTTTCAAGAACGGATGTCAATGTATTTTTCGATGTCCTAGGCAGAGACGGTTGGTGCCTGCTGACCTGAGGTTGAAGCGGAGTATGACACTGTCTGGCCTTGCCAATCAGCGCCCACGCCCCGTAAACAGCCTGAAAAAGGTGATCGGGGACACTGAGTGAGAATTAATTATTATTTACGATTATTTGCAGGAATAGCAATTAGACAGTACTAGATCCACTGCCGTCCATCTTTCAGCAGGGCAGGGCACGGAAGTGGATCCGAGGGCTGCTCACGCCTTAGAGCTTAGTGAGCACAGAGCCGTGTGCCTGCCTACACCTTAGGCAACCTTGCCAAAAGGGAACAAAAGTAGACCGAGACAACCAACGACTCTGGCTTGATCTGACGGTGACACGATCGAGGACACCGAAATTGCACATCGCGTTTCTCAGCTGCCAGAGACAGCACACATACCACCCCGTTCTGTTTGGGGCCAGCAAGCGGAGCCCGCCCTCGGACGGAGGGCCAGGCCGGGCAAAGCGGGCGTACTGAACAAAGCCTCGTCTCTGCCTTTTGGCTAGCCAACGTGATCAGAGGCTGACTCACTGACATTAGAGTAATCTGCTAGCTGCAAATCTGCTAAAGCGTTATTTACTGATTTTCCAGGGAGCACGAATCAGGCCCCGCCCTTTAGCCGGTCCTCGATCTAAGTAGAGGATCGATGCTGTCACTCCAGAGGATGCCTCGGGGGCCCTATCCACATTGTGGCTCAGGCATAGCCCGTTTGGGGCGTGATGCCTGGCTGGGATCTGCCTGGACGAGAGCTATGTGATTCACATCTCAGGTTAAATACTCTCTCCTTTCCCTCGTCTCGTCGCTCCTCATCAACTTGCACTTTACGCTTCGACATCATTTTCCCTTGATCAATCGGTCAACCAAAGGAACAGTTTCGCCCACAGCCAACTCTACCACTCTGTCTCCCTCTTTGAGTCAAAGCCTATCTCGCCGCATCAAGATGCCCTCATACCTTGCTCCCTCTCAGACCCCAGAGACTTACCGTTCTCTGTCTGGTCTCTCTGGCTCCTTCGAAATGGAGACCTCACCGGCTCTGCACTACACCCGCTCTCACCGCGGCCACGGTATCAGCCAATTCCAACGGCCCAAATACTTTAGCACCTCCAGCCTGTACATCTGCTGCCAGTGCAACGATGGCCCCAAAGTATACAGCCACAATGTTCAGTGTGTGTTGTGCCATCATATCGCCTGCGATGAATGCACTCATGTCAAATAAGCGCTTAACTGAGGTGAGAAGACGACACCAGTGAAGCAATCGCCGAGTTTTGGATTAACAATCTGCAGGTTTACGACTCGTCTACGTGCAATTGATTGACGCTGGATTTTGGATTTTGGTTTTTGGAGCGAGTGATACGACACAGCATGGCATACAGTACAGCGGAATCAGACGTTCTGGGATAACATCGATTTAGACTTGGGCATTGGTTTGGGGTTACACATACACAGGATTGACTCTTGGATCTGTTGGTTTCGATTTTCGTTTGGGATATTATGAGCGAGCTGGCCTCGATGGAATGAATCTATGAGATAATTGTGCAGCATGAAAGTGCGGCGTTGGGAGTTTACTTGCTTCAACTTGTTTCCTACTCAAACTCAATTTGATAATTGCTTTTCACCTTTTCTTTTTTTTTGTGTCGAGATTAGAAATTTGTGAATCAACTATTTTTATCTGACGAGCTTGATGATTGTGGTTGGTAAGGTTCCTGCAGTCATGGGCGAGCTTTTCGCAGTCCAGCTTACCCAAGACAGTTGATTACACGAAACCAGCTACGGGCATCATCAGAGATTATGACCAACCGATTATTATCGACGTTATTGATCATTGCGCGGAAGTAAGGTAAATCGAGAATTCCAAGTCCACGAACTGTAGTGTAGTCTAGTCCTTCAGCCGCATCTAAACCCTGCACAGTCCTGCGACAAACAATGTAGTAGTGCGAGCGCAGTTAGTGCAGTTAGTGCAGTGCGCAGCCTCGGCCCCTCTGCCCACCGACACCTCAGGAAACGCCGAAGACGCGCCCAGCGGCATGAACTAACCTCAGGCTAATAACCAGTTCAAGCCTTAGAAGTCTACAGTTTCAGCTTCAATGTGTTGCTTGCAATACACTACTCTTTACATTGCAGGTGGAGTACCAGAATACTTGATACTAAAGTGGGGCACATCGACCCCACGAGGGCCCCCAACACCGCCGGTTCGCTATAGAAACGGGTGCAGGACATTAGGCAAAGGGCGGTGTTTGAGCCTCGCCTGGCGGTTTGCGGCCTTGTGGGGGTTGTTCAGCTCCGACTTTCTTCTTCCGCCCTGTCAACTCATTTATGCACGACTTACGAGTTTCATTTGGCTTGATCAACGGACGATGACACAGAACTCTGTCATTCATGCGTCTTGCTTGACTCATCCTGCTTAGGTTGTTTCCAGAGGCTGTGTAGTTCATTTGTCGTTGCTACCAGTCTATTGGGGAGGATTAATGTTCTTTTTTTCTTTTCTTTTCTTTTTTTTTTTTTTGCGGTGTTGTGATTTGCAAACTTGTTGATCCAGTTTTTCCCTGTATTTTGCATCTTGATGACCTGGAAACTTGAATTCGGGTGTTAGTAGGAGGGCAGTTTGCTGCTTGGGTCGAGGGACGACCGTTAGCGGGGAGAATCCTGTCCCTGCGGAACACTGGAAGCATTCAGGTACCTTTGTCACTCCGCCCAGTTGGGTATAGCGCCTTCGACTTTCTCTACATAGCTATTAGAGTGCCTACCTTTCCTTGTCTGTGAAATTCCTCGCTTAAACTGTTCTATCTTTATCCAGATCGACAACCTCCGTCAATGAGGTTTAACTCTACTAGTCTCGCTTCTATATCTGGCGTTGACAATTCCCGACGTCGCACAGTCATGAACTGAGGGGAACATTTCTTAGTCTGCCGTTCTAATATTAGATCCCGCCTGCACTTGGAGCATGTATACCGATCCCTGTCATGCCAGGGGCCGTACTACAACAATAGCCAGAAGCTACGGACTAGAAGCTATTCAAAGATCTCCGTAATGGGGGCCAGAAACAATTTAACAATAAACAAGGCTATTATTCATTCATGATTCATGGTTTAGCCCTACACTGCTTCTGTTCTGGGTTTTGGCAGGGAATATCGACTATGAGTAGGACCCGGGCGGCGGCCCGGAAAGATATGCCACTGCGGAATTGTGCACCCAATATTATCTAATCCTGTATAAGCCAGCATATACATACCTCTGCGGTGTCCACAACGTTTAAGGAATGTTGGTTCTCACCTCTAAACGGCCTCGGGCCGACCCTCCTACCAGCCGGCAATTACCGCTACCAATAACTCGCGTACCAACACATTGACCTGATAAGGCCCCGTACGGCATTTTGTGCCAGAGTCAGCTTATGAAAGTTTCGAATGAAACCCAGAGTGAGACATAGCACACAACGCATGACCGCGCAGTCCGTCCCATCTCATAGCCGTCGTGCCCTCGAGGATCCGGCGGCGTGGCACGGATGCGCTGCATCGTGCAGATTACGGTGATCCGTTTGCTACGGTTGGATTTAGGGTTGGTTATTAGTCTTAAGGGGTAAGACGGCTTTCAGTGTTTGTTGGTGAGCTTGTTTCACTTGGGGCTAGAAGCTATGCTGTCTCATCTACAGGTAGGGGGCCTGAAAGAAGAGCTGGCCTTGCCTATTGAAAAAGAGCTTAACATGTAACATTGTGTATTGAAGTGATTATGGCATCTTCTATGCTTGCGATAGTCGTTTCTAAATGGATATCCAACCTGACAAACCGCGAGGTTTCTGTCAGCAAACTGTACTTAGTAATGAATGTCTAGTAGTAGGAAATACTACGGAAAGCTCCTAAGCAAGATAAGTAATCTCAGTCTGCTAGGTCTCCTTGCCTTTGCTGCCATCAGGGTGATGGCAACGAGGTCAAGTTCACCAATGTTTCTGTCCCTCACTATCAGCCCCAACCCCTGGCGACCCACCCGCCAGTTTGCCAGAGCCTCTGTTGACTCATAATATGTTTTGCGCGAGGAGCATACGGCATCCCGGCAAAGCGACTCTGAACCATCTCCATTTGTCTAGACTCGGCGCCGTAGAGCTGTGGCTATAGCCAGCAGACCGTACTAACCAGCTTCGTTCCTTTTCAGGCGCCGAACTTCGTTTCAATTTTGAAAAATTGAAACGAAGCTGCATATGCATGAGATACAGAGCATTCTGGGGTTGATCAAATCAGGCAGTATTATCACATTTATAAAAATTACTAGTGACTGACTATCGGCAAAAGCCTCATTATGCCTTGGGTATGCATACCATCTCTGCCACTTTCAGAGACCGTAAGCTTTGAGAGCTATGGCCAAACATTTAACGACTCGCATGGTCATGTGTGAATACTGACCTCGGGTTCAGATCGTCTGGGTACCCTGGACTGCTTAGCCACGAATGCATCTAAGAGCCACACCAGCGCATCATTACACTTGAAAAATCAAGTGGATCACAGAGATGATTTCCCGGGGGTTTTGATGCCCAGTCTAAACTCAAATTCGAACTAAGTATGGAGGTCTTATGTAAGACCATGGCCTCAGACTATAAGCTAAAATGTGGCTGGACAAAGCCCTAATCAACTAGAACCGCCTCAATTCAAGGGCAACGAACACTCTTTGCCCCGGTTTCTCTCCACTGCGGTATTTTTTGCTCCCTGCGGGATTTCTACCGGGCTGCCTTGCCCTGTTTTGCTACCTTGCACAACTCTTTCTGAAATGAGGGTCGAGTCATTTAATGATTGCTTCGCTTTCATTGAATAATCTATTCGTCGTGAAATCTGCCCAAGATAATCAAACCCAGCGCTGATCGCAAAATGACCAAGCAATGCAGCTCCAACAAGAAGTAAAAACAAAAGAAATCTAAGTTGTATGCGACGAACGCCGGGGTGTTCATACAACAGGGGAAGAAATAAGAACAGAACGGCACTCCAACAACATGAGCTCAGCAGCGATGATGATACAGAAAACAGAAAGACCAGCTGGAGAAGTAAAAACAACGGAAGTCTATGTATATATCTAACCAAGCCTGAGATGCGGAGACGAGAGGAAGAAGAAACCCGAAAATGGAAAGTAACAAGGCCATGCCGAAAGTGCAAAACTCTAATAAAACAACTAAGAAAGAAGAAACCGAAAGCGATAAATAGAATAAAGGTAGAGCCACCGTGTCCGGTATAAAGTCTGCAGGCAAAAGCAGCGCGCAGGAGCCGAGAACACTCAAATGCATTGTCGAGTATGCATATGAGCTGAAGAGCGAGGAGACAAGCGCAGAAATTGAGAGCCATTGAGAGAGCCAAGCCCTGAATTCATCGCTGTGAGCCCTTAAACGGGGCCACAGCTGTCGTCTTTAATGTGGCCGCAAATAGTACAGCGACCCCCGCACAGAGCGGGATTGTTCATGTTATCACAACGGCAGCATTTCCACCACCCTGCCATGCCGTGTCTGACGGAGTCAACGAGGGCACACATGTGTGAGATCGTGTTGGCAAACATCTTTGGTTGGGAATATCTGTTGTCTAGGGAGCCGGAGTGTATTGTAGGGAGAGAAGACCGTAGATTAGAACGATGAGGAAGTTGAATAAATGGCGGCGGTATGATTAAGAACGCAGATGAAAGCTTTGACTGAAGACAGAGATTGAGATGGACGGGACCTGATTTTTATATCTTGGGCTCAACGTGACGAGCATAGCGAAGTAGGTATAAGAGTGAAGCAAGGGTAAGGGCCCATATTCACCTTGTGCGCAGCATGAAGGCAACGAGGGCAAAGTCGATATTGAAACACGGCGAGAGCTCCATCAAGCAAGCACCTCTCGATAGGTAAAGTCGACTGACAGAAAAGAGCGCATAGGCGTATAGATGGCAGTAACGAGGCATCTTTTCCCCAGGTGACCTCGATTGAGGCGTCTAGGCAGCAGGCAGTGCAATAGCGCCCTTCATGACGATAGGGCAAGCGCGTATTCTGAGCTCCAAGTCTCTGACAAGCTCCGTCTCTGCGACTGTCAAGAAAAATGATTGTGCAGGAATTACGGCATCGTGCGTGTTCCAGAGCCCTCGGCAACCCCGTTCAACCCAGCAAGTGCACAATCCTCAACCAGTCCAGACCGCATGTTGAAGCAACGGGATGTTTGCCTTCGAGGTCAAGGCCGAGAAGCACCACGCCCTAGAACCGGCAGAGGCAGGGTTAAGAAATTGCTTCATGGACATTTTCCGCGACTGCTCTGAAGCCGTATGAGAACTTCCCAAAAGGTCATATAAGATGTGTTCACCCACGACTGCGGACTGAGCCCCGACTGAGTCTGATGCCAGGGGTATGTTTCTGCGATGACGGACGGGAACTAGACCCGCTGCATGGTTAGGATAAAGTGAAGCGTTAATCCTGGGTGAACCCGCACTGACCCAAGAGCTCTTCAAGAGCTCTTAGAAAACGGCTACCTGGGAATTCCGCTAACGGTAGCTAATATCTCGCGTTTGTAATATAGGAATCACGGGCCAGGAAGCGAAGCCTGAGCAAGGCTAATCCCTGTCAGGCAGGACTCGGGAGAGGCTTGGGTTTCCGTAGAAGTTCCCGTAGAAAACAGTGTCCCTGTATGAGACATTCATATTTTCCTGTGATTGCCTATGATCGCGGGCCACAAGTTGCCAGACGTCAGTTCGAGTTGAGAATATCGTGGATCTTGAGTTTCAACCTTCTGGGCACAGTCCAGGTTGGACGGCCGAGGCGGAAAGGGTCAAGTGAGTCCGCCTTGAGTCCCAATAATACATCAAGCCGGAACAAGGAGCCAGTATCGGAGTTCCCCGAACAGCAGGATTCCTCTGCGCAGGTCAAATTAACAGAGGAGGCCAAGCAGGTGCGATTTGGCTCCGCGCTATTGAGACGTGCATTACACCCTAATTGAGCCTCAACAGCTCACCGCCTTCTCAATAACCAAAAGGCGGTCACCGGTCGCAGGGTGCATGTGAAGGAGTGACGTGTAAAGCGGGCATAATTCTTTTGAGAAGGTACTTTGGCTTCACGGCTCGAGTCCAGTCTTCGAGGGGCCGCTCTAGAAGCGGGGAAGGTAGGAAACCGGGTGGCGAAAGGCTAAAGACACCCCATGATCTTCAAGGCCTGAAGACCCGACTGGATGGCGCTGGGAATTGGGTTGGGTCGGGCGCGCTGCGAGGGAATCCATTTTGAGCGAAGAGATGGCAGAGAAGAAGAACCACAATTGAGTTGATAGTCGGGTTGGACGGTTGCCCAGTAGATGGCCGATCCAAAGTAACGTGATCCAAGGGGAACTGCCAACCTTTCCACGGTACTTGTGTTTTGATCACTACAGTCTACTATAATCCTTCAGTCGAACTGGATGCAATCAATCATTCATCCATTCAATTAAGCTAGAGCTCACATCAGGCCGAAACTGCCCACATCCTGCTCTCTGATTCGCCATTTTTCTCTGTCGCCCAGTCAGACGGTCAGACTGGGTTCGTGGAGTCGTCAGGCTTTCGTTTCGTCACCGCCGCCCAGTAGTGCCGTGCCCACAGTCCACTCGCCCCTCACAGCGTCATCTTCTTCATCCCTCGAGACTCGAGCTCTCTAAATCTCATCATTATTCTTTTAATTGGACCCAGAGAGGCTCTTCCCGGTTTCTAGTCTCTGCCGTCTTTCTCGAATAATCCGCGAGTTGCCGCTGTCTCAGGCGTGATATCCACAGTCTCAGATCCCCACATTTGCTGGCTCGACTTCGGGGCGCTTTTTGACAAGCCCTACGCCCTTCATTGCTTTTTCAACTCTCCCAATAGTCAGTGGAGTGTTAAAGCTTCTTTTACTTCGAGAATCACTTGGGTTGCTTGGGACTCTCGAGACAGCGCGCAATCTTATAAACTTCACATCTCATCCCTTTCATCGTCTTTCTGATCCGCTCCCCGTCCAGCGCGCCGTTCTCGCATTGCAGGTTGGGATGAGTTCCGCAGCACGGTACCGGCCCATTTCGCCGGGGAGCGCAAATATGATCGATCCCTTACGTGCCTCAACGGGCACAGTTCAACTCGCCTCCTCCTACGATCCTTATGACCCTGCCGGCCGCCCGATCTACACGGGCTATCGCTCCGACGTGCCTTACTCGCCTACATACGATTCTCGGTATCCAGTCGCGCCACGATTAGAAGCCCATCCGGTTTCCCAACAGACGTACCATGACCCCGGACAGTCCACAAGGTTGAGAACCGAGTACGCGATTAGGCCCAGACAACGGAGCAGCACGACATCCGCCGCAGACTCCCATGGTCGACTCGGGGTGCCTCCGATCTCGTCAGTTTCTAGAACGTCCGCCGTGGTGTTGTCTGACTATGGTCGATCTCCAAGCCCTCTTACAGACCAAGATGGCTACCTTGTGCCTGCATCTTCCAGGCATCATAGGCACCATCGCCACTCTTCTTATGATTACGCCAGTGATACCGGGGGACAACCGACCTCGCGGAGACATTATGGCGCTTACCCAACATACGTCAGTCGACGGAGATATCCCCAGAATGGAGGTCTCCGGAAGGGCGAGGACATTGACAAGTACGATGCCTACTCCTACACCAATCCGCGGGAACAATTCGAGAAGGAGGCGGTGGCCAAGCTACAATACCATCGGAACGCCCGAAAGGAGCGACCTCTGAGCTTGACTGGTATTGAAGACCCCCGCTTGCTGGGGCGAAGGGACCCTCGCGCACATGGACCCCCTCCATCACATCGTGGATATGACAAGGTACATCGCGATGACCTGCGTCGATCGACGTACGGTTTTGGTAACAGTGAACTGGATCTGGCGAGCGCGCGGCAACGCCCACCACGTTCAGTTACCCTTCATCAGGATCACGACGAGGGTTACTCTTCCTATCGGGATGAGTTTGATGACACTCGTCCTGCCCACCGTGAACACAAGCGGCCCGACGGTGACGCGCGCAAACGAGACACGATAGACAGCCATGGAGCGAGGAAGCCCTTCAACAAGCAGTCCCCACCCTCGGTGTCCGGTAGTGGTCTAGGAACAGCCGTTTTAGCTAGCGGATACTCAGAAGGCCAAGATTATGACCTCAGTTCGCATGCTGATCGCTACCGCCATCGAGGCCGAGTGCCTCGCGACCGAAGTCGCTCGAGAAGACGCTCCAGACGCCGTGGGGGGAGCGAGTCTGATGAGTGCTCATCGGATGACGACCTGAAAAAGTACCGACGAGAGCCATCTGTACGTCCGAGGATCAACGGCTCCGACAGTTCTAAGGAGAACGAGCCTCACCGCCACCGCTCACGCTCCCGTCACCACGAGCGGCCGTCAGATAAGAAATCAGATCAGAAGAAGACAGACTCTAAGGAGCCCGACGCGCCGCCCAAGGGTATATTGAAGCCACCACGTGATAAGTTCCCAGAGGAGCCGAACCCTGTCCGAGAAGGCGTTGCTCCCCTGAAGGATGCCCACAAGAAGGGGATCCCACCTGGGGCCCGTTGGACCAAGATTGACCGCCGACTTGTAAATCCAGCCGCACTAGAAGCGGGCCAAGAGCGATTCGAAGAGCGACCGGACCATGTCATCGTCTTGCGGGTATTGACAAAGGAGGAGATCCAGGCCTACGCTGTCAAAACGCAGGAAATTCGAGGTATGGCCATCCTAATTCTTTCTTAGCCAGCCTGTCGTATACCGTACGCCGTAGATTCTAACAAGATCAGACTCGAGATATCGAGAGTACATACGAGAGCGCCGTCGACAGCGAGAGGAAGATCGTCGGCGCGGTCGCCCCGTAGACGATTTCTCTAGCGACGACGAGGACGAGAGCGACAACTTTCCCCTTGCAATCGAGGGACCAGGCGAGCCAAGATCGTCGCAGAAGAGTTAACTGATGGAAGCCGAGATTGCGGACCAGCGTGGCCATTGAGTGCCGTAGGCTGTAGCTTGACAATCAAGCATGAACGTATGGAGTACGATTTAGGGGTATCACTATCGCATATTTGTGTTTGCTATACGGAGTAGGGGGTCAGAACATATTAGCCTGCTTACAGGAACAGCAGTAGCAATCAACCATTAAAACATCAGCCTCACACTTTTCATCAAACATCAGTAGAGATGCATCTGCCCAGTCTGACCCCTCAAGCACACGGGGAGTAGTTTCTTGACTTGACAGCAGACCAAGATCCGATATTTGGCAGTCGATCCCGACTATCCCTTGTGACTACAAGATAGGAATCACCACTGTAGAATATCCACAGCGCAGTGCACTTAGGTTACACAGTACAACACAACAGCACAGTGCATTGCACTCCGGTCGAGTCCCCATGACCTTTTTGACGTTAGCTGTTGTACTAGGTAGGGTATGGTAGGTAGCCATGCCCAAGCGCTGTTGTTCTGCTTGTCACCAACAGCACTCACGTAGTACATAGGCAGGTGGCGTGTACTGGATGGGAAGACGTTGGCTACCATGGAGTGTAGGCAATGCACGTATGCAGGTGGGTTGGTTGTACTCCTTTCTACCGGCCCCTTACTTACAAGTACGTGCAGTGTTGACCGATCCACAAAGTACAGGCTGACATCCGGACTCGTTGAGACCCATATCCACGAAGCTCACTTACCCGAGTATAGAGGCGAGCACCATTCCATACTTAGGTGATGCTTGCTTACTTCGATCACTACGCATCATGTCTACGGCCTACATCTCCCTGCCTAATTGACCACGAGGAGCCTCGCTCTGCACTGCACTTTGCGAAACCAGGACAATCGACCACCCATTACTGGACAGCTGTCAAAGCACGGGAGGTTGATATCTCGATCACCATATGCCAATGTTGGTTAAGACGAAGCAATCAGGGCCCACTCAGGAAAATGGTGTGAAATGTAGTAAGACGAGAAACCCCCTTTTCGTCTGGCTGCCAGGTAAGCTGGACGGGCTCGAAGGGTCGAAGGTTGGAGATTGCAGCCAGAATGAGACGAGAATTAGGCGCAGGCCTATACTCCGCATGTCACCTACGTCTCCGTACTCTATACACACATACACATACTGTAAGCGAGCGTAAGCGCGTGACTGACGTATGCGTTTTGGCCGTGTTCACTACCTTCAAGCTGAGAGGGTGTTTGGCTCTCATTTTTTCTTCTTGGGGTATGCTCATATGCGTCCTCTTCCTTTGGAAACTGATCTGATGTGGCCATGACGTTGCGATGAGGGAGGCAAGGACGGAACACTGAGAAGGAGGGGAGAATCTAACGGTGACTGGGTGGATGGATGCCGTTGGCCGTCTGTATAGTTGTCGAATAGTTCCGAGCAGGATTCTGCGAGGCTCTGCTGGTGCATAATACGAATACAGTGCCCCGTCAGGACATAGTGCTGCTGTTCTTAATTGTCGAGAGTCAAAAAAAAAAAGAGGAAAGAGGAAAATTGGGGGTTGAGAGCTGCTTCCAGTGATGTGACAACCTACATATTACGGAGAAGCGCCCTGGAGGGCATCCATAGCCACTGCAGCCTCCAGCTCAAATTCCTTGCGCGCTTCTCCCAGGACAGGAATTCCCCTCTTAGTGTCTGAACTACCAGCCCAGGAGAGGAGACGACATCGGTCTCAGCGAACACTACCCGCCTAGTTGCAATGGTGAATATGAACAGTATAGTGCTGGAGGACGGGTGTTATCTCCGTTTCGGTTCCTGTGCATAAGCCGCCATATTCCCTCCGTACGTACAGAGTACCGGGCCTCTAAGCAACCAAACTATGGCTCATCGATGACCTAGTGCAGTACCAAGGGAAAAGAACGTGCATGAGATAGATGAGCCAGGGCAAGGGCATGGATCCCTTGGTTCTGGTCACATACGTCAGAAGTCAGAGTCAGGACCCAGGTCAGCGCCGGCTCGCCGAGCCACTTGCACCATGTAGACACCAGAGCTGCAGATTACAGCTCCGCTACTGCAGCTGCAGAAAGGCCGCCGTAGGACCGTAGGACTTCTTTCACAGCACGCTGGATGTGTGTACTGCAGGTATACTCCGCATTGTCCGTTTGGACTTGGAAGCAGTTGTCGTTGTCACTCGTCAACGTTTCTTTTCTTATGTTCTTTTCTGATGTTTTCTTTTTCGGCCACCTGGCGCCGCCGGACTCGACGGTGGAAATGATGAATGGTGAGAAATTTGGAGTACTGTAGGATGATGATGAATGTCCATTTCACATGCCGGACTTTTGTGGAATGGATAGTTGTCATGATTTGAACTGACCGCGAACAAAAGCGATCTATTCTATTTTTCTCCTGCTTATTGGCAGAGTACACTTCATTTGCTTGCTTGCTAGTACAGGAGAGGGCTCTAGGTCGCGACCAAGACTGAGACTAGACCGGACCACGACGACGACTGGCGGCCTCCCTCCTCGGCAATTTGAGGTTTTTTCGTACCTGTGCCTTTTCATAAGTTCACTCACTGCCTCGGAAAGGCCTCTGCCTGCTGACGAACCGAACCGTCGTCGTGGCAGTGGCAGCGGGCCAATCACAGTGCACTCTTAAATGAGACGATGAGCATCGGCATTATTGACAGGTTTCAGTGTTTGATGCCTCTGTCCTGCTCACTGCCCGTGTTTCGGTTGGCGTCTCGGTTGGAGTCTCCGTAGGCTGCTCCGTTCTCCGTCCGGAGTACAGTGCTCAACCAAACCAAAAATAAAAAAAAAATCAAAAAAAAAAAAATCCAGAACACAGATCGGATGCGAGTCTGGTCTCTTGAGCGATAATAAGATCGGGTCGAGTGTCGACACTCAATCCATCCGTCTCCCTCCCAGCGTCTCTGCCTCTGCAAAAGTCACCGCGAAGCTTCGGCACCGCTCACATTCGCTGGGTTGTCGGTGAGATAATTTGACTTTGCACTGACATGTAGGTCTGGGAGACGAATGAAGAATCCTGCTAGCCGAGAGTCTCTTGCCGCTTCGACTTGGCTTTCGTCGTCTCCGCCTGCACTCTGCGTCCCAAGAGCAGTGCACGAGAAACATTAATAATTACTATACCTATCTCGGGCACTTACCGAAACAGGTCGCACTCGGCTTAGATCTATCTTGGACCCCATATCAATATGACGAGCGATCTCATGCATTCATGAGGGACTGCTGAACGACCTAGGCCCTCGGACCTGTCCCGTCCAGCGGCACGAAGAGTCGAAGGCCTTAGACGGAGACCCAGCCATCAGGCATTTTCCTTGAGCTCCACTCTTGAACGATGCATAATCCGATAATCACCCGCTTATAGTGAGTGTCAGTGCGCGGGGAATTATTAACCACTGCAAGTCTGCTAGCCGGCATGACCAGCAGGGCCTGACTGGCCTGACATGACCTACAGGATAATCGCTGAACATCGTCACCCTTGCAAGTTGAAGTGAGGTTAAATTGGCTGATGTCTGTTGATCCTTCGGTCCCGGTCTCGACCTGGGAGGAGACGTCTGGACACATTTCTGTCAGGGCCTATGCATAACCACACCACTTGTCCCAATTCTTCGAGAGACAAGAGTCTCGACGAGCCTTATGAAAGCATGATGGGTCTGTACTGTCCGGATGGTGGGGCCGCGCTGCCGGTTGCCTTCGACTTTTCAGTCCTGCAGCGAAGGCTCTGAATGCCCGCCTGCTTAGGCTCAGGTTATCTCCCGTATGTTTCTAGTCCTACTCTGTCGTCGTGTTTATCCGTTTCTCGGCTGGATAATAGTGCCAGATAGACGGCTGGTGCGATCAGCAGTGCAAGAGCTAAAGCAATTGCGCGGAGGAGACACTGTGTAATCGCCCCTAGCTCCGCGCCCCTTCCGTCGCGCCCCGGCGAGCGCTAAGCAAAGGAACGTGCATTTTGGATTTCTCTTAAACCATAACCCGGCATATATCGTAGCGATCCGTTGTCCAACGCAGCTGGGATTCCATTCCATTTCAGGAGTGTTATCCGATAGGCTCCTTGTAACGTAGAAGTCCACGCTGGCTGCTTAATGAGCATGACTCCATGCTAATTGCCACCCCCAGAAGCGGCTCTTCCGCCCGTGGGACCCAGTGTACAGTAGTACGCCGTACTGGAGTCTCTAAGCAGCGATACTCTGGGTCTTCCCGGTGCGGAGAATTCTGCCCCTCTCAATTTCTATTTTGGTCGTGCTGTCGTTGCTTTCATGTTCTTGGCGAGAACAGGAAATCGAATAATTCCCTCACCCTTGAACCAGGCCGAGGCTCTCCAGTAGCCATACTGAGATATTATCGGGCCTGAACTTTATCGGGGAACAGGCCAGCGGCACGCCGGCAACGCGGCAAATCACTTTGGGGCTCTTGTCTCCCTAATGGTGATTCCACTAGCGCGTGGTGGCTATGACATATAGTGCTGAGTACTGACGAGTTTGGCTAATTCATACGATCGCCTATTTCAAATCGGCGTGCAGTGCGCGCCAGTTTGATCAACACTCCCTACAAGTTGGCAGGATTCTATCATTGCGCTCTTTGAATGGCGCTAGGGCTGCATGAGTACAGTTTTCACGCTGTGTCCTGTGGTGGTAGACGAGAATCTCCTCTCGAGTGGCGTTAAGTACCGAGCATGTATGTATTGCTGCTGTATCCGTACCCATTTCGGAGGGTTCATGATACCTGGCTCATGCCAAGAGCCTAAGGAGATTTAAGATTTCTCGTCAAGTTGGATTCCCTGGGCTGCGTTAGTCCGGATGGCGTGTGCTCGACTTGGGTTGGAAGCTGATTGATTCTGAGGATAATAAACACAGGGTGGGAGAATGTCTTAGTCGTTGTTAAGAGGAAAGTCCATGCATATCAAAGGACTGCCATACCTACTTTGGACTGTTAAATTACCCTTCGGTCATCGGACTGACCGTGGCAGCTTCAGCTGGGTGTACGGAGAACGCAGGAGGTCGGATTGTCCCGCCATCATTTGTTCGTACCGATGATCGAGGCGGATTCAGTCCCGTCAGACATTGAAGTTCGACCAACCTCTTAGCTCACCTGTTCGAAGTTATAATATAAGAATGACGCCCTTAGTATTTAGGTGGAGCCACCTGCGGGGCATAAAGGAATCTCTCATCGAGGCCCGTGAACGACGCAAAGTGACTGGCTGGTGGACCAGGCGAGATTCCGAAAGTAGTATAGGGGGTCGCCGCGCCGGCGCGCGATCTCGAGCTCGCTAGCATTCGTCGATTAATATCGGCTATTATATGATGATCGGAGACGCACATAGGTAACAGTCGAGAGTATTATTGGGCTATCGCAGACCACGAGACGTATTTTCCGGATTTCGCATTTAATTAGGCCAAGATATCATTGCTATAACGGACGAGGAATACGTTGTTTGTGGTCAAAGAACGCCTTGAATGGTCCGCATGGGCAGATGATCTCACCGAACTCATGTTGACACAGTGCCAGGTGTCTGGCGATCTTCCCTTCAAGGATTCGACCAGGATAGCGTCTGCGGGTGTGTGTCAGATGCTGTCTTCAAGAACTGGGTCGCTGGTGATGTGCATGAATCCCCAGCTGCCGATCAGGTCTGAAACCCGTTAGCGCTAGTCTAGCAAAGTCAAAAGTACAAAGTCAAAAGAACAAAGAGCAAACGTTCCGTCTTGAGGTCCCACCCTTAACGCTGTCTCAAGGAGACGGCGTTGACTGAGCTGAGGTGGCGTTCGACGGGGCTACGCCGTATCAAGAATGTTAGTGCTTTTCTCCGGATCCCTCCGTCTCATCTCGCCAGCCATCACAGATTTTGTGAGTCCCGCTTCGGGTTCGGAGCATAGCATCCCCGCCGTTCGTTGGAAAGAAGCAGATGTGGAACGGACGGCGCGACTCTTGTTACATCGCAGGGAGACAGGGTGAGATGTCCTCAAAAAATCTCCTAGCTTGAAGCATGAACCAGCGAGTATCATTTCTGCAGGTTCTTCTCCGTAGCTGCAGTGGATATGTCGAATCAAAACACTTGTAAGCCGTTAGAACTGTCAAACCCCGGGTCAATAATAATTTAGAGTCTCCAGTATCTGATCGTGCGCGAGGGTTGGAGGCTTATCCTTGGCTGGCGAGGTTCTAGCTCAAGGGAGGTCGATTAGGCGCACCTTCCTAATTGAGCTACCACGGAGTACCCTAGGGTTACGAAGTACGAATGCTGGCCATTCCCAGAGAAGCAAGCTTCCGACGAAAGCTGGACTCAAGCGCCTCTCAATCTAGCGGCGTTCAGATCAATGGACATATGTTTCAGAATGACTCCGACGAACATACTCCGCGAGGTACTCGGTGGACTGTTCCTTCCATTCCTACTACTCACTGTCATCGCGGTCGGAATTGGAATGGCCGGTACGGAACGCTTCCACACCCTGCATCAGATCATGGTGGCTGTTCCAGTCCCATCACTTTCGCTCAACCAGGCTCACGCTAGAGGCACCTAGCTAAAACTTGGGTCTGAGGAGCCTGCTTACGACGCCCCGCTAGCACCTTTTCGGTAAGACGTTTTTCAAATCAAGTCCTCGAGCGAGGCTCGCCTCTGCTGGAGCTGGGTGTGGTTGTACTTTGTATAGAAATAATAGTCAGCGTGTCTCGAACTGAGTCGGACACCTGATAGAGCGAGGTTACCTCAACCCCTCTTCGCGGAATGAGACTCGATGGCGTCCAACCAGGGTTGTCCGTTATCTGCAGGCAGGAAGCTCGAGTCGCACAAGTTTGCCTGTCATTCATGACCATGAATTAAATATGCAACTTGTTGGCCGTTGTACACGGAAGAAATCGAGGCTCCTCAACTCTGATAGGTTCACTGGCCTATCAGGAAGATTTCCAGCAGGGAATGCTTGCCTTTGATCCTGTTTCACATGGAAGGATCGCACGAGGACATCCTGTAGCTTGAGAATCTTATCGCTGGGGATAGTGGACTGCTTGATCGAGTCCTTATGCCAAGGATCACTAAAGATGAGCATCGACGTCTTATTTGAGGGAAGAATTATGCGGGGCCGACGATGACGCTTGACAGGCTGGTGGTGGATTGCTAGTAAACGCCGTCCGTCAGCCCATCCGCCCATGGTTGAATCTCAGAGTGACAGCGCCAGATGACTCGACCTTACACGCTCACAAAGATGGACAAAGTAATCCATCCCATCGGGAGGCAGCAGGAACTCGGGAAAGAAAGAAAAGTTGTCGGTGATTCAATAACCACTTGGCAATGACTGCGGCGTTACACAGCCTGCCTTTGCGCGAGGATGACTCTCCATTCCTCATTTCCCTTCGTTTCTTAATCCTTTTTTCCTGAGTGTGTTCTGCCCTCGCTCAATACTTCAAGCCTCCTGTTGTTCCTCCTCTAGACGCCCAGGATCATCGTCTTGCGGGTTGCAGGGTGACCGTTAGGGCGTTTCGCGTTAATTCGAGAAGCGGCCAAGGAGAGGTGGCCGTGATGTGAATGGGAGGGTGGCATCGTCATCTGGCTCGCACCAATTGCTGATTCGAGGGACCTGGCGCTCGATGGGGCGGGCTTTCTGGCCCTCGCTCGGCCCCTTTTGATTTGACAGCGGGCCTCGGGAGGGGTGGATTCGGCGTCTGCGCCGGTGGGAACAAGGCTGACGGCAGCAAGTCAGATCGGTTGCTTCCCTTCCAGATTGTGCGTAAATCGTCATTTTTTGCTGATTGACTTTAGACTAACTGCGGAAAGAAGCCAGAGAAGATCTCGGAGTGTCGGAGAGCAGGGAAAAAAAGAAATAAAAAAGAAAATACCTGATGCGGGTCTGGTCTTTCGTAAGAAGACGGTCACCACTCACCACTAATTACGCCGACCTCTCTGGGGGGTCTCGCCAGCCGGCCAGCGGCGGCCGCCAGAGGCCTCCGTACAGAGACCGTCGTCTCTGACTGGCTGCGATGGAGGGGATCAATCCTGCTGCTGATCAGCGCCGCTCTTGCTGTCGTTGTCTTTCCTCGGAGACCGGAATCTTCTGGATAAAAAAGCCTCGTGTCAATGAAACACTAGTGGACGGTACCTGACTGCCAACTGGGATTCCTGGAGTCTCCCGAGACTTCGCCTATCATGCAAGGTAAACTCTGTTCAAAGACAGCCAGTGTTGGACTGGAGCTGGAAGCTTTATCCACAGTAGTACTCTGAGTAGTGTCTCTGTTGATCCAGAATCCAGACGGCTCCAAGCCTCGATAGAGCCAGTGTTCGCGAGTTCACACTTCACAGGTCCAGACAGTGCAAGTGAGAAAGGAAGGTGGGTGGACCCGCGGTCTCTGCCAATGATGATGGGACTGAAAGAAGCCATTCATACACTTGCACACTACTGCCACTACTGCTACTGTACTGTTATGGCTGCATCTCTACTATTATAATATTCTGAAAACGATAATAATACCCAAATTATTATTATTTTGTCCTCTTGGTCAAGGACCTCAAGGGGCAGTCGACTATCAGCATCATCCTGATTCTGCCCTGGCCGTCCCCCATACTCCATAGGGGCCGCCGTTCTGTACCTACTGTACCTACTGTAGCAAATACCTCCAAATATCTCCCACACAAATGCCCCCCAGCTTCCAGGCTGGATTTAAGACCGCTCGCGGCTCCATTTTCTTTGTCTGGACTCTCGTCCTCTTTGCCCTTTTCTTTTTCTTTTTTTTTCCCCCGACATCAGAAAACTTAACCTCCCGCACAAGCTTGGCTGTCGGTCCGTCCATCACTGCCACTGCGGTCTCACCTTTTGCCCAAGCTAGGTCGCTCTTCAGTTCTTCAAACTCCTTGAACTGCAAATCATTTTCGGCTGGTCACCCTGGATCTAATCTCCAGCTGAGCTTCCCGGCATTCAGTCACATTTGCGCGTTCTCCTGCGTCCTGCATTTATCCCGGTCAATATTACACCACCTTCCCGCTAGTAACAAGCTCATCTTGATATCCCCACCACTCACTCTCTTTCGATTTAATTTGATTTTCTGCTCTTTCTTTTCTCTCCGTGCACCTGCACCTACGACTGCCTCCATTCCGCATCTGGGCTAGCAGCCTCTGGCCAGCCTGGATGGGTCTCTGAGCTAAATAACGACCCTGGACCCTCCACACACTCGCAGCGCACCGTTTAACAAGGCCCTCCCCCAGTCCGTTCAGGGCAACGAACCACTGCCATTTGTTCTCTGTGTTAGGATTTACTCTTGTTCTGCTGGATTTCCTGCTCTGCTTTGCTCCTCGCTGCTTTCCCTCATTCTGAGTCTTCCACTTTCACAGCGTATGGGATGAGCTTTTGAGTTGACGAGCAACGAGTCCTCGATCCGCGAGGCCAGTCATGACTGGCGTTGTCCCGAATGACCTCGCCCATTCGTCTCTGACAAAGTACAAGGACGAGCCTGGTGATAATCCGGTAAGGTTTTGCTTTCTTTTTGCTCTTCTGCTTTGACTTGGTGCGCTGCTTTCGCCCCCATTCTTCGGCTCCATCCAAGGACATCCTGGCTCGTTTCACGTGGTCGAGACCGGGAACGACCTGTCAACAAAGACTTGCTACGAGTCAACAGCGGCGATCTCCCCCTGGTTTTGACAGTGCACAGCACTCTTGTTGTAAACGGCTGCCGCTATCTTAAGCTTTGATACACGCGACTCGACCCTGGCCGTCTTGGTGTATCGGTCTCCATCTGAATTGAGGCTCCAAGGACCCGTTCTCCACTCCCTGGGGTCCTAGGAGACCCTCTGACCCGGCCTGATACTCGCCGTTTCCCGGGGAGAACAGTCTTGTGCGAGTCTCTGGCCGACGTGGACACCGGCCCTGCGCTTCGCGATTGAATGTTTCGCGAGACTGGGCATGTGCAACCTCAAGAACCGCAAAGGCATGTCTTGGGCCCATTATGGTTACAGTGGGATGTTGGCTCACTCTGGTCACACCTGGTGTGACTGATGTCCCTACAAGCCGTCTGGCTTTTGGAGAATGCCTGGACGCGAGGGATTCCGGTATCTGGACATGCCAGGGCCGCACCGAGTTGCATCTACCGTCTAGGCTGGAGCGGCCGTAGGCACCTAGAGGATTCTTCGACGTTCATCGCGCCGCCAGATCAGCCAGCTGCCTACGACCTAGGTCCGCATTTTGACAGCCGCTATCATGTGGCGGCTGGGGGCTATGCAGCCTCCCTGCTTTGCAGCTCGAGCGTTAGATGCACATATTAAAGCATTACTGACCAGTCCCATTGCAGTTGCGACAACAGCACGCTATCTCTGGGCATCAAGGCTCCCAGAATCCCGGCTCAGCAAGCCTTGTTCACATCTCAAAGCAACCCGCGTCGCCTCGCCAAACTAGCACGAATCTCTCTACTGGATCATATGGTCCTCCGACTCTAGGTAACGGAGTCTTGCATCATCCACCTCCATACGGCCCACAGGCTCCAGAGCAAACCTATTATACATCGCATCAATCTTACACCACGGCGAGTGCACCGAGCCAATACCCGTCTAGCGGTAAGTGCATTTGTCTTATTTGTCTTACGGAGAAAATGAAAGCCCAGATAGCATATTGGCCAGTTCACGGCCGATTCCGAAACTTCCCAGTCCACATCAGTGCTCAGTCATTCTACGCTTTAGCCTCTAATTCTGTTCTAGGTCCTCAAGAAATAATGGCTACTACACAAATGCATCGACCTTATCCCCCCATCTACCATACCCCCCAATCATCCTCCCCTGCTTCAGTGGCTTCCCAGCCGCACGAACATAACAGAAGCCTCTATACACAATCTCCTCAAATGACGTCGACGATCTATGGCTATCAACAAGCTTTATCAGCACTCCCTGTGCAGCCATCACCGTATGGAGCGCATCCATCACCTCAGCAACACCCTCTCACCACCCAGTCTTTGATGATGTCCCATCAGACTAGCACATCCCAGCTTCAACATCAATCTTCCCAGGCGCCAACTGCCGCATTGACTAGTCCTACTACCGCCACTGTCCAGCAGGCAACCCCTTCCCAAAGGGCTCTCTTGAATCCCCCGCACCCCGCAACTTCAGCGCCCCTCCAACCAAGCAATTCCAATCATCAGAGCTCTAACATTGGGACGAGCTCCAGCGCAGCACCCGGTCCTATCCCGGCGACAACCCCTCTAGTTGTACGACAAGACAGCAATGGAGTGCAATGGATTGCCTTTGAGTACTCTCGTGATCGTGTGAAGATGGAGTACACCATTCGGTGTGATGTCGAATCCGTCAACGTGGACAATCTGTCGCAGGAATTCAAAGCAGAGAACTGCGTCTATCCCCGAGCATGCTGCAGCAAGGACCAGTACAGAGGAAATCGTCTTGTTTATGAGACAGAGTGTAATGCTGTTGGGTGGGCACTGGCAGAACTTAACGCCACATTGCGAGGGAAGCGCGGACTGATCCAACGCGCAGTCGATAGCTGGAGGAATAGCAACCAGGATCCTCGACTACGGAGCCGGCGGGTTAGACGAATGGCCAAGATCAATAGACGACAAGGAGCCCTGCCAGCACCGCCGCCTCAACATATGGCTCCGACAACCGGGGTCCCCCCCGGGGTGTCAAGCTCTAGCATCGCACCAGTCGGCCCCCGTCCATCACTTGGACCATTATCAGCTATGGGACCGCCGCAACTACATCACCATCACGCTCAACCTGACGGGCCCATCCATGAGGAAGCTAGCGGTATGTTCCGCCACATATGATATGCTTATTCCCTTAACACTCCGGCGTCTATGCTGGCAATATTCTATGAGCTCGTAATGTTCTTTTCACAACCCTTTCTTGTGCAATACGCGCGCAAGGATCACCACGTTACCGGATGACTGGACGTTTGCTATGTACTTTTATTCTTGTCCTTGTTCGTGGCGTTCCTGTCTGGTTTCTCTTTCATCCTAAAACTTACCCTCCATACTCCCACCTGTCTGCTATGTTATCATGGATGCGTATTGCCGTTTCATACCCTCACCGTGGGCGCGCCATATGCATTTCTGTGTAGGCTAATTCTTGAATGTTGCCTTCTCTGTAGGTTCCGCCGATTATGCGAGTGGTACCCATCGGCCGCTGCCACCTGCACCTTCTTCTAGTGGGCACTCGCCAACAGACATTCGCAACGCTCATGTTTTCCACGGATATCCTACATTCCCGCTCTCTGCCAACTCTTCGTCTGGACATCGGGGCCCCTCTATCCCCCCTCTGCTTCGGGATAACGGCCTCGGGTCCTTCGGACGCAACCCAGCCGTCGCAACTTCGGGTAGGGTTGAGGAGATAGAGGATGACGAACATGACCCAAACAAAGATGACCTGTTCGGCACACTGCCTGAAGGCAAGCGCCGCAAGTTTATTCTCGTTGATGATACGCAGAGGCCTGGCTGCCGTGTCCGCGTCAAAGTCATGCTAGACCAGGTGGACATGGACGAGATTCCCGACTCCTACCGGATGGCTAATTCAGTGTACCCGCGTACCTACTTTCCCGTTCAGATGAAGACTCCACGGGGCCAAGGACTTCCTGGAGACAGGTACATCAAGGACGATACCCAGATCAATGATGTTGACGAGGACGAGGCCACTGTTGGGAGGACCATGGTCCCCGCTCCGCAGGTCGATGACGAGAGTGAGATCGCCGTTCCTAGGATCTCCCGACGCAGGCATAGAAAGGAGGTGCTGTTAAACGATCTGGGATACCGAATGAGCTGGAGCCAGAGCAGAGTATTCTCCGGACGGATGCTGTTCCTTCAGCGGTCTTGTGAGTGCTCTTTCACGGTTTCCACTTCCCCGGCCGAACTGTGAAAATTTTTGATAAGATTGGCGCGGGATATTGTCTGAGCTAACATTGGCTCTAGTGGATGCATACAGAAACAAAATGCGCAGCACTATGCTTGCCGCCGGCCAGAATGAAAATTCAATCCCACCACACTTCGAAACCCGGGCAGGAAAGCGACGGTTCCTTGAGCGAAGGAAGCGGGCAGCTATGTCTCGCGACACCGAGCATACAGTTTCTGCATCCCAGCACGATGCCGAGGAAATCGAGCCCTAGCCGCAGCGACTGGCTATATACCATTTCTCTCCTCGTACAGCACATTCTTCAATTTATGTCGGCTTCGAATAACTCCTCAATTCCTCTCACATTTGCTTGACCGTACGAGCTCACGTGACCACGGCCGCTATGTATGATAATAGACAGATGGCAGAAAGTCGAGCGGCCAGGAGCGTTGTGTTCCCTCATGGGCGCCATTTACACTCAGATGCTTGATTTTGTTCGGTGTCTGGAGAGACGGTTGAACTTTGTTTCGATTACTGTTAACTATCCTGCCATACTTGACGATTTGATGTGGATGATTGATGATTACGCTTGAGAAAGGAAAGTACAGGACGAAAAGAGGGAACTGCTTACCTATGTCATGACTTACGAATCTGCTTGCTTTTGCCTTTTGTATTGGATTTGTTGTCATTCCAAGGGCGTCGGTAGTTTTAGGTGTCGGCGCAGGGCAGCCTATTATTTTCCTCCAACATTGATTTGCTTCGCTGTTCACCTAATCCATCTTCCTCCTCAACAGGTTGTCAAGCAGTGGGATTTGATTTTCGAAGCTTTCTATATAGTATGATTCCTTCTGCTGCCGGGTCAGTGTCGACAGGCACCCGAGCCAGGCGCCTGAGCTGGGCGTACTGGGACAGCCCATAATGTAAAGCCGAGTTTCCGAGCTTGAGATATCGAGCCAGAATCTCACGCAGTAGAATTCGCTGGACGCTAGTAGAATCGCTGAGCTTCCAGAAGCGATAGGGTAGTGACAGGTGTCTCGGGAAGATGAGCCCGGAACCATCACATGGTGCAAAGTATCCTACTTGAGCTAGGCCCCTTGAATACGGCCTTCCAGAAGACGCGTATAGGTTGCATCCATTGAAGTCATTGAAATTAGGTTGCGGGCTCTGCATGTCTCACGCTGGAATGCCATTCCTCCACGTTTGCGGTGGGCTCACTGGTCTGGCTGTCTTCTCCGCTAAAAATAGCTTGTCGCGCTAGTCCCTATGCGGAAAAGACACTCACCGCCCGTGATGCCGTGGGCCGTGGGCCGTGGCATTGAATCATTGATACCGTAATTACGACGCCGCCAACAGGGTCTAAGGCGCTACCGAAGGGTTCTTAACAGGGTCTTACAGGGTCCGTACGCTGGTTGTCGGGGTCACAGCCTCCACCAAGAGTATCAACAGATTGAACTCCTCAGTCCGCATGCAGTAGCAAATCGATCGAGCCACTTTCTTTCTCCGCTTCCTTTATCCAACTTGGCTTCTTCCCCATCTTCTCTTCAGCTCTATCCTAGCCTTTTCTTCTCTTGCGAGATCGAAATCGCGGCATTACGTTCCCCTCTCACCCGCTGAACGATCGGCCGAAAGTCAGTGCGTGCGTGCTTTATAAGGAAGTCGAACTATTTCTTTCCTGGCCAATATATTAGCATTTAGCATATAAACTACGGTAATCACCTGCGAAACCTAATCAGCAGCGACCATTTCCGACACCTGTTTATCTCTCCTGTCGCCTGTTCCTGACATCTCGAACTTTCATCGTCATCCTTCACTTTAGAACCGTGGTTCTTGCGTGACCTCGGTGGGTTCAACCGACCTGGCGTTTCAGATGGTTCCAGCCCGTTGCTAACTTCGGACAGGAATTTCGTCTCCTCTCCTGCGCCCCTCGTTTCGACGATCTTGTTCTTTCCTCCATCAAAGCCGTCTTCTCCTTTCCTTACATGAAACTTAGCATCAGTCAACACCGCGGGATTTGAGAGTCGAGATTGACGATAGGTCCAAAGCAACCACCCACTACGGTGGTCATCGAATACCGATAGCCGATACGGCGGCCGATCATAAGCATACTTCATGGGCGACCGGTCAGAACAGTACGGCGATATCCCGCCGATTTCCTCTCAACATCGAATGCATGGATACGGGAACAACGGCGAGCCCGCGGCGATGCCAGGAGACGGACAGCAGAACTGGGGATCTGGTCCTGGCATTGCGCACACGCATTCAATGCGGACGGCCTCGACCGCAACCCCGGGGATGGATAATTTAGGGCCTTCGGCCGTGGGAGGAGGGATTAGCGGTATCGCCCTTGGCGTTGCCAACACCCATGACCGTCAGAGTGGCATTGACGCTTTCAGGGATGCAGACGCGACACTCGGCTATATCCCCGCTGAACGAGGTTATCATACTACCGGCGCAGATAATCCGTATGTGCCTTCGCCGCCGAGCGTTGGGCCTGGGCCGGACGAAAGCTCGGAGGGGCTGCGATCTCATGAGACTTTTGGCTCGAGCGCGGCCTTGAGCGCTGCGGGTGCACCGGCAGGGAACTGGACACCACCGAGCGGATCCCGTCACAGTTTTCTCGATGGATCATATCAGGGTGTAGCGTCGGGACCGTACCAGCGACATTCTGCCTACAGCTCGCAGGACTATCCTGCTGACATCAACCCGGATGATATTCTTGACGATGGAGATGATGGTTTTGCGGCAGCCCCGTCCAACAAACCTAACGCAGCTGGAGGAGCAGCCACTGGCGGTGCGGCTGGGGGTCTTTTAGGAGAATTCTTTGGTGCAAAGAAGGCAGCCGATGCTTCTTATGATCCTGTTCCCGGCGCAGGCCTGCCATCTGTCGAAAAGTATGCTAAACCTAGACCCTCCGGTGCGAGCCGAAAACGTGGCTGGATTATAGGGGGCATATTGGCTTTCATTGTTATTGGAGCTATTGTCGGAGGCGCTGTTGGCGGCACGTTGGGCAATCGCAGGTCTGAGACCGCATCAGAATCGTCCGAAGTATCTGCAGATGATGACACGGAGACCAACGGTGATCTCGACAAGAACTCGGACGAAATCAAGTCTCTTATGGCCATGGAAGGGTTGCACAAGGTGTTCCCAGGCATGGATTACACACCCTGGGGCGTCCAACACCCGGAGTGTGACAAATGGCCACCATCCCAGAACAATGTCACCCGTGATATGGCAGTGCTCTCGCGACTAACCAACACCGTCCGCCTTTACGGCACAGACTGCAACCAGACCGAAATGGTCCTCCACGCCATCGACCGCCTCGAACTTACAGATATGAAACTTTGGCTCGGCGTTTGGATTGACACAAACACTACCACCAACGAACGCCAGCTCTCCCAGCTCTACGACATTCTTGACAAACGCTCCGATCACTCTGTCTTTAAAGGCGCTATCATCGGCAACGAAGCTCTTTACCGCGCAGGTTCCACAAAGGAAGAAGCGCGCAAGAACATCATCGACTATATGCGCCAAGTCCGCAAGCACTTTAACGACCACAACATCGACATAAAAGTCGCGACCTCCGACCTCGGCGATAACTGGGACGAAACACTCGCAGATGCCACGGATGTCGTCATGTCGAACGTCCACCCCTTCTTTGGAGGCGTGGAGGTCAGCAAGGCAGCGGGTTGGACCTGGAGTTTTTGGAACTCACATAACGCTCCACTTACACAGGGGACGAACAAAGGCAATATCATTGCCGAGGTTGGCTGGCCCAGCGGTGGAGGAAACGATTGCGGCGACGGCGCCAACTGCAAGGATGATACCTCTGGTGCTGTGGCGGGGGTCAAGCAGATGAACCAGTTTATGGCAGACTGGGTCTGCCCGGCGCTGGAGAATGGGACAGATTATTTCTGGTACGTTTCATCCATCCACCTACCGTGCATCCCGTCAATCCTTGGAGTCATTAGTACTGACAGGAATTACAGGTTCGAGGCCTTTGACGAGCCCTGGAAAGTGAAATTCAACAAAGGTGACGAGCAGTGGGAAGACAAATGGGGTCTCATGGACCCTGGTCGCAACTTGAAGCCTGGGATCGAAATCCCGGATTGTGGTGGCAAGACGGCTGCATAGCACTTTCGCGTCTTTGCAGATGTCTTTCTGCTTCGGGCAAATGCGATCCATTATCATGGCATCTTTCTTTTATGATCACTGTATCTTCCCGTGTGTCATTTTTTTCTGTATACATGATTCTTTAACGTACAAATGACTGATGATTTGGGTGCTGCTCTCCCTCTGTGTGTCTATTTGATTATTCCTATATGGCGATTGTGTTGCTCTCATTTCTCGGACCGTGGATTGCTTGTTGACTATTTGTGACCGGTTGCGGAATTTCTTCTGTATTGTCTTCGTCTGCTCGGAGCGTATTGCACTGACCTCCATTGTTGGTTGCGCGCTTGGCTTGCCAATGTATATAGTATAATACACAGCTCCACTCGATTCGGGTGTTCTAGTACAACCGGTGTTGTTTCAATCTGATGGTTTCGGGTCCAATCGGTCGAACGGGCTGTTGAATCGAGCTGGGTCCCTCATGCCTGTCACAGTGCATCGTTTGGCACGACGTATGGGAGTGGCTGGCTGCGGCGGACACAGGTAATATATAGCACTCCTCGCCTTACCTGGGTAACAACAATCCCTGACCGGCAGGTCCTGTAGCCACGTCATGGTTTATGATAACAAAGCTCTCGAGATATTATGTTCACCAAACCTACGCTGTAGTCCTATCCCTCAGCTCCCCCCTCCTGAATTCTACTGGAAACCTTATCTTGCTTCTCGGCTCCAGAACGCGGGAAATAAATCCTCATCCCCCAGAACGCCGTCTCAAGCTCCGCAAACTCCTTCAGTCTGACTGACTCCCTCCTCTCCACAAACCGCCTCACAACATCCGACTCGATATCCTCTAGCGGCCCGCCGACCACAATCGCCGGATCGTGCGCAAGAAGGAGCTCAATATGACGCCGTTCTGCCCCAGGACAAAAAAGGAGGGTTTTCGGCGTCACTTTCTGGAAGGCGCCGGGGTGCGTGAGGACGGTTATCTTTAGCTCGTTGAGTAGAGTTTCGTCGTGGGTGTTGAAGACGGGATCTTGCGCGTAAGCTCTCATTCCGGGGTTGGGGTTCTGCATCGAGGTGCTTTCTCCTAGCAGTCATTGAGAAGTTAGGGGTTTGCGTTCAAGTATAGGTCCAGGGGCAGGGGAACGAACCAATCCATTCCAGGATACTCGCCAATGCAGCGAGCTGGTACATTGAGACGGCGCGACGATCGACCCAACCGCCGCGCAGAAAACCACTGGGACTTCCCAGACCGATGCAGATAATCGAGATGCCATTCTTGCTCTGATTTTCGTCTTTATCCTTGACCTCTTTTTCGCCGTCACCGTCGCTGTTGCTGCTGCTTCCACGCTCCGCCAGCAAGGAGGGCACCCCGCGCCTGAGGCCCTCAACAACACAATCCCAGGTCACTGACTCCTCCCATCGCTGTTTATACAATCCAAGCTGCCGCTGGAGGTCGGACAGTGTGGTCTTTTGTGGTGCTTCGGCGGGGACAAGTTCCTCGGCTATTTCTTCTTTCGCGGCATCTTTCTCTAGACCATTGCGGTTCCCAGTCGAGCTCGAGCCTGAATTCGGGTTTACGCTCGGCTGTCGGATGCGGCGAGCGTGTTTGTTCGTTGTGACGTGCGTCCAGCCGGAGTCGTCTGTGACTTGGAGGCGCTTGTTCTGCGAGGGGGACGGTTTTTTGCGGCGGGTGTGGGGCATATTGTCTCCCTCTTCCAGAAGGAGACAGTAGACTTGGGAAGTAGGATGGGTGGGATTGAGCGCGATTGGTTTAGGGACCGTAAGGTGGCGGCGGATGCATGCTGTTGGCCGTGGGCGGTGATGTATAGGAGAGGTTGTGTGCCTGTGGTGAGCGTTGGCGAGTGTGATGTTTTTGCTTGATAGTGATAAGCTCGCAGGCTTGTGGGGAAGGCGGCTAGCGAGGGGCCGCTATTAGAGGGATACGAGACAACTCCAGACCATCGTTCATGCTGCTTTCTGAAGTCGCAGACGAGCCAATTCTCATTTAACTTTTGATATTAATCCAGATCTGGTGCTGACGCTCATTTGGTGTACCTTTCGTTCGCCAATACTACACCACTCACATCGCCTCTGTAAGCGCCCGGTCTGATCTCCGTCTATTTCTTAGTCCCCCAATGGGCGCTTGCAGCAGGCTTTCCTTGACCAATCAGAGCTCTCCAAGCAGGTCTGGGAGGTGATGCGCGTGCATGCTAGGCCTCTTAGACTCTTCTCTTTGGCCAATCTCCCTCTCGTTCTGGCACTTCGACCTCCAAGGCGTGCAACCAATGGCTTTATCGCCGACCACCTGCTTGCAACCAGCCAAGCACACCTCCTCAGCATTTCGAACCGCAGTGCGGTGCCCCTTGTCGTCGGCTGCAGGCCTGTCACATCGTGATCTCTGCTCTCACTCGTCCAGCGCTCACTGCAGTCCCCCGCTAAGCTTGGCTTCGAAGGCCCATCAGACAATGGCGACGGTGCCTCAAAAGCGCGGCCAGCCCGTCTCCTCTGGGCTCGTCTCCGTTTTGTCTTGTCCTTGACCTTCTGCCGTCTGCATTGTCCGAAGCTTGTTTCGTTTCGGGTCGAGGATGATCTGTATCGCTCGCATCGAGTGAGCTCTTTCTCGTCTGGTTATTCTAGGCAAAGCAACGTACAGTGTCCTGGTCTCTTGAGGTCTTGACCGAAGCTCAGTCGACTCTTCTCGGCTCTTGGTACTGCTATAGAACTCGCAATATGTTAATGTCAACGTCGCCGTCACCATGGCTCGCCGCGGCCATGCTTTGCATCGGCCTGGCGAATGCTCACACCGTTATCGTCTATCCTGGATACAGAGGCAATAACCTACACACAACTGGGACGGTTGAGGGAGCTGACGGTCTCGGTATTGCGTGGAGCAGCGACAACGAGACTTTGATCTATCCATATGGAATGCAATGGTCCTATCCTTGTATGTCATCACTGCATTATCTTCCATCGATCTGATGACAATCTGTGCTGACACCTCTAGGCGGCGGCATGCCCACGTCAGAGAACCGAACGAAATGGCCGGTGCAAGGGGGCGCCGTATCCTTCCAACCAGGCTGGTTTCAGGGCCATTCCCGAGCTCAGATCTATATCAACATTGGGCTGGGCACTGTGCCGCCGAACATGAGCCACCCGATGATCACGCCCTTTGAGATCGTCGGCCCAGACAACGACCCCTACCCCGGCACAATCTGTCTTCCTCAAGTCAGGCTGCCGGCCGGAATCGAGGTCCAGGTGGGGGATAACGCGACGATCCAGGTGATTGAGCTAGCTCAGCATGGAGCGGCCCTGTACAATGTAAGTCATGCCCGTTCTCTTCCCTAGTGCTCGCTAGAAGATCTAATGCGGCATTTAGTGCGCGGACATTACCTTCGCCGAACCCGAGGATGTCGCTGAAGTCAACTCCACAAACTGCTTCAATTCGTCACACATCTCCTTCGAGACAATCTTCACAACTTCCTCCCTAGAAAATGCCGGACTCGAAGCTGTCACAGTGCCGTCTTTCCTCACTGCCGTCGTTCCCACGTTCCTAGGCATCGCATACGGCCTTCTGATGGCGTAGTTTTACACCTCACCACATCCTCACCGCCACGATTGCACCTATATTTATACCCACACTTACATCTACCCAGACGTACATACCTCGCTGACTGGTTGACTGGTCAATCAGCAGTGTCAATTTGACTATGAACAAAATGAGCTCGCGTTTCATGTCATTGGCTTGGCTCGATGATATATTGGCGTTGGGGATACCGTATCGCAGCTCATCATCACCCGGACTCACCGAAAGCTGCTGTATACACTTCTGCACATGCTTAATACCTTGATTTACCATACATTCCTTCACTAGTGGAATCTGATATCGACAATAGTGTATACCAGCTTGATGGTATTCGTTTACTCCAGCGCAATCCCCTTAATGTGTGCGGCTCGCATACTATTCTTACCCGACTTTACTCTTCTCGCCTTTTCCTTATTCATGACTCCGTCCGCTACGGTATATGTATCATAAAGCAACCTACGCCACTATGGCAAAGGGGAGACACCCAGCCTATGCTGACCCGAACTATCCCACCAATACTCTGCTGGGGTATATGGGTAAAGCAGAAAATCGGGTCTCCTGGGCAGAACCGTGCGCAATTGCTGCCGCTATGTATCGACTTGTTAGTCGCGGGGAACGCATTCCCTTCCTGTTCCACTGGGTGCTGATTCCTATGATACAATCACTATGGAACTCGAAAGCATCAAGGATCTGGAGCAGTTGAAGGACATCAGTCTTGGGTTGGGCGACGCGAAGCAGCTGGACTCTATTAGTTTCCTGCAGAAGGCTTAGATTGGGTCTGAAATGTTGTTATGGATTCCTCGTGGGAGGTACCCTAATAATAGTAGTATGGTGGCTGACCACATGCGAATCCCAGCTGTTGTGCGTTTTTTTTTTTTTTTAGTTCCTGTTTATCAACTATGTGTAATTTTAAGATGCTTGCACGTCTAGGATTCTATAGCTACAATGGAGCGATCATCATTGGGAATAAGTCAAAACATGACTTTATACTCCATATTGAAGGCGAGATCTGAAAGGATTACTTAGAGACTTTGGAGATCTCTAGATACATAATGACCAGAAGGGCTTTATGGAGCTGCCAGCGCCGCTGACTTGGTTCTCCAAGCAATGTTGCCAGGCCGGGGTTTGGGCCGGCACCAGTAAAAAACAACTGCTGTTTAATAAGCCATTGGGACGGCACAGATTTCCTGGCTCATTGTACTGTCTTATATAGATGTCGTCAGATGCTGAATCTCGCCTGGCGGTGACCCGGAGGACTCGTTTATTAAACTGAGACGCTGCCAACTAATAATGCTACGGCTCCGCCGCTTCTAGGTACTCAGAATCTACTTCAAAGACAAAAAGGAGCGAGAGTGTATACACTAGCAGTTATCAGCCATTCTGGTACCGTCAAGGCTTCATACCATTCCCTCCACTCCGCGCTAATTCTTCTTTCAACTGGCCTCGATACAATAGGTATATTCAGGCCAGAACCCGCTACAGTCACCATTCGACACGGGATTCAACTCATACATTGTTTCCAAGGCAACACCATAGTTTGTCGCCATATCTGCGCAATATATACCTGCACATCTAGATCCTTGAAGCCGCTGCTTGTCATGATTGAAACTGGGAGAACTGAAGACGTACTTGCACTGGGCAAGGAAACCTTTCTGCGTTGGCCCGGCGGTGTCGTAGGGGTTATGGGGCAATTTTCGGTACTTGTTGGAGGCGTTGTTATGGCAGAGGTTGATGTTGGCGTTAACTCGGGGTCTGGATAGTAAGTATCTTCGTATCCATCGCCTCAAATGCAGTAAAGGTATTCAGCCTCAGGTTTGAGCAGTCGTCTTGATGCTGGGCTATGGAACATAGCATAGTGAGCATGCAGTAGACGGGGTCTGAAACTCTCTTACATTCCATGCGTAGAACGCGTCGAGCGCGATATTGGCATCGGCAGGACAGTGTCACAGGTATCTCCTGTATTGCATGAGTGTTGGCTGTTTCACCGGGATTGACAGCAGATAGTTGCTTTCCTTAGTTTCGTATCATTCATAACAATCGTTGGTAGAGTTCGGCGCTGCGTTCAGAAGATCCACATAGTCTGGCTCCAGAGAGTCCTTACCCAGAAGAAACTCATCTGAGAGTAAGCGCAGTATTGGGTGTTCTTGGTCAAAAGTGCAGTTCCACCACGGTAGCGAGTTCCAGTCCGCAAAGTGGCTAGTCTCAACCTGTCCCGCGAACCACCAGCTTGGGATGTCGCCCGAGAATAATTCTTGTATACGTTGCAGTCCTTCCTCATACCAGCCTAGAGGCAGTTTGGTTGGCGTAGGGAGGAGTGTCCAGGGCGTTAAAATCGCTGGAGGTAAGTCATCGCTGTCGATAACTGTCAAAAGTGTCATTTTATATGGAATACAGAGGTGGCCCGCTGGCTTGTAAGGCCCATTCATTACTGAATACGTTATATAGACCGATTAGTTATCGTCCCTGGTCTTCAATCCCTCATCAGGTATCTCACGTCCTACAACTCAAATTTTCATGCTGCATCGCCTTCCACCAGAGCTCTGGGTGCAAATCGTCTCATACCTGGAAGAGGATGGCACGTCCCTCATAAAGTGCGCCGCATCTGCCGTCAATGGCAGCCTATCTTCGAGCAACTGATCTACCGTTCTGTTGAAGTGGAGAGTGAGCAACTGCAGCCAGGTAGCAGGTTACTATCTTTCTCACAATTCCAAACTCTCGTGTCTGACGCAAACCGGCGCCGACGATGCTTTGTCCGCCGCCTGCAATATACAGTTATTATGCCTTAACAACTTCCAAGCTATGAGGCGACGAAGCTTGAGAGTTACCGTGAGCAGAATGCAATGCGAGAGGCAAATAATCAGGCCTTTGGAAAACGCGTATCCTCATTATTCGAATTCCTAGCTTCATGGAAGGAGAACCTGGAGCTTACCCTGCTCCTTACAGCCTGTTGGAGAGACAAGATGCTTGGACCAGAAACAGAAGAAACAGCGCACGCCAAGCGATGGCAAGTTGAGCTTGATGGAGAGCGGGTTATTGCTCCATACCGCGCGCGTTTCCCGCCGATGAAGCTCCCATACTGCCTCGGGTTACCTGCATTGGCCACCCGTGGTCTGAAACCAAGTATCAGGGGATTTGCAATAGCGCCGTGCTACAGATTGATGAACACTGTGTTGGTTTGCAGCGGCTTCGTCTGCACTTGGCAGGCTGGCTGAGGCCAGATCATGTACAATATATGCGAGAGCGCAGACAAGGTAATTGCTCTTTTACTACTTTCAAGATTATACATGCCTTGTGTGAACCCGACTTGTATCACACAGTTGTGACGTCGGGTCTTGTAAGGCTCCCAGCAACCCTCCGGGCTTTTGAATGCCTTGGTACCCGTGACCATCCCTGGTCAAATACCCTTCCTGCCCTATATCTTCGGTCCGCCAGCAAAGTTGATGAGCTCTCGTCAAGTTTGCGCATTCTCTCGTGCAATCTACGGGAACTGAACCTCGGCGTCGTGTCCTTGGATATGGATTTTCTCTTTCCATTAGACGAGGGCGGCAACCCCTTACCTACTGCATCTTCCCTTTACTGGCCTTACCTTGAAACAATCATCCTACACGCGGTTCCCGTAAATCTCCCATCTGGTATGATTTCCCGCCCTCTTTCTACGCAGATGTCCTGCAATCTAACAGATCTTCCTCACAGGCGAATGACTATTTGACTACGAACTTGAAGTGGCGACGAGGAAAGTTTCCCCGATCCAGCCACAGGCGACGAGATTTTCGAGAGCCTGGGGGGCGGGTACAGTGTCTCGAATGAACACCGAGCATTTCCACCGGCTGTCCATTTCACTGGGCTACGCCGCGAGGCGGAGGCCTGTATTGCAAACAATCTCCTTCAGCCTCGGCGACTTGCCCAAGACCGAGTTCAGTTTCGATAGTGGCAGAACACAAGGTGGTGGTGGCTCTATATGTCTAGTGGCGAGAAGCCACGTTTGAGGTTCCTGTCTGAGGCAGCGTATCGGCCTGACCAACGGGTTGCGGATGCGTGGGGGTTTGGTCTCGATGATGTGGTTGTCGAAGAGGACCAGGTAGGAGAATCGTATCATTTGGCGGTGTCCTTAGTTTGAATCGGATTCATCGGGATGAGTAGTTGCCCAGTAATTATGTGAGGAGGCAAATCATAGTTCAGATGCTACATACATGCTTTCTGTGTCATATGGGATGGGCAACAATGTAATTGCGCACTGTTCTATACATTTGTATTCATGTGTGCAGGGAAAATATACTCATTTCTTAACTTATTTCTTAACTTGAGAGGTATTTTTGGAGTAATAGCCAGAACCAAGCTATTAGAGGGTCCAACGGATCGACGTCGATTAGGAGCAGGTGCCCCCAATATAGCAATGAGCCTGACTGCCATTTTCGCCGAGGGATAAGTGGGCAGTAGATACAATATAAACCTTATTCCGTCAGAGCTAATAGTATAAGTTACAGCACGAAGCTTGCGCGTCTATCCAAAAATCATCGCTGTACAATCCCAAGGAACAACTCCTGGTCATGAACAACTACAGGGCTTGTTATCTCTATATCAATAGCACTTCCAATTTATTCAGTACATACGACCATAGGGTGTGGAAAACAGGGCTTCCCGTCCGCTCAGCCGTACTTAAGCCACACGCCGGCTGGTTAGTAGTATGGTGGGTGACCACATGCGAATCCCAGCTGTTGTATGTTTTATCTTTTTAGTTCGTTCATACCTTTTGTCCTCTTCTTTGCCTCCCTTTCCTCTTTCGTTTTTTTTTTTTTTATTATCCGCTTGAGTGGTTGAATGTCACGCCGTACCGCACTTCTCTCAACTCCCCAATTCTATTCATCCTTTTGCCTATGCAGGATAGGTACTGATGACCTCAGCTAGGAATTCAAAAGGTGTGCTTGACATGGAGATGAAGGTACATGTGCGAATAAGGGTTGTCCAGCAGGAAGTTCAAGACCAACCGCCCTTATAAAAGTCGACGACGCGTCTAGCACGAGTAGTTGCTCAGTAATTATGCGCCACTTCTCTAATGAGCATATACTGCCTTGAATTCAAATGGATTAGACATTAGAGGATTGTCCAACCTAAAAGTAAATACCTAAGTACTGACCCTTCAATAGCATCGCGAGAAGTGAGTAGCATATTAGATAGTGGCACATGCCTTGAGTCTACTAAATTCATGGGTTACAGTGGAAACAGATTTAGGAGCCTTGGATTCTTCACCAAATTGGGCGTAGAAGGGAGATACTGTCGCGAAATTGCATTGCAACCTCTGGACACTTCCCTTGGTCCATAGCAATGGAAAATGCAGAACTTCTACATAGCTAGCAGTAATGGAATGACTGCGGCTAAACACATATACGCCAAGAGAAATATGATCTACAACTGAAAATTTATACAGAACTGCAGTGAACTTAACTATCTATGTAGCTATCATGAACAACCTAGGTAATGATGTTACTGACCATATTTCAACAGATTAAACGGCCCATATTCTACACGTCGCTGCCCCTCCACCTCCGGATCCCAGACTGATCTCAAGTCATGCGCCCATACCTAGGAAAGAATCACAATTGGCCGTCTGACCTCAGGTCCTATCCTATCCAAAATATTGCTACACGGGTCGTCAAAATTTATCAGTCTAGGCTTCCTAGGGTCCCTATCATAATACGCATGACCCAACTACCCGGAGCGAACGAGTCGTTAAAATAGAGCCTTTCCAGCCCGGCGTGCTCGCTCGTGCAGTAGTCAAAAATGGAGCTGAATGTTCCCAAAGCCAGCCTGACCATGTCCATCTGGAAACTTCGATGGCAGGCGTGGTTTTCTTTCAAGAATTCCAGCAGGTCCACTTCCCGAACACGCAGTCTTCGAAGTGTATAGCGCTGTAGCTTGGGCAGCTGAACCGTCGCAACTATGTGCTGCAGGAACACGTCACCATGTAAATCAGAGTAAGGGTAATCATCCAATGGGATTGCGTAATGATGCAGTTCCGGATTCCCGAGACCACTGCAGAGCTTCAACAGTCGTGCAAGACTAAGAAAGTTTATCTCATCGCACGCCTCCACCTCGATATCATCATCTTCTCTGAAATCATCGAGGGCAGATGCATCATGGTCGATTTCGTCTGCAGAGTTGCCCGTATCACCAATGTCCTCTTTCCGTACGTTTATGATGCGGTCTGAGTAGCTGATTGATAGTGTCTTCTGCCAGGCCTTTGCACTCGAAATCAATGGCACTTAGCTCGGTGCAGGCCAAGCTACAGCTTTGCTGGCAATTATAGATATCGAGTCTTTCAACCAGCGTTCTACTCGCAACCAAAGCCCCCGGTGCGGTGTGGAATGCGTCACCCGCAGCTCGCCAAATAAGCATCCAGCTGCCCCCAGTATCAGGAGGAGGTCTTTGCTCGGCATCTACTCGATATACTACCACTTTTAGCGACAGTGATTGAAGCCCAGGGTTGCGGCCGTCTGCAATGAGGTTGCAAAATGCTTTGGTGAGCAGTTTCACGTCTGTTCCTGACTCGCGCATTCTCTCAGATTATATTTGCCGCTGCATAAGGATGCTTAGGTCCAATTGTGCTTTTGCTTGTTCTTCTGGCCAATGGCGTGTCTTCTGTTCCCTCATTTTTCGAGTCCTTAAGCCGCTTTGCAAGCCACTTTGTGTTGTTCACAACCCAAACGAGGACCAGGTCTTGAAGAAGGCGACCAGGGCGACCAGGGCGACCAGGGCGATCAGTTTTTGTTTCAAAATCGCGAAGTGCATGTTCGGTGAGGTCGACTTGTTTGCGTCGGAAGAAGGACTTGAAGTGGCTCCCCGCTGATCCTAGGTACGGCAGACTGTTGGGAGAAAACTGAAAGAACTAGGGCTAAACATCGGCTAGTAAGATGAAGATTGCGAATGTCGTTCAATTCAAGATGGAACGCAATGGAGTCTATGATTTCGTTCGGTAGGTGCTCCAGGGATGGCATCGTTCTGATAGTCGTTGCCTTCGGCTTGGAAATTGAAGTATGCTGAGTTGGGTCGTCTAGCATATAGTGAACTGAATCTGATATTAGGGCAAATGCAAGGAGGGTTTCTGTCCTTTTATGTCCAGTTCGCGGTTCGTCTACCTAGTCAGTAATAGGCAGTGACCCCGAGCCAGCAGACCTGGACTAACCTTCCCAGGCTAGGTTAATTAATAATTGAGTCTTGAACATGTAACGGATATGGCCGAGCACTTGGTGTGGGAGTGATTGGAATTCCACTAGCGGAAGGCTATATAAGTTGAGACATTTAACATGGCTTTGTTCTCTAAGTTCGTAAGCTCGCACTCAATCAATGTTCTCTTTCGTATTGTTCTTTATTTGACAAATTTTCCTGACCTGTAGATTTTATTACAGGTGAAAATGTTGTCCTGGTATGGCGTGAAATATGATACTTTTTCTCTCGAATTGCTGAGAACTCAGCTATAGAACGGCTTACCTGGCTACACCTGCAACGTCCAGGATCCAGTTTAGTTAGAAAATTGACCTTGAAGTTTGTCAGCTAATTCGTCCTTTTTGTTAACAATCTTCACCATGTCTCATTCACCTGATCGCTCTCCTCCTCTGCCTTATAGCGATCTCTCACCAGACTCTCGATTTTCTTGCAGACAAAGCCCTATATCGACCCTAACCCCATTCGAATTTCTCAATCAACAGGTTGTTACTTACATTGAAGATAGTAAGTATAAGTATATAAATAAAGTCTGCCCGGGTGGAACTGGAACATTCATCTATGCTCCCAAGGAACGGGTGAGGCATTTGTGAACTAATAATTACAGCTGATTTCCAGCCTCTAGGATCTCATCCCCAGCACCCGAAGGCCCATCATTGCCAGAAATCCGTCCGTTAAGGTCATCCGCCGGCAACTTCGAATAGAGTCCGTGGGCAAGAAAAGGATATCCCTGATTAGTTGTCTTTGTGCCTTTTGTCGAACGATCAGGCCTATGGCAGCGCATGGGAAGATCTGCCCGTTAGAATTACCCACACAGCACCACTTATTTAGACACCACTTATTTAGATATTGGCCTAAACTGGCCTGCTCTCTCCATTCCCTGCCCCAAGACTCTGTCCTCCGAGAGAGTTATATTGACATCGAGAAAGATGAATGGCGATATCAGAAACAGTAAGACAGCTCAGGACACAAACCGACGAAGACTTGTACTTCGAGCGTCTTCCTGAAAGAGAATTTGGATATAAAACCAAGCAGATATCAGCAATGACATCTAGAATGCCAATATGTTAGCTGGATCCCGCCACTTGAAACGTGCTGGCCAGGTGAATCGCTTCGTCAAAGAGATCAGATGCAATTACTTGGGCTGCTGAACGCGCCGAGAGATAGGTAATACGTGGCGGTCAAAGACATGGTCAGATATTTGTTGACGTCAGCTTCTCTACAGCGAGAGCGGAAGATTTGCACGTTGGAGAAGCAGATGACTACGAATTGGTTGAAGGGGTCAGCGGAGCCGTGGACAAACAAAAGTGGATAATATCTGTGTCTTTCATCGCAGAAGTTACAGCCACGAGGCTGACCTCTGCTTCAGATATTGACAGATATTTCATAGCCTTCAGTCAGTGTTACTGATTACTAAAGACCCGTTATATGACTGCAGTAACAGATATAGTAATGTTTGGTTTGTTTGTTTCTCAATCCACAAAATGCCCTAATCCGCATTGCGGATGCCTTCTACTATTCATATTGTGTCGCTGCGGATATTGGATATATCGCGGATGTTGCGCAATCTAGACCTGACAAGTAATTGTAGCGGTTGATTTAATTGATGTGATAGAACGTGCCCATAACACCATTGACTAAGGTATATCTTATGCTTAATATAAAACAAAATCATGTACACTAACCAGGGATACAAACCGATAATAGATGGATTATGGACTATTGTTCTGGGTTTGGCATTGGCTGGTGGGTGAGGCGGTCCAGATGCACAAGGGTAACAGGAGCATGCAAGGCAGCTAATCCCGGGTGGAAGAAATGGATTGCAGGCTCCCTTCTCCCTGCCTGCTATCTCAGTGGTTCAAACGTTAACCAGATCCAATGATACAGTCCAATCGTACTGATGCTCCAACTATTATAGCGCAAATCAAGGTTAACGCAAAGGTCGTTCCTCCAAGGGCCTCTATTGTTTGAAACCGATCCCGCCTCCTTGAAATAATATCTCTTCTGCTTTCTGATTCATATCTGTATCCAAGCATATTTACGCCTTTGGCATAGCTTATCGCAACAAGCATGACTTTTCATTAGGGGTCGGCCTGCGTTTTATCAGAGGAAACCTACTCTGATGATTCCTCCAGACGTGGATAGTGAATGGGAGAGGACAATACAAGACCTAGTCAAGCGAGTCGCATTTGCATTGAAGAACTTGTAAAGGAGAAACGGTGATTATATTGCAAGACAATTCTGGTACCAGAAGCCACTGTCGCTTCTGGGACTGCATTCCTACCAAGTTAAATGAAGAACCCAATATCAAGTCTGCATTTCACATTAATTTCAGGGACTTTTCCAGTCAATACTATGATAAGTTCCAACAATTCTGCAAAAAGCTAGCCTTAATCCCACAAGCCTCAGAACCAACAAGCACTACCATGTGTCATGTATGGAGCAAAACTCTCGGGCTGGAAGCGTTGTTAGGGCTTAGGGTTTTGCGAATGGAGGGGGTATCATCCAATTGACCTCAGCCAGCTGGAAATAACACTCTTCCACAGCGCCATTGAAGATTGGTTACTATAAGGCCGTACCTCATTGCTGGGTATCTGCCAGATCTTGCGATTGTTTCCGTTGATTCTCTTCTTAGTCTTGTCATCATCCCAGGAGAAGGAGAGGCTCCTCAGGGCCAATGGGAGAGTGAGCAACGCGGTCACGTCTTCTGCTCTGCACGTTGATTTGATCTTTGTGGCAATGTGAAGGTGCTAGATATAAGATTGATTTGTTTTCCCGTTGTTCGGACACTTGAATGGGCGCAGGTTTGTTGCTGATCCAGTGCTGCCTGCAGAACACCCCCTAAAGATGGATCTAACGCCGGGATGTGGGCATATATCGTCGACACACGCGGAAGGCTGGCCAGGAGTAGCGCCATCAAAGGCTGTCGGTCTCGCTCGTCGTTAGCAAAGACGGCATCCAGAATCTGAGATCTAAGCTTGTCCGGCAATTTTGCACGCTGAATTGCCATCTTAGCTATTATTATCTCGTTCGGTGAGAATCGCCGCTGCCTATCCCGGTCCTGGAGCTTATGGTTTCCTTTAATATAGTATGTAGGAGGACCTCCCTAGTTGTCGATGTTGATTGATTGCACTGCCGCTGCAAGATCAGGGTCCGTGATAGCCGTGTAAATAAATTTTCCATAATCCGCTGTGACTATTCCGCACGCCATTATATGTCAAGTGAGAATAGACCCGGACAAATACTTGGTGTCCTTTGCGGTTCACGAACAACAAGGGGCTGAGACCTTCGACATTGATCGCCTCTTCCACTGTTTGTCCATGGTCATGTACAGTGCCAAAAGCAAGAGCAAGAATCGACCAGCTCAGGGGTTAATTCAGGGAGAGTTCGAGGGAGGTTGGCATCTTAGAAAGAGAGCTGGCATATTTGACGGGTTGTAAGAAGATCCAACGTTTCATGAGGTCTTGGATGGGGCAATCTACCTTTTAAGAAGCCAATATGATAGAGTATTTTACCGCTTGTATGTTCGAAGGGGTAAAGGCAGAACGATATACTGTACCGACTGCACGAACGTAGTCTACTAAGGAGTGATGCCATTCGATGATTGACTCTCCATCCCGTTAACGATAGATACTCTTATCATCTCAATCTTGATACATGAAGGGTCAAATACTCAGGGTACAGTAGAAATCGACGTCCTAAGTGACGATAGGACTAAACCTGGAAATATAGCCCATCTGGTGAACACAGGCGCACCTTGATCAGTACAACTCTTCGCCTTTTGAAGTATCTCTATTGGGTAATACTGGATAGATAGGAACTGATGGAATAAACTCTAGTTCGCAGCCAAGCAACATCGCAACGGGACAAATACTCGTCGTGTCAATCAGTATTCAGTCGAGCAAGACGATCCCGGCAGCAAATCATAATCAATGCCTCTCGATCCGTCTCGCTTGATGGCTTTCTCTTCCTTAACCCATTGGTGATAGTTGCCAACCTCATTCCAGACCAGAGCTATTGTAACTGGCGCTAAAAGAGTTAGTACCTACTCTAGCTACGGGCAGGTCCTGAGGCATATATGTCAAAGCGTATTTCCTCTCATCAACAGTGCAGTCTGACTCACTAGCAGCTGCACTGGCCCAAGCTCCCATCAACATGATACGGTGATCTCGCACCTCAATACATATCGATTCACCTTCGACCATGGGAGCGCAAGCTAGAGTGAAGAACGAATATTGTGTCAGAGTACATTCCCAGCCCACGGCTCCTGGAACCTGGTTAGCTGCCAAATGCGAGCGCTACAGTGGTTACATGATATCGGATATGAAGACACGAATGTACTGGCAAATAGCTGTTTGTTCATGGCGATGTTCTACTCGTTCAGCGTGGACAAATTGGAGGTGTCGAATCCTATTCTACAGAAACAACCCCTGCATGTTGGCAAGGCCACATGTACTGCGTGGACGCCAAGATGAAGGCATTTGCCTACTTCTGCTTCCATCATGAAAACAAACACACTTACGCATATTATTAAAGGACCTCTGGCTCTAGTGCCGGTGCACCGTCTACGACAAATATAATGCCACTGCAACTCCTAGCGACGTTCCAACTACGACGGGATTTACCACACCATTCTCAACGAGCAGGATGCTAACCGACTGTGGCACGTTTGAAAGGTTAGGAAAAGCGGCGGCTACTACGCTTATGCTACGTTGCTGATGATCGATTCGCTGGGTATAAACCGGTTGTGAAGAAGGATTGTTCCGGGCTGTGTCCTGATACTTTGTGTGTACTCGAGTTGTAGAGAGGGGCCACAGAGCTCTTATGCCACTCTTAACGCATGTAATGTGATGAGAGTTGTTCACTAATTATGGAAATGTCCTGCTCAGTAGGTGGACAATGGTGCTATCGTTCTACCACCCCAAGGAAATTCCAGGTACATCATGCAACTGCACTTTCACCAAGTTTATTTCAGGCTTTTTTGCCCCATTGTAGAGTAAAACATCCTCGAATGGACAGCCCTGTCCTTTTACATTTAGGATGCATTTGGCCTTTCCTTTGATCTCGGAGTACGGAAAGCTATGGAGTATATGTGCATACGGAGAGAACGAATGCACGCGGCGATAGTGGCTCGACAGGCGACATCCGATGAATGATCAAGACCAACATTGTTCAAACAAGCCTAGGCAACAGCTCTTATAGCTGGCTGGATTAATCGGACGCTGATTGCTATGGCTCATGGGAGGAGACTTGAGATACTCTACAACACACGCAAGCAAGTCTAGAAGAAAAATGGCATATATTAATCACTAAAGCTGATTATGTGCGTATCCCGTGGAGGCTGAAAGCCTCTTGCTTTGCAATCCCAGTTAAGTCCATGCTTTGGGAACGAGATGTGTGCAGACCAATGCTGCTCGACCCAGCCTTGAAAGACCTTATTCATGTAATCATCTTGTTTTTATCTTCTTCCACTTGGCGGTCTTTTCTGCTGCTAAGGCGGGGGTGATTCGCCTACGTCCCATTATGGGAAACGAGAAAATGAAACCCGGAACCTCCCCAACTCCGCGCTCGCTTGTTGTATGCCAAACAAATAGATGATCGATAGAAAAAGACAGGGGAAAGAAACAAGAAACGAGGGACAGCGTCCGAAGAAAGGTGAGATATTGCGGTATGCTTATGAATATATGGGCAATCTCCCTCAAGCAGAGGAGAATTGCGAGGGCTAGCGACATCTGCAAAGACAGTCATCTGTCAGTGCCGATGCCGTCGTCGCAGCTCACCTGGTTGAATACTGAGGAGCCCCTCATAAAGTAAGTGGGTGGTTGTGCGACTGGTGTTGTTACAGCGCCAAGACCCGAGTAGGATCTTGAAGGAAGCGTCTACGGTATGCAACAATCTCTGCGGCCACGGTGTTGAAATCTTTCACCTTGTCACGCCGCATGTCGTTAATGGCCTCTTTCAGTCCGGTGACGTACTTGTCAGATTCTTCTGCAGTTTTGCCTTCCCGCAGGGATCCCATTTGGATGAGAATCTTGTCATCTGTCAAAGTTAATAAATCTGTGCGTCAGCATCCGCACGATAAAAAAAGGAGCAAATGCGCGAACAACCAAGGGAAAATCAAACAGCAGAAGCGAGAGGGACGAGGCAGAGAGAAGGGAACATTGGCCCGGGGGCGAGGTGGGTTGGGGTTTCATAGGTGCGAGCTTTCTGTTCTGCCAGGAGTTGTGCAAATGGTTGTTCAAACATCGACGCACCGCTAAGAGCCATGTTCCGAAAATGTTGGAATTCGCAGGAACGGTCGTTGCAGACTCCCCCCGAAGTTTCGAAGGGACAGAGGTGTTTCAAAGGGTCAATATTGTGGCTATAGGTTAGGGAACGATAACCGCCGGAAACTTCGTCATTGTAGTTGGGATGGTATCGATAAGCCCTGAATAGTTTGAGCGGGCTAGAGTAGGGTGTGAGTTTACGGTGCGAGTCTTCGGGGCGTCGTGAATTCTGTGTACAAGTCAGCGTCCACAAGTCCTGGTAGGAACTGAGGTTTATCGCACATCCAGAGGGCCAATCTGAGAATGTTGGCTTGGTTGCTGAAAATCCAGTTCCTGGAATTTCTTAGTTAGTGGCTCACCAGCTACTTTAGATTGATCTTCTGAAGGCCCAGAGACTTCCATGTTCGGGGCAGGACTGTGGAAATCAGGGCTGGGAGCTGGTGAGTAATTCGAATCGGAAGCATTAGCAGATTCTTCAGGTTCTGGGGGCTCATATGCTTCTGAGACAGGAGATTCCCGAGAAGCAAGACTCTCAGAGTCTGCACCTAGGTCTTTGTTGGTTGAGGGTTGGAGATTAAAGGACTGGTCTTCTGGGAGAGGTTCCTCCTTTGCTTGTAACCTTGCTGGTTCAATCGAAGGTCCTGGAGAGATGGTATTTAAGTCATCCACAGGTGCAATCGGGTTTGTGTTGGGTTCTGGCGCATCAGGCATCTCCTCGTTCAATGAACCAGACTCGCTGCTCGAATCAGCCGAAGACTCGTCCATTGAGGAGCTAGAGTCGGACATGGAAGTATCTGTTAGCTCTTCGGCGGTTGCGTTCAGGTTCGTAGCATCTTCCACGGTGTTAGGGGCAATTGGCCGATCTTTCGCAGGTGGTGGGTTTTTAGCAGTAGGGTCGGTATGCGAGGGAGGCGCAGTATCTTCATTAGTTGACCCATCAGCCTCAGGTACCTCGGCAACGGCCATGGCATGGTTGTCGGCCACCTCGTTCTCAGAAGTGGGAGCTGTAGCGTAGTTATGGTGAGTCGTTGTATTTGACTGCTGAAATTCAGGAATCGATAATCTCCAAAGCATACCTTGGACAGCTTCGTCAGGCAAATCTTTCTTCGCTTCGATGGTACTCAGTGCCGAATCAACATGGTCAAGCGACAAGCCAGAAACCTCCAACTTTAGAGCGTTGAGCTCGTCGATAAGCTGTTGTCGGCCTTCTTCCCCTTTCGCTAGTTCTGACGATAGCTCTTCCACTTCCCTCCGTGCATTGGCAAGTTTCATCTCAGTCTTGCGAATTACAGCATCCAGAGAAGGAACACCTGCCTCAATTTCCTGCATGCGTAGAATCTTGGACCTCAGTTGTCTGAGTCCATCAGCGTTCATGGCCGCTAAAAGGTCTTCCGCTTTTTTTTCCGTGGCGCTCGGCGGGGTTGGGAACGATGATGGGGCAGGTGCGGCGGGCGTGCCAACAATATCGGGGGAAGACAAGTCTGAAGCACGAGGGGATTGAGTACGGCTGGCTAGCTTTGCCTTCTTCCTTTGCTCCAGTTCGGCGATCCTCCGGTGCATAGCTTGAATCTCAAGATCCTTTTTCTTAAGATCATCCTGTTCGTTGCTTTTATGATTACCCGGAGTAGAGATTACGGAAGAGCTGTAGCTCTGAGACGTGGCCGGTCGATGTGGAAGGTTTCCTGCCGGTAGTGGATATGCTCGTGGTAATCCCTCAGCAACCGGTGGGCCAGTGCCTTTTGAGAGACCCGTCGATGCTTCAACATCCATGCTACCCTCGTCATCGTCATAGAATTCATCGTCACTTATGTCGATAATAAGTCGCTCAGGAGGGGTCTGGTGGTTCGTGCCGTTGGTGAACGCTTTTTTGGGCACCGGAATCGGATCGTCATCGAAGTCCGACGCTCGAGGGCGTTTACGTTGGCTAGAGCGGGGTTGAGCTGCCGAATCGGAGACTGGGTCTTGAACAGTAGTAAGTGCACCGTTTGTCGGCGGAGCTTGCCCCATCATGAATAAACCCGGAATATGGTCAAAAGAGGCAGATTCGGGGAGTGGAGGGCGTTCAGGTAAAGGGTGTTTGATAGTGGAAGGTTGCGGCTGCGGCGACTCCTGGACATCTTTCTGTTCCTTGTCTACATTTATTTGTGATTTTTGAAGATTTCTGATGAGCCCCTGCTTCTTCAGCTGTTCGATACGTTGCCTCGCGAGTTCAGTCTGCGCCTTGTTCTTTTCTCTCAAACGTGTCTCTTTCTCGTTTGCTGATTGATCTTGCGAAGAGGTGGATAACGTAGGTTTCTCTACTGTCGCAGGCGTGCTTTGAACAGACGCTGCTGTTTGTGCGGCATCTGTTGGTGGCGCAGAGGCCGGGGAGCTTTTAGCGGCTTTGGCAGCCAGCATTCTCGCGATGACCTCTTTCCGCTCCATAGGTTTGGTTGTGCTTGCCGGGGCAGATTGAGGTGGAAAGGAACTGGGCTCTCTGGGAGTAGCTGTTGGTGCAGCAGCTAGTTGAGGTTCATTCTGCTTGGCTGGTTGCTTTGCTTGTCCGTTGGCGGCGGATTGGTCAGTCCTGGCATCAGCTGTTTCCTTGGAACTAGATTGAGTGCGAGCATCGGCTGGTGGCGTAATCGGAACTTTGATTCCAACCTCTTCATAAAGCTGCTTTAGTATTGTTGGGTTGATGCCTTCGCCCACAAGCTCAGTATAACGGATACTGTGCGGTGCCAAACTGAGTAGGGCGCCCTGTGCTTGCACCCGAAGTTGAGCGACCGAGACAGCCGACTCAGGAGAACTTTTTGAGCTGCTAGAAGCGGAGACTGATCTTTGCTCTACAGCGCCAACCTCTCTAGTACCCGTTTCCAGAAGATCTGGTGATGATTTTGACATCGGCGGAGATATGGCGTTTATCGGCATTGGGGGGTTATAGGCTAAGAGATGTTAGTAACTGAAGTCAGCTGCTTGCCAGCAGGGGTGGAATTACGGGATCCGCTAGCTCTACTAGAGGCGCGAGGTTCAGGCGAAGCCTCGCCTTCTTCAAGGTCTGAAAGCAACTCGCAACCGGTAGAGATGATGGCGGGACGCTCATCTTGAGCGTGAAGCCCGTTCAATCTTGTGGACTGAGACTGCCCAATCGGCAGCCTGTTGTCCCCTTCACTACCGGCTCTGCGAGTTGGCTTACTGCCTGAAATATCGCCGCGTAGACGACGCGCTTTTTTTTGCGAGTGAGGCTGCTGCTCAGCCGATGCAGCACCTTCTATATCCGTTAATTCGCCTTCTTCTCGGTCCAAATCCTGATTTGATTTTGTAGTCGGCGTGGGGTGCTGACCCGGTGTCTTTCTTGCCGAATTGTCCATGTTGTTCGTTGACGCCTGGTTGGGACGCATTTGTGAATGTACTGACGATAATGGCATCAAAGGATACCCCACGTTCGGCATGTTTGCGAATGGAGGGGCGCTCGGTGCAGGAGGGAAAGTGCTGGGGAAAGCGAACGGAGGCGGCGGGAAAGTACCAGTTGCGCTTGCGCCTCCTAATCCCGAGAGGTTCGCATTCGCATAGAAATTATGAATATTGCGATATTGCTGTGGATCAAACGACGGATCCGGATTGAATTGAATATCATGAGGAATAGATCCTGATGAAGGGGCTGGTTGAGTGGCCCATTGCTGTGTATAGTTGGCTCCCCAGTAGGGAGGCGCTGGAGGCATCGGTTGACCCGACATGGTAAAAATTAGCGCGCTTTTGAGTATATGTGAAGCGACCAGCTGGCGATGAGTATATCTGTGGTAGATCGATTAAGTTCCGAACGTCTTTAGACATAGCACACTACTGGGATTCATGTACTGGTGACACGGCGCGTCAAGTAAAGGCTCGACATCCAAGGCTCCTGCGATCGCTGTTTAAATATCAATAAACATATACGCACTAAGCAGGTCTCATCAATATAAAGGTCAGAGCACGATGTCAACAATAGGGAATAGAAGAGCAGAGATAAAAGTGAACAGAGCAGATGCACCGCTGACCTGGAACTTGAGAGCATCAAAAATGCTCGGATCGAGTTTCGTGCCGCACACCACGTGATGCGTGCACAGATGATCAGATTAGGCTTAGCGTAATCGATAAATACTTATGCCTGAACATCGAGGCATCAAACAGCTCCAAGGCGGCGGAACCAGATGTAAACAAACACAAACCGGGCCAACGGTGGGGAGGGGGCCACTGTTTGGGTGCATTTCAGCCAACAACTGAGCCAGATTTGCTATGACCCATGATCGTCTTGAAGTCTTGATGCCCTGTGCACCTGCGTCAGTCCTCTACCTTACGTCGAACTCCATCTCTTGTCAACATTCTGATTCCCTGCATCTCGTGCCTTTCGTGATTTGTATGCTGCGCTGAGCGGATCTTACAGCTCGTTCTGTTGAGCCTCTTATTCTTTATATTTATCTATTGTCCTCGCTTCAGCCTTTTTGATGCATATAATGAGCTGTCAACGATACCCACAGCAATAATGCTCCCCTCTCAGATTAATGGTTCGCCGAAGCGTGCCAATCCCTTCAGCCGCGCATCGCCTTCACCCTCCCCAACCCCAAGCCCGCAAACGAAAGCGCGCCCAAAATCAGCTGTACTCGCATCTGCCGGGAAGTTTGAAGAACCAAAAAGTCACATTCGGAACTCTTCCTCTATATCTCACACCTCGCTAGCACCATTCGGCCGGAATGCGAACCGCCAAAGGTCGAATTCTCTGAGAAACGATGTCACGTCCGGTACATTTGCGCCGGAGTTCATCAAATCAGAGGATCTCCGCCACGGCGCTGACCAGATTCGTGGACAAGAAGGGGACAATGACTTCTCGGGAAATAAATACGTCTGGTTACGTGATCCCGAGAAGGCCTTTGTCAAAGGGTTAGTTTTAGAAGAGCAAGATGGAGCTCGATTACTGGTACAGACGGATGATGGGCAGGTATGAGCAACCGGTGCTAAGGTCATCCGCATACTTACAATCTGCAAGCAACGAGAAGTGGACGTCGACCAAGTTGATAGAGTCAATCCGGCAAAGTTCGACAAGGCAGATGATATGGCTGAGCTTACACATTTGAACGAAGCGTCCGTGGTGCATAACCTCCACACTCGATATCTGGCAGATTTGATTTATGTAAGGCTTTATCTTTCTTCCGCTTGTTGCCAAAGCCTGATTGACAATACGTTACTAGACCTACTCAGGGCTGTTTTTGGTGACAGTCAACCCTTACTGTCCCCTGCCTATCTATTCCAATGAGTACATTAATATGTACAAGGGACAAAGTCGCGAGGAGACTCGGCCGCATATTTTCGCCATGGCCGATGAAGCATTTAGGAATCTTGTGGAAGAGGGCGAGAATCAGAGTATCCTTGTGACGTGAGTCTTTGCGACGCATCCGTGTAAATGCAAATTCTGACGCCCGCACAGAGGAGAGTCTGGGGCAGGCAAGACAGAAAACACCAAAAAAGTTATCCAGTACCTTGCAGCCGTTGCAACATCAGATAATATGTACTCTCGCTCAGGAAGCAAGCAGATGAACACCCTTTCGCAGCAGATTTTGAGGGCGAACCCGATCCTCGAGGCATTTGGTAATTCGCAGACTGTCAGAAACAACAACTCATCTCGGTTCGGCAAGTTCATCAGAATTGAGTTTTCTCGATCAGGGCAGATTTCAGGTGCTTCGATCGATTGGTATCTTTTGGAGAAATCCCGCGTGGTGAAACCCAATTTGCAGGAGAGAAACTACCACATTTTTTACCAACTACTCAGGGGTGCCGAGCCTAAACTAAAGCAAAAGCTGCTTCTGTCGAACTTACAGATCGAGGACTTCGCTTACACCAGAGAAGGGAACGATACAATTGCTGGAGTTTCTGACGAAAAAGAATGGGACTCGTTGCTCGAGGCTTTCCATATCATGAATTTCTCGGAAGAGGATCAAATGTGCATCCTTCGCACAGTTGCAGCTGTCCTCCATCTAGGAAACATTACCATCGTGAAAGAAAGTCTACGGGCTGATCAAGCCGCCCTTAGTCGAGACGCCCTTGATAGTGTTCATAAAGCATGCCAGCTTTTGGGAATTGAGACTGAGCCCTTTGTCAAGGGCTTATTACATCCCAAGGTAAAGGCAGGCCGCGAGTGGGTAGAGAAGGTACAGACTCCGGAGCAGGTTCGGCTGGCATTAGATGCTTTAGCAAAGGGTATCTACGAAAGAGGTTTTGGTGACCTTGTCAACCGCATCAACAGCCGACTGGAACGAAACACTGTCACGGGTGAAGACAGCTACTTCATCGGTGTACTTGATATCGCTGGTTTTGAGATCTTCCAAAACAACAGCTTTGAACAACTCTGCATCAACTACACAAACGAAAAGCTGCAGCAGTTCTTCAACCACCATATGTTTGTCTTGGAGCAGGAGGAATACGCGCGGGAACAAATTGAATGGCAGTTCATCGACTTTGGCAAAGATTTGCAGCCAACAATTGACCTCATCGAAGTCACAAACCCTATCGGTATTTTTTCTTGCCTGGATGAGGACTGCGTCATGCCCAAAGCCACGGATAAATCGTTCACCGAGAAGCTTCATTCGCTATGGGACACCAAGTCCACCAAGTATCGCGCCTCTCGCCTCCGACAAGGCTTTATCCTCACCCACTATGCAGCCGAGGTGGAGTATTCCACTGACGGTTGGTTGGAAAAGAATAAAGACCCCTTGAACGATAACATAACCAGACTGCTCGCATCCTCGCAAGATAATCATATTGCAGCTCTGTTTTCAGACTGTGGAAACGCAGATGAGGTTGACCATCCCAGAAGTCGCGTGAAGAAAGGCTTGTTTCGCACAGTGGCCCAAAGACATAAGGAACAGTTGTCAAGTCTCATGAATCAGCTTCACTCAACTCACCCTCATTTTGTTCGGTGCATTATCCCGAACCACAAAAAACGCCCGAAGATGTTGAATGCCCCCTTGGTTCTTGACCAATTACGCTGCAATGGTGTCCTGGAAGGTATTAGAATTGCGCGTACCGGGTTCCCCAACCGATTGTCCTTTAATGAATTCCGCCAACGGTATGAGGTTCTTTGCCGGGATATGCCCAAAAGCTATATGGATGGACAGTCTGCCGCCCGGATAATGCTGCAGAAGCTGGCTCTAGATAAAGCGTGGTTTAGAGTCGGCCGCACCAAAGTGTTTTTCCGAGCTGGCGTCCTCGCAGAGTTGGAGGAAAAACGTGACGAGCTCATCCGTACAATCATGACACGATTCCAGTCTGTAGCGAGGGGTTTTGTTCAGCGCAGGATCTCAAACAAAAGGCTGTATCGTGCAGAAGCAACCCATATCATCCAGCACAACTTCCGAGCCTATTTGGAGATGAAGGCCAACCCGTGGTGGCGTTTGTTCTCGAGAATGAAACCGCTTCTTGGGGAGACACGTACTGCTCAAGAAGTGAAGAGAAGAGATGAAAAGATCAAACAACTCGAGACGAAAATGAAGCAGGACCAATCCGAACGCCAGAAAGTTGAGGAAGAAAGACGGCGAGCGGAGATAGAGATACAACGAATCCAGCAGACCCTGGAGAGCGAACGGGCATTGGCCCTTGACAAAGAAGAAATCTTCAAAAGGCTGCAAGATCGCGAGGTAGAGCTCAGCGAGAAACTAGCAGGCGCTATTGCCGACCAAGAAAACCTCGAAGATCAACTAGACGAACTAATCCTTGCGAAAAAGAAGACGGACGAAGAGCTCGACCTGCGAAAAACACAACTCGAGCAGGCCGGAGAGATTATCCAGCGCCTAGAGGCTGAGAGGAAGGAGATGCAGCAGAAGTTGGAGGATCTGGAGCAGAAGCTGCTTGAGGCACAGAGCAGTGCCTCAGAGACGGAAAACCATATGAGGGAGCTTGGACAAGAGGTCAAAATGCTGCAAAGTCATCTCAGTCTGAAGGAGCGGAAACTGCAGGATTTGGAGGCAAAACTGCTGAAGACCGACCAAGATCTGGATGTCAAGCTGGCAAAAACATCAAAGGAATTGGACCGATCGAAGAAAGAAGTCAAGGATCTTCTTGATGAGAACCGCACAATTCGGCAGCAAATCTCTGATCTCTCAAAGACATCTACCAGTTATGAAGAAATGCTCCGGCGCAAAGAAAGCGAGCTCACAGTTTTGCGCAACGACGCAAAAAAGCATGCCGAGGAGAAGAAGCAATTAGACGTTGAGAAGTCTAATCTCTCCACAAGGCATGATAACATGCAAAATAAGCTCCGTGAGCTTCAGGCTCAAGTCGATGCTATGGTATCAGAAAAGATCCAACTCGAGCGCGAAGCCGCCGACGTTCAGAAGCTTCTGCAGGCGAAGATATCCGAAGATGCCGAAGCTGGAGAGAGCCGCAAACTTCTCGAGCAGCAGATTCAGGACCTGAAGAATCAATTATTCCAGGCACAGGCTGATCTCAGTAGGGAGCGCCAGTCAAGGGATGACGTACAGATGCTCGCGGAGCATAAGCTCGCAGAGCTAAAAGACAAGTTTGAATCATTGAACGAGGCTAAAATCACCATCGAGAAGGAGATGTATATCCAACAAGATAGTCTTCGACGGGCTACGGAGGCTCGGGTCGCTGCTGAGCAGTCAAGGAAAGAGCTTCAGCAAGAATTGATCAAGCTTCGGGATCGATTTACTGCGGCTGAAGATGCTCGGCTGAGAGCTGAGGCCGAGATGGAGCAGGCCCTTGTGAAACAGACCACTCAGCGTCTGGAAAGTATCAGGAAAGAGCTTGACAATACACAGCACCGTTTAGAGGAGGTCGAAGCGGAGAGGTCGCGCCTAGCAGCACGTGAGCAACAACTCATGAACGCCATTGCTGAGTCTGAAAGCTTCCGTATCCGTCATGATCAGCATAAGGAACGCTTGGAAAGGGAGCTAGTCACTCTCAAAGGCCGGTTGACAGCATCCGAAAATGACAATCGTGCTCTCTTGACCAAAATCCAGCAGAAGAACCTTGACATTGCTAGATCTAATTCAAAAGCAAGTGAAAGCCAACGCTTACGTGTCGCAACCCTACAGAAAGAAAAGGCAAAGCTTGAGGAAGAAAATAAGGCTCTCTCCAGGCAGCTAGGGGATCAACAACTCTCTATAACGTCGTTGGAGAAGCAAAAAGAGAAGCTTGCTTTGAGTGTGGAAGATCTAAATCACGAAGTCAATAGAGAGCACAAAGCTAGCCGCAATGCAGAGAGGGCTGCCTCAACAGCATCTATTCAGCTAGCTGAAGCCAACAGAAATTTGGAGACCGAGAGGCAACTCAGAACTCAGGCACAAGCGAACACGCGAAAGCTGCAGAGCGCATTAGATTCTTCGAATAAAGAAATCGACGACCTGCACCGCCAGCTCATGCTGTTCCATAAGATCGTGGAGCCAGAAGCTGATCCTTCGGCTGATTCTTGGGATAAGATTCAACCAGACCTGTCCAGGAAGGTCGACTTAGCTCAGCTGGTAGAGACCTTGCAAAGCCAACTGCAAGTGTCCGAGGAAAAATACAACCGAGCTGAAGCTCAACTCGCAGAAATGCGCCGTCGGCATGGGGAGGAAATGAAAGAACTTGACGCCCGTTACTCTTCGTCCAAACGTGCATTGTTGGAAGAAATTGATCAGAACGAGGTTGCTCACAATCGCACCCCTAACCATCTTCGGAAGAACTCTGAAACCGCAATTGCGAAGAAGTTTGGAGCCCCGACGACGCCTAATCGTCGACTAAACATCAACGACAACTCAAATGACTCCGCTCGGTCAGACAGAACTGTGGACACTGTTGGCTACCAGAAACGCATGGACCTTGCGGCTGAGATTGAGGAGCTTCAGAACAAGCTTCAGATGAGCGAAATGCAGAACAAGCATCTGCAGGATCAACTCGCTCGATCTGTCCCTCCCAAAGATATATGGCAGGATGACAGTCCCTCAATCAGACGCATGCAACTTCTAGAGCGAGAAAATGGTCGTCTACATGAGCAGCTCGACGATTCTTCCAAGAAAGTATCGGCCCTTGAGAGAAGCATACACTCTGGCGAGCTGTCACTACGGGATGTTCAAGCTAAATCCCACGAAGAGCTGTACGACTTGATCAACTCTCAGGAGCAGTCCAGAAGGTCTTTACTCCGGGTTCACAATGAAACGGTTGCGGAGATTACCGATGCCAAAGCGCAGTTCGAAAAACTAAAGCGCGCAAAAGCCGCGCTCGAAGTTGAGCTTCGCGATGCATGCTCAGAGGCCCAAGAACTGCAGGCGGCTAGGGAGCAGGATGCTTTGAGCAGGAACCAGCTACTGCAGGAATTTTCTGATCTGCAAATCCGTCTCGACGCTGAAACCTCCAAGTCCGCCGATCTTGCCGCGAGCCTGAGCCTATACAAGAGTCGTGCTGATGAATACTTCAGCAAACTTGAGCAAGCAGAGATCACGCTTCTCAAGGCTTCTCGTGCGGAGCAATTTGCCAAGGCGCAGGCTAAGGAGACTGAGGATAATTGCGCCCAAATCATGGCTGAGCGCAAAGAGATGGAGGCAATTATTGATGATCTACAGCGGCAGACGCAGTCTCTTGAGGCCAGAATGGAGGACCAAGCGGCGGAGCTGCAAGGTGCGCTCCAGGCCAAGCAACGTTTGCAAAATGAACTCGAGGACTACAGGAATCAGCGAGCCATCGATATTGAGGACAAGGAGACGTCTATGGAGCAGACGAGACAAAAATACCAAAGAGAGATAACCACGCTCAACAATGAGCTCGAGATGGAACGTGAGAAGGTCCTCAATGGCCGAACAGAGGCCTCCCGCCTCCGAGAAGAACTTGAAGATCTTCGCAGCAAATGGGACAATGAGGTCCTGAACAGTTCAACCTGGGCCAAGGAGAAGTCACGTATGGAAGTCATGCTTCAAGATGTGACTACTTCTCGTGATGAAGCAGTCAATGCTCACAATGATGCCCAGGCCCGAGTGGTTTCTCTCCTATCACAGGTCAGGAGCCTGAGAACTTCTATCGACGATGTAACTGCGGAACGTGATATGTTGCATAAAGAGAAGAAAATGCTAGAAGCACGGTTAACAGAAGCTGGAGAGCGCTTGGAGGACCTGGCCAAAGGTGAAAGTCCTTCCATGCGCAACGCTGCTAGCATGGATCGTGAATTGTTAGAGCTTAAGGCGAAGCTAGCTCAACAGGAAGATCTTTCTCTCGCAGCCGTCGGCAAGATGAGGAGGGCGGAAGCTCTTGCGACTGAGATGCAGAAGGAAGTTACTGCCGAGAGAGAGGCAACCGCACAGCTCTTCAAGGACAAGGCTGCCTTGGAGAAACAGCTGAAGGAGGCACAGTTGCGGTGTGTTGACTTGGAAACAAAAAGCTACTCCTCTGGTAGCCAAGATATAAGATTCCTCCACAAAAGAATCAAAGAGGTAAGCAAGCGACTTATGCTAGTCCCAGAGGATTAAATATCTAACACGCCTTTTAGCTGGAAACTCATCTGGAAGAACAAGAAGCGAAGAATAACTCAGAGCAACGGTCTTTGCGGAATGTTGATCGAACTGTCAAGGACTTGCAATCTCAAATCGAACGGCGCGAAAAGATGAACGCACAGCTCGAAGAGGAGGTTAACAGGGGTCGTGAGAAGGTTGAACGCCTTCTGAAAAACATCGACGAACTCCAACAGAGCGAGTCGGATTCGCAACTTCAAGCGCGTCGCGCAGAGCGAGAGCTGCGTGAAGAGCGCGAAAAGTCGTTGAGGTTGGAGCGTGAGCTAAACGGTTGGAAAGCCCTCCGAGTCGAACGCGGAGGTAGTGCCATCGCAAGGAGCCATGTCGCCTTCAGTGATGCCGGAAGCCGGAAAGGCAGCGGTGCTTACACCACAGGTGACCTGCACCGGATGCCTAGCAACACCAAAGGTTTTCTTTGAGCGAAAGCCGCTTGTTAAGAACTGTTTTCGTTTGCGAGGGGGGCTCGCGCAGCTCCTGTATGAAACTTTACGAGTATAATTTCATGGCCATCCTGCATGTTTATGATGTATTGGGGACGGAGCGTGTTTTGATCTTGTTTCTGTTTTTTTTTTTGTACTATGTGCATACGCGTTTTGGATCTTCATGACGATATTGTTTATGAGCCGAGGAATGTGGTGGAAGACTCAGGCGTGTACTAGAAATAATTCTTATGTGGTTTCACGCAATTATATATTCTCACCGCATGATATTAAGCGTATGGGGTCTTGTGCAGCCCAAGGTACAACCTAGGGTGTCCAAGCCCGTAGGCATCACAGCCAATCCGATGAGTAGCGTCCGTCATGAGCATTACCTAAGAAATGCCTCAAATTCGTTTGATGCTGGCGGTGTCTATAGAGCTTGAAGTGCTGTTTCTCTTTACGAAAGACGTAGACGCGCGGCTAAACAAGCGCTCGCTTGTGAAGTCGTTGACCCACCCGAGCTTAGATCAAGTTCACTCGCTTGGGCAGAATAGTCGGCCTCCCTCAACACTCTCCAGGCAAGGATTCCAACATCAATAGCGGCTCCTTGCACGCCCTCCCAAAATGGTAAGTCGTTATTTAAAACAATATACTGATTGCTGGTCCCGTCGGCCCCCGAGCGCTCCATGAAGAACAACACGAAAAAGAACCAAAAAGGCTAACGACTGGACGTAGGCCCGCAACAGTGAAAAAGCCCAGTCCATGCTCTTCCGCTTCCGCGCCCAGCAAGCTGCGGACCTAGGAATCATTGATATTGGCCGCACGCGGCGCCCCAAAGCCATCACTTCCGTTGACTCGATCCCGGCGTGCGAAAAATGGCGCGGACAAGTGCTCAAAGAGATCTCGCGCAAGGTCTCTCGGATTCAAGAACCCAGCCTATCAGACCACCAGATCCGCGACCTAAACGATGAAATTAACAAACTCATGCGCGAGAAGTGGGCGTGGGAAATGCAGATCCGAAACATGGGCGGACCGAACTATATGCGCGGTTCGGGGAGGGTATATGATGATGAGGGTCGTGAGATACCTGGTGGTGGGAAGGGCTATAGGTATTTTGGCCGTGCGAGGGAGCTACCTGGCGTCAAGGAAATGCTTGAGGCTGCAGCGAGACGAGGGAGGGGCCCGGCCGAGGAGGAGGAGGATGATGGTAAGACTGTTGGGCGGGGTGGAGATATTGCGACAAAGAAGGTCGATGCGAACTACTTCGGTTATGGGCTTGATGAGGAGGATGGGACTCTGCTCGCTTATGAGATGCAGAGGGAGAAAGAGGCCGTGGAGAAGTTACGGAAGGAGGGCGAGGACGAGGAGGATGTTGAGGATGGATGGGAACCGTTGCCTGGGGACGCTGGGGATGGCATCGAGTGGCGACTGCCAACGCTGGAGGAGGTGCAAGAGGAGCTTGTGGATAGGAGGAGAAGGCGGCTTTTGGAGAAGATTTCATAAGGTTCTCGTTTGCATCTTGTCTCTAGGCTTGGGATTTCGTTTGTTTTACGGCGTAACTCGGTGCATCTTGAATTTACACTTGTTGACTAAGGCTGTACGGCTTTCGTTGGCTTCATCTTATACTGTATATGCTGCTAGCGGGGTATATTTTATGTACATAGATGCTATTTTTGTCTAACTGAGGGGTCTGTTGCCTGCTGTCGCCTCGCTGATTTCTCTGCTTTCAGGGCTTGCGTTATACTGATACTGGCTTTGTCCTCGTCGCTTGACTCCCGACGACGTCGCTCTTCCTGCAGGTCGTCTAATATGAACCTACCGAGCCCGCCACCGCGCCACTTTTGGATGAAATGTAAAGCAGCAAGGTCCATATTCGGTATACCACCCTTGGCAAGCAAACCCGTACTGCGGGCAAAACTATCCAAAAGCGGGTGAACCTCATTCGTCGGTAGGGACCAGCGCTGATATACAGTGGGATCGTGCAGGTTAATATGGTAGAGCAAGTAGTCCGCTAATGTGACCGGAGAGATTACCGAATCTTTAACGCAGCCGCAAAGGGCCAGCTTCAACATATTCTCCGCGTCAGGCACATAGGGCATAAACACGCCGGGTGTATCCAGCACATAAACATGGGCGCCATTGTCTCGCTCTATGATTTTTACAGGCGTTCCGATTTTCCGCGTGATGCCCGGTTGGTCCCCCGTGTGCACGGCTTTCGCCTTTCCCACGCCGCGATTGCGCAGGTTATTGATTAATGTTGACTTCCCGACGTTCGGCATCCCGACAACCATAACGCGACAGCCAACGAGCCTGTCGGGCCCTTGGGCGTCTTCGCGCAGATGCGTTAGGATCGTGTTCACATCCGGGCGGTTATTTGTTCGAGACTTTGATCGGGGGTCTAGATGATGTGGACTGACGAAGAAAACGGGTGTACCGCGATTAAAACTCCGGATTTGCTTCTCGAGCTATGTGTTGGAATAGTATTAGCATGGAGCTATCTTTGATGCGCCTCACTTACACTCTTCTGCTCCCGCGAACCCGCTTCAGACCCAAGGTCTCTCTTCGTGTATACGATCAGCCGTCTGGTCTTCCCCAGTGCTTCCTCAAACATGGGATTCACTGATGTGAAAGGGACGCGGGTGTCTCTGCACTCAATCACATAGTCAATTGAAGATAGCATATTTCGCATTTTGTTCAGTCCAGCGCGGTGGTGACCAAGGAAGTAGGACCGTGGGATAGATGCATAATTGGGAAACGCCTGACGCGGCACAAAAGAAGCCGCCATTATTTATTAGCCCCTAACAAGGTTGAGATGAATTGGCCGTTATTGACCGCATGTCGATCGCAGAATTGCGTCTTGATTGCGGAAGAAATGCGATGTTTTTTGACATATTCTGCCAGAGGGTCAGGGCGGTGTAAGCAGCCTTGCTGACCGCTCCCTTATCGCGTAGCCCTAGAAAGCTGCTTCCAGTACGATCTTATTCAATGAAGTTGTCGTAGGGATTTGGAGAGATCTATATAACTGATACTGGTACAATTGGGTATCCTTTGACAAATGCACTGTGATATTCCCCTCTAATAACATATATGAAAAGTATTATAAATAGGGTTTTGAAAGGTTACGCTCTCCATCCCTGGACAAAATCATGAAGGCGGTCAATAACCACACCAAAGATGGCGTTCGCGCTGTCCCCAATAAGCTGCTCAAAGTGACGGATAGCTTCCTCTTCAGTCATTTCAAGATGGAACCTCTCTTTCACTTTCAGCACGGCCTTATCAGGCTCTACACGGATGTCTGGGATATTGGCGTCTACCATCAAGCTGAACAAATTGAGGATGAGGTTTGCTGACTTGCGTAGCGTCGTATATGCTGTAAAGCAATACTGCTTGAACTGGAGGTAAAGCGGGGAAGAAGTCCCGCCCATTCCCTCAACCATCTCCTTGCAGAGTTTCATCATAGGCGCAAATGGCTTGGGGTCACGGCCAAGAATGAAGCCAAAATCTGCGTGGAAGAAGTGTCCGTCTGGTGCAAGGAGAAGATTCTCGAGATGCCTGTCACCGACGCCGAGGAGGTATGTAATCACGCAGTAGCCGGCGCAGGATTTGATGTAGGTATCCATAGTCTCCTTGCGGACGCCGAGTGGCTCGTTTTCATCTGGATTATTGGCTTTGAGGTAGGCAAGCACTGTTTTGTATTTGGCGGAGACGGCGGATAGAGAGGTTGACGGGATAAACTGCATTGCACCTGCTGTGGCGTTGGTAGCTAGGATGCGGTATGGTGTGAGTTTTAGGTCTAAGTTTTCCTTCTGAAGGAGGCGGTCCATTAGGATGATAATCTGAATGACGAGCTGATCTTGGCGAAGATCGTCGCCGACTTTGAATAAGATCGGATACTTTCTACCTTCAGTGGTCTTGAAGGTGATGAGCAGAGGGGACAATGATGATTTGAATACATTGGATTCCTCCGGGAAGCAGCCTGTAACCATGACATCTGGGTCCAAAGGGAGGGGCAGCGGGGGGTCAAACTGTAGAAGATCGTTCTTTGGATCTTTGAGGTACTTTTTCAGTTTTTCGATTTTGATAGGACGGTTCTCCCGGGCGAAACGGATATCCTTGCTTATTTTCGAGAGCACGGCGACAAGTTCACCTTGGCGCAGCAAGGTTTTTCTGTGTTCGGGGTGCATCCGTTCCAACTCTGCCATGAAGTAGTATTCCACCCGGGCGAACAGCCTACGGTGAGAGGATAGTGTCCCTGGACCGGCATCATCGCACTCAACCATGAGGTACCAGTGTAAATAGCTGCCTAATTTAAAATTGTTAGCCGCGCGAGTGATGAGAAAGTTGGCCAGGGAGGAGTCGTGAGCAGCTATATCCGCGTCTTCATGTGCTTTGTCCTCGTACTTGAGCGCTTGCACGAGTTGGAGTAGATACAAAAGTAGCTCATCGTCATCTGCCTTACGAAGCCGCTCGACAGCATAGGAACGAACAGCAGCATTGTCAAAGGTTGGACCAAGGAGCTCTAGAGCATCATCGACATCAATTTCCGTCCATTTTGGTAAAATTTCGACAGCTTGGTGCGCTTCACCGACATCTCGCCAGTTGACTGATTTGACAAACTTGGTCAGAGCTTTTTTTTCTCGGGTTAAATAATATCTAAACCGCCATACAAGATCCTTCTCCTCGGCAGTAAGGTCTTGGGTAGGTTCATAAGACATGATTATGTTGAGGTCGTCACGTATCTTAGGGTTAGGCTTAAGGTCGCGGTCCATGATGCCGGTGCGATGGCTACGAATAAGCCTTCGATGTTTGTCTTCGCAAGGATTGCCTGTCTGGCCAACCTCAGGGTCATAAATTCTGATGACCTCCTCGCCATCGGCCCCTTCAATTCCCGGCCCGAAACGGACCTCCGGAAGGCTTTTCAAGGTGCCAGTAGCATTTCCAGGCGCATTCTGAGGGTATGATGAGATTGGGGGCGGCGGATATTCATGATCGGACCAAACAATGGGATGGTCGAATCGTGGAAACTCAACATAGAGTGTGAAGTTCTCATCTTCAAGCTTTTCATCGTCCTCCTCATTTTCACTTTCCAGGCGTCGGTTCCTGTTGGCCTCCATGAGAAGAGCACGTTTTCTCGCAGCTTTATCCGCGCTAAGCTTCAGCCTTTCCAGCTGACGGAAAACCAGCTGGTCCATCCAGTCAATCTGCGGGATCTCTTCCATCTCATGCTTTTTGATCAAAACTTCTACTCTCTCCAACTCCAACTCTTCCGGAGAGGGACCTAGCGGATCTGGTTTGTTGCCCCTTCGCCTTTTCGATGGAGTTGATGGCGTCGTCGTCGCCGAGAACCCATCTGCGGCCTTGTGCCGGTATACCTTGCACTTTTGCTTCCCCGTTTTTAATTTGCCATCATCGTCAAACAGCCGTATCGTCGTCCCACCAAATGGGATGTAATGGCCGTTCGCTCCTTCCCCACCAAACGGCGACAGGTCCCAGATCGTAATAGCGAGTTGACATCTCAAAGGGGCATCTTTGATGGAGATCGGTAACTGTAGCCACTCATTCCAGGCTCTAACAGTCTTGAAGGCTTTGTAAGAAGTCTGCAATGGAACCCCCAGGGGCTTGGACTCCGACCATAATTGCGCAGTCACGAATAGATCGGACAGGGGATTCTGCACAGAGCCGATATGTCGCAATTCAGGTTGCTTGAGAAGAACTGAGAGTGGGATCTGCTTCTGTTTCCCTTCTAGTGAACCACTGTGATTTCTATTAGTAGCGAACTTTCACATGCTCTTTATGTCCTCCCTTAGGCATACATCTTGACATATATCGGAAAATCCACTTGGGCGGAAACCGCAAAAGTGAAGGCCTCCATCCTTGACCCGGGGCATCACTGTCCGGCTGCTTAAGGCATGATTAGGGAAAGTTGACGTGTGGACAACGCCTGTGCCATTAAAGAGAGCCCAGCTCCAATTTGGAGATGACGCGGGGAGGCCGGAGACATCACGTGCAGTGTATTTCGGACGCGTCCAGACAATCCATTGATTTCAATTTGAAAGACGAATTCGTGGGCCAAATTGCCGGCAGATAATGCTTTGATGGTCATCTCTGCTTTTTATCTCTTTGTGTCTACTATTCTGAGTACTCTTCTATTTCTCGAAACTGTGATATAACACAACTGCGCAATCGCGCGCGCCCTTTGTTAGAGAAATCAGCCTTGTGAGTATGGCGCGTACACCCCGAGTCCGCCCAACATCTCCTTCGCCGCCGCCAGGTTCGCCCTCCGATAAAGAGAATCTAGAGAATCCTTCCAGCAAGAAACGCGGAATTCAGGGCCAAAATATGTCGTCTTCGAGGAAAAGCACGAAAAGGCAACGCCTAGGGGATACAGCCTCGAATATTGAAACTGGAACCCAAATATCACAAGCACAGCGGAAAGCCAGCACGAAATACTACGATCCAGACCAGGATGCAGCTGAAAGGAGGCGGGTGCGCAAGGGACTGAGGGATCTCACACGAGATTTGAATGGTAATAATAACCTGCCGCTGTCTACCTCAGCATTTGTTAATAAATGATCGTGCAGATTCTAGGAATGAGTATCTACAGCCAGGAAATACTGGTATCAAGGACACCTTTCTCAAAGCGAATGAGATTTTCCGGGATGTCAAGCAAACGTCGGATGCGACAATCGACTCCCGCCTTCTAGTCAATGCGGCGGACTTGTCATACAAGAAGGCTGCGACATTAGCCTTGGGTGAGAGCGGCGTGGGAATTGACGTTGACGAATTCGTGTCGAAGTGCATTTCATTTATGCGCGCTGGTCCAGAAGATCCGAATGTATCCATCACTAGCACACAACGGCGCCGTGCTCCACGTAGGACCCAGGCAGACATGGACAGCGACGATGAGGATGGAGATGCAATGAATTGGGACTGGCTTGGACGTGCTGCTTGTTTTCGTCACAGTTCTCGTCCTGCAGTTTCGGGGTTCTTGCTTGGACCGCTCTCAGTACAAAAGCGTACGCGCCAGATAGCACAGCGACGAGCTAGAGAGCGCATTGACCCATCACAAGCAGTCCGGCCGCAAGAGCTCCGAGAGGAAGATCTGGACAGACGAGAAACGACTAATCTTACTGCTATGTGCACTAGCATAAACAAGCTGTTGGGCAAAACGCGTGACCAGGCCGAAAGGCTTGCTAACGAAGCCCTGGAGAAAATAGGCGACCCCACAGAGGATGAAGTGCAGTCTATAATGGCGAAATATAATATCGCCGATGATGCAGGCGTACCGCTAGCCAATTTCTGTATCAATCCTAAATCATTCGGTCAATCGGTGGAAAATCTGTTCTATCTCAGCTTCCTGGTTAGAGACGGCACAGTTGGGATCTCAACCGATAGCAGAGGCTTGCCAACATTGCGTATGACTTCTATACCATCTGCTTGTTATAACCAGGGACCTCAATTGTCTAACTCATGAACACTAGATCCAACAAAGCCTCTTGCTCCCAGCGAAGCGCAAAGACGAGGTGTCCAGAAGCACCAGTCGGTGTTCAGTCTCGACTTCGATACGTGGAAGGATATGATCGATGCGTATAACATCAAAGAATGCATAATACCCCATCGCGAGGAAGAGGAGAACGATACAGCACAAGGATGGTATAGCTAAAGTGGCAGGCTGGGCTTTTCTACTGCTTCAGACTACTCCTTCGGGCTTCTCGGTGTCAAGGCGTTGGACGCAGTACGGTAGACGTACGCGATATACCCCTTTCGTTGGAATAAATTTTTTTTGCCATAACAATTCTCGTAACTCAACTAGGCTTCAGTTATAATCATACTTATCAGTTCAATTTGCATATGTACTATATTTGTCGCCCGTTCTCCACCGGTGGAGCGAGCCACCATAAGTCGTGCACATCTGGAGTGGTGCCGTCTTCAGCCCAAGCCATTGACGTCAGCGGATCACCAAGCACGTTAACCTCGGGGTCCAGACTCCAGATCGAGAATTGTCATCTTCAAAGATTACTAACTTACAAGACTTCGTGCCATGCAATTTGTCCACATGCAATTTCAAACAAGAATTATTCATACTCGCGCTCTCCTGAACCGAGGCCCTTTATTGGCATCAGCGACTTTCTGTTAGTCAGGTTAAAGACTCGAACCCCGCGGCGAGATATACAAATTATCCCAGGTTCCCGCGCAACAGCAGACCTCCAGATAAACCCCATCGCAGGAGGGGAAAGTAAACATCAATAATGGCCCCTCAACTCTTTCCCTCGAACCCGGACGAGGTCATGGTGATCCGCAACGTTACTTCAGATGTCATAACCATGAGCTTGCCCTTTGCGCGATTTGGACGCTTCAAATTCGGTGGACGAGGGACGCTGGGTTAGTCGATGCTCATCAGTAGCAATCTGCATCTTAACTGATGAACAACAGTCCGGATGACTTCCGGCTCCATAGCCGTCTTTTCCCCAGTTAACCTAACTCCCGCGGTCCGCGAAACGATTTCCGGCCTCGGCGGACGAGTCAAGTACATTGCAGCCCTCGACCTTGAACACCACATCCATTTAACGGCATGGAAAAAAGCCTTCCCCGACGCGGACATCATTGCTCCCGAGGGCCTATGGGAGAAGCGCCAATCCGTACCTGAGCACAAAGACACCCCGATCAAGTACATCTTGCGACAATCCAACTCGAACAAGGAACACACATGGCCCATATCCGATGAATTCAACAAGGAGTTTGATATCGAGTACGTCTACGGTCATGGGTCGAAGGAAATCGTATTTTTGCATAAGCCGTCGTGCACCCTTATCGAAGCGGACTTGTTGTTTAACTTGCCTGCGCGCGAGCAGTACTCGAAAACTGGAGAAAGTGCGACGTCGGGACTCTGGACGAAGATTGTTCGGCCGCTCTTGTCAACGGCGCAGCCGGCGACCTGGCAGAAGAGATTCGCGTGGTATGTGCTTTCGAAAGGGGACAGGAATGCGTTCTCGGAAAGTATGAAGAGGATTGATCAATGGGAGTTTAACCGGCTGATTCCTTGCCACGGAGATGTTATCGAAAGCGGTGCGAAAGGCGTGTTTAGAACAGTTTTTGAGTGGTTCTTGTGATTCTGTTTGTGGTGTTGCGGTAGGTGGTTGCGGACTGGTAACGCACTCATTTTCAATCGTCTTTGTACTATACCTAGTTTGCGGCAGCCTTGGATATTGGTGGTTTAGTCACTGGAGTTTGGTTGTTTTCAACATTGCAATAATGAACTGGCTAACATGGAATCTTATGGTTTCGATCTACATATGTCTGAAGGCCATTATCCTTTAGTTGCCAATGGGCGGCGCCCTAGGTGATGCGATAAAAGGTGAGCGTATACAGAACATTGAGGGAATCCACATGGCAATCAGCACTAAACTCTAAAAGTATTGGTGTGAATGGCTTTGAGCTCAACATCAATATCCAACCATCATGATGAGGTTTATTTATTTCATTAGATGCCACCTGAGACTTTGATCGTAAGGCTTAAAAGATGGCAGGACACCAAATCATCTTGACGGAAGGATAATCGAAGCGAAACGTCTTAATCCTTACTGGTGATGCCGCTCTTCTTCCCACGAGCAGGCTGCAGCCCGCTTGGGTGACGTATCACCAGGCAGAACAATTGACCACGCCACCTTTTCCCCGGTCAATCAGTGCCCAGTTGGGGTTTGCGAGCTGCAACTGGAAGTGTTACTCGAAACATCAGCTGTAGGCAGAGCTGAGCAGGACACTGAAACCAATCGGCTGCAGCCAGACGACGTCATGGCCTCGAGCTGGTCACGTTCGCACAACAGAATTGTTACTTGAGGTAAGGGGCGTTGGACGGTGAAGATGCGCTCATGCCGGGGTATTAATATTGAGGCCGCTCCTTATCATGACTTTCTTCTCTCTTCTGATTCCAAGGCCCGATGAAAATAAGCTTCTGTCAACCAGATAAACTAGGCCTAAGGCAACCTGTCAGCCCTCCGCATTGATTTACCAAAGCCCACTCGAAGCTCTTCAATTAATCAACCCCACTCCCGCCCATTATGCCTGTCTTCTCGCGTGTCTTGTCTGTGATACTCCGTATTGCTGAAATCGGTTTTGGTGCGGTACGGTTCCTGGCGCAGTTCCACGCTACAATCCACGAACCTATGCTAACTCTCATAGGTGGTCGCCGGTATAATCGGCTGGTTCCTCCACAGGTTCGGTGACCTTGACATCTGGCCCGAGGCGCGATGGATCTACACTGAGGTCGTCGCTGGAATATCCATACTGTTTGGTATCATATGGCTGATTCCGTTCTCGTCGGGGTTCTTCACATGGCCGCGTATGTAATTCCTCTCTGCACAGCGATTCCCGTGCCGATGCTGATCTCAGTTTCCGCACAGTGGACTTGCTTCTTTCCATGGCCTGGTTCGCGGCCTTTGGTGTCCAGGTCGATGCCAACGACCGACTCAACTGCGGCAGCATTTGGCGTTGGGGCTCCATAACGGATGACACTTACTGTGGCCGTTGGAAAGCCGCACAGGCATTCAGTTTTCTCTCTGCCATTGTCTGGATTGTTTCTGCGCTCGTGGTTAGTACTCCAAGGACCCAGAATCTCACGCTACATGCTGACGAGTGTGTAGGGCATGTGGTTCACCTTCCGCGTCAGGCGGCATGCTACTGACAGATAGTAAGTTTCAGCGGCTACTCTAGAACCTGGGTGTCAGTTCTAACTTTTTTTCATAGCGGCCATCGCTCTCGAGTCTAGACCAGCATCAAGTCTTGGTTCAATGCCAGCTCTTCGTGATTTGGCGAAGATCTTAGCGAAGAACACTCATTCTCGGAGGATCCAAGCGTTATTGTTGCGCCCGCAATCTACCGCATCTTCTGTGTTTCTTTATTTTCTTCTATAAAGCTGCTCGTCTCTTCAGCTACGACGAATGGGTCGATGATTTCACGAAGTAATGACGCGAGCATGAAGTTCTAATACCCTATGTGTTTTGGAATTGGCAATTTTTCCTTATTGAATTATATAACTATTATGATGAATTGATGATTTGTTTATTAGCCTTGTGATCATTAAGGTAATCTGTTGACATACTTGACATGGTGGAAGCGTAAATAGACGATGACTAACGAACGCCTGGTGAAACCACAACCAGCCCGCTTTTCTTCCCCGAACGTCCGCCATCTATGGGGCGATAACAATGCCATCGCGGTCAAGCTCCTCGTCCTTCGAGAGACTCTCCCAACATCCTGATGAATATTCACTGAAATCACAAGATGACTCCGGCAGTAGCCAAGCGGTAGCACGTAATGGCCGGGATAGCTTTGACCCCGCGCCAGCCATCCGCGAACAGAGCACGAGCGAGCCTCTGCTCCCAACATCAAACCCTCACTCTGTCCAGCAACAGAAGCGCTTCTCATGCTCTGTTGGCGGCATTTGGGAGTGGATGCGTGGCCCATCGCCGCCGCATAAGTACCGAATCAACCCTTGGCTAGGCCGATGGCAAACGGCTCCCGGTCGTCTCATCGAGCGATACTTTCACAGCACGAAGACAAGATTCTGTCTCCTTTCCGCCTGTCTCCTACTGTGGGGCGCGGCGTTTATTTCTATTTTACATGTCAGCGTTGCGGGACAGGAGATACCCGGCCTTGGAAGCCCTGTGAAGCTTTCTTGCTCAAGTAGACTTTGGTACGATCTTGGATTTATATCAGAAGACTTGGACTAATCTCAGCGCAGGAGCAACGCAACTAACTGCGGTCTCGATGGAGATTACTGTCGTCCGTTCGATGGAGAAACGTTTGCGTTCCGGTGCCCTGCGGGTTGCTCGGGCTTCATGGTCCTCGAGCCATATTTTGTAGGCCCAAAGGAAATCAACTATCAGCACCTGGTCATCGGAGGTGCTGCCGCCGAAAGCCAGCCTGACTCTGTTTATAGAGGCGATTCCTCCATCTGCCAAGCTGCAATGCATGCCGGACTACTAGAAGATAGTAAAGGCGGCTGCGGCATACTTCGTCGAACAGGCGAGCAGAAGAATTTCCCGGCAGTCGACAGGAACGAAATCTCAAGCGTCGATTTCCCGTCTCACTTCCCCTTATCTTTCACATTTGACACTGGCGCGTCATCAGAACACAGCGGCTTGGACTGCCAGGATATCCGCTGGCCGCTCTTCACCTTCTCCGTGGTCGTATCAACAATACTCTCTCTGGTCGTCGCATCCCCAGCCGCGTTCTATGCATCTATTTTCTTCATCGTCTACTTTCAAGTTGCCCTCTCCTCCGACCCCCCATACTCGCCAGATTACTATGAAATCGTCTCAACCGCGCTAGGCCGCTTCCTCCCGTGCGCCTTCGTCGGCTTCGCAATCTACCATTTCTGTATCCGGCACACCCTATCCGACCTAACAGCACACTGGGACAAGACGATCCTCTGGCTGGGGCCCTGCTGGGTTGGCGCCCTCAATACAGACACCTTCGACAAAATCCCCATATCTCGCCTAACACCCCACGACATCCAGCAACAGCCCGGCGCCATTCCGGCCCTCATCATCATTATAGTCATTTTGGTTGCAATTGTCATCACGCAGGCCCTCGCCTTCCGCAACGAGGGGCGTATGCCGAAAATGCTGGCGCTCTATGCTACACTTATCGCCGGGATAGTTATCCTTCTCCTCGTACCAAGCATGAACCTCCGCATCCATCACTATATCCTTGCTCTTCTTTTCCTTCCCGGTACGACGCTCCAGACGCGTCCTTCTCTACTGTACCAGGGCCTTCTGGTAGGCCTCTTCATCAACGGCATTGCGCGCTGGGGATTTGATTCAATCCTCCAAACATCCGCTTCCCTACTCGACGGCGCGCAGCTCGGCTCTATGCTCCCATATATACCACCGGATATCATTACCATCCCCTCAGGAAACCCAGATATCATCTCCTTCGCTTTTAGCTCTCTCCGATCTCTACCCTCTGACATCGATGGTCTCAGTGTAATTGTGAATGACGTCGAGAGATACCACGCGTTTCGGTCTGATGGTGCCGTTGACGTGCGACTTCCGGATTTGAACTGGACGCGTGTTGTACCTGGCGAACCGGAGTACTTCCGGTTTGGGTTCATAGTAGAAAATGCATTGGGTGGGTTTTGGTATGAGGATTTTACAAGGCCTATAGTTTGGGACTCGGATGGGAGGTGGAATGTTTCTGTTTCTAGCTCTGAGGGTGGGCGAAACTCTATGTAACTTGGACTGTGGACACTAGATTGGAAGTGTAGGTGTTTTGTACTGTATTTACCACATGGTGCCACATAACTTTGGTCTATCATGTGGTTGAAGTATTTACTTTCGCGTAGCTTATACTTGGGTTTGTTGGATATGGTGAAGGTTTTGGCAGGTTAACATCTCAGGAAAGGTCTTATATCAGAACCACCGAACCCAGAGCCCAACTAAATTCTATATAGCACTAACCAGTTGCATCCAGAACTGACCAAACTAGAAATCTCTCGCCGACTCGTCGGCCCGAAATGAAACCCACCATGTGCATGCCAATACATTATGAAACAACGATGTTCTTCCAAAATATGTGAAAAAGAGAGAATAATTATGTGCCATGTCATGCCAGACGACCAGACCCAAAATGCCAACATTAGGTAGATGAATATAAATGACTTCAGTGCTGATAATTCAGGCGCTACTTTCCCTTCGCTTTCCGCTTCTTGTCATCCTTTTCTTTCTCTTCATCCTTGGCGTAATCAGTCGAGCATTTGACCTGCACGATCTCCTGCTTCCCGCCATCGGAGATAACCATAGCAGTCAACTTCCCGCCCTTGACGCAGCCAGTGTCCAACCCCTTAGTGTACTCCTTTAATGACAAGCCCGACTTGGAATCATGTCCATAAATGACTGTCATGACACCATTTTTGGACTCGAGGGAGAGGGTTTGATGTTTGTTGAAGAGCTACAGGGCGTTAGCTTGATGGTCATTTGATTTTGATAATGCAATGCAGTTGCGTACCTTCGTCCACTTCACGCCCTTCTCTAGTGATGAGCTTGGCACGTGTGTTGGCAAATCGACAGTCTTCATATTCATAACGCTGTAGGGATCCTGCCTGTCGAGATCGACGCCTGGGATAAGCCCGGCGTGGGCGACGACAACCTGTCCCATATTCGTGATCTGACCGACATTCAGGATGACGGGGCATGCGTCAAGCCATTCTGCTTGCTCGGCGGACAACTGACGTGCTAGTTCGCGGGACTTGGCGGACTCTGGATGAGCGATGTCCCATGAGTCGTCAGTGATATTGGACTCGAGCATGTCGTGACGGAGGACAAGGAGGCGGTCTGTCGTGGTTGCCGCGGACACAGGAGGCGTTGTAGTGTCGGGCGAGGTCCACGACGCCTAGGCTGTCAGGCCCCTTTTCAATGAGATCGCCGGTGAAGATTAGGTGGTCGCGTTCTTCCTGGAAGGAGACTTTGTCGAGGAGTTTTTCCACTGTTTGCCTAGATGTCAGCGCCACCAAAATAATGGGTAAAGAGACTGGGGTATACGCACACTCCTCCTTGCACCCGTGCACATCCCCAACAATAACTAATCTCCTTGAGCTATGCTTACTATCATCCTCCTTCGCCTCCCTGGCCGGCAGCAGTGCCGGATCTAATGTCTTAAGTTGAATCATGTCTTCCAACTGCGGCACCGCATTCGCGCCGAACCAACCTCCAACTTTTGACTTCTCCTTCGGATCTAGCGCCGTCAATATCGCCGAGTTCTCCTTTAACCGCGGAAACAGGAAGAACTGCCACCCCAATATGCAAGCCCCCAACAGAGCAAGGTAAACGAGCACGTATCGTCGAAAACGCGGCGCAGCAACGATCGACAGCACGATTTGTACCCATCTCGGAGCGTCGGTTCGGTCCGAGACGGAATTCGACGAGGCGCTCCCTAAATGGCTGTATTTTGCACCAGAATTTGATTGCCACTCGTTACGGACGTAGTCGATTAACGGCCGCGCGAACCGGCTGAGACGCGTTGGCGGTGATGATGATGATGGATGAGGGGGGTATAGACCGTCTTCAGAGATGTCGTCGGAAATGTCGAGGGCCTCGCGGTCGCGCGAGCGGTCGCGGTCTGCCATTTGACTGGAGTATGTAGGCAAACTTTGGCGATACCTTGGGTCGATTCGACAATTTCTTTTGGGTAATGTGGATATATTCCCGTGGGACGGGAAAATACGAGAGTTTCAATTGAATGTGAAGAGTTGTTGTTGAGGTCAAGTGTCGTGTGCCTGGGTTCCAATGTAGCGACAACTGGCCTGGAGATCAACCCTACACAGGCTTAGCTCTTGGCCTTAAGGGGTCCAAGTTTCTCACTTCAGTCAATCAGATTGTACAATGTCGTCCTAGTTTCCACTGTTATTACTATTAATATTGTACTAACCACCAATGGTTCGTTGCCGCGCTGGAATTGTGCCTTGTAACAGATCTTGTGGCAGGGCTACTAGGCATTTACATTTTCGTCTTATCATGTTGAGTAGATAACGGCCATGCTCTAACTTAAGAATCATCACCACGAATTCTAATATACAATCATCGAAATTGCTCATAGTATGCCATCTCCTTCTGGCGCTGATTCACCTTCTGGATAATCTCCTCGCTGTACAGGTCTTCGACCTTCTTTCCACCCATAAGAACTTCCTTCTCATGGCGGGTGGCTTCCTCCTTGGTCATAAGCACTAAATCCTCAGGCTTGAATGGAATCAAGATTTGCCCTTCTTTCTCCCATTGGGGATCCGGCTTAAACCCATTGGATGGTCGGTTCCATAGGGTAAGTGCTAGCCGACTAGGAAGTCCAGTAACGACACTCTTGCCCCGCCAAATCTCGTCAACGAGATAGATGACATCGTCTCTGCTCATCGGGAGACGCAGTCCAATAGGCTGGGTGCCTGATTCACTTTCCGCTCGAGCGAGTCGTTCAAGGGTCACCAGTAGCTGTGCGTGGACGGTGTCGTAGAGCTTGTCTTTGCCCTTACCACCCATGCTATAGTCTGTTGGGTATTCAGAGATCTCGCAAATGACGTGATTTGCAAGAGTGTATCCAAAGACGGCAGGCATGGTTCCAAGTACGGGGAGGATTCGAGAACGGAAATCCGGCAGTACTGATAACTCGCCTACCTCGCCCTTGGCGAACTCCTCTTCTGCCAGCGGCAATAGTGTCGCCTTGCCGGGGCCGGGCTTTTCCGTGGAAAACACCACTGGGATACCAGTAGTTACTCCCAGCAGTTTAAGCCTCCTCCTGGTGCTGCGTGAAAGTCGGTCGTCTGAGCTGACTGACATATCCGTGATCATGACGCGCGTGGGATCTGATTTACATCCAGCACCCATAGAGGATATCACCGGGATGGAATGCGAGTGACAGTAGTGCAGCAGCTCAACCTTAGATTGGATGTTGTCAATGCAATCAAGCACATAGACGGGCTTCTGTCCTTTGTCGGCATCGTCCAGAGTCCATGGTGCCAGCAAGTCATCGGCAGCAGATGCGCCAAAGAGCTCGTTTCGGCAGTCGAACTTCACCCACGGGACGATCTGCTGCAGTCTCCTGCGAATGCAATGTACCTTGGGTGTTCCAACATCCGCTAATGTGGCAAGGGCGTGCCGATTCAAAGAAGAGAGCGTGACTTGATCGAAATCAATCAAACGGATTTTGGATACGCCCGATCGAGCCAGCGAAGCAACAGCATGCGAGCCGACGCCTCCACACCCAACAACAATTATGAACGCGTCGCGGAGTTTTGCGAGACCCTCATCCTTTAGAAAGACGCGGTTTCGGGCGAGCTGCTCGAGGATAAGCTCTACCGGAGAGAAACAGGGTTAGCTTGTGCGCTTGCCATGCTCATTCCAAAAGAGTAGCTTCTCACCCTCATCGTAGTCCCCCTCTTGCGCCCTCCGCGCAAGAGCTGCACCACGTTCATCCTCTTTGCTCCAGTATGGTCCCGGGACTGCGGCGCCAAATTCATTCAGGCTCTCTGCGCGGTGCTTCTCATCGATTGTTGGTATAGAAGCCTTTAACCGCTTCACAGCTTCTCGTCTCCGGTATTTTTGAAAACCGAGTATCGCGCCTGCAACAGCAGCTCCGGACAGCACTGCAGTTGCAGCGAGCTGGACCTGGTGTGAGTTGTTCTGTCGTTGGATCCAGGATGCCATCTCAAAGTGGATCGTTCTATTCTATCGAGGAGCCGTTGCGCCGGTATCAATCAAATCATGTGCTGTTCCTAGATCTTAGGAAGTTTGTCAATATCGCATTTCATAAAACCCAGGTATGAAGCCTCGTCTCGTAGTTACGGTGTTCCACAATGAAGAAGGAGGCTTACCATCATACAGCTTTGTTCATCAAACCTCGTGGAGCCAGGAAAATGTGGAAGTTGCTGCCCTTTCGAAGCTCCACAACGTGCAATGACATAGTTGGTCACGTGGGGCTAGGCATGATCTTTATGCCGCGTCGAGGATCCTCAATTCCCTCCCTCTCAACGTGTCGACAGGTAAGCTATCCTCCCTTTCTTTATCTTGCCCTACTTCTCGGCTAATGCGCAAGAAAAAGGTTTCCAACCGAACCTTCGCTACGATCCCGATGACGATACAACATTCACACTAGAGCTTCTCATGACACCTTGTTTCGGACAAAACCGACAAATTGATATCATCCTTCGCGCGCTCTTTGCTGCCGAATGGAAGATGAAATTTGCTCAAGCGTGGGTGATTGAGTTTGAACAGAGATCTAAGGGATCGGCTACTGGTTCTGTTGGTCTTGATCGCATCGCCGCTGCGATTCGAGTCGTATACTGTCCCTATCCATAAGACGTCCAAAACGGCCGTAGAATAAAATCAGGCGTATATTGACTAACGTGGTTGTGATATTGTGTCATAGTGAATTCGTGCTTGTCGCACTCCCCGTCCCCCAATCGAACTTTCATGTCAGCCCGACAATGTTTATAAGGCTCCCAAATTCAACGTATCCGTTTGCATTACCTTCCTCTTATGTTTCTGGTTTCATGATCGAGATCTGCCCGGTGATGAGTACGCAGTACCAAAAGCCAAAGTTGTATGATAACCGGCCACTAGGTGCTTCCTAGCGAAGCGCAACAGCCTGGATATCGATGAGAACCTGAGAGCTAATCTGAGGGCGGTTCAAGATCGAATTTTACAGTTTAGTTACCATAGCCACTCCTAATATTTTCATAAGAATGAAACATCAGTTTCTTTTGCTTCAAGGCTGTCTCTGCGGCACACTACGGCTTTGGTGGTAGAATCTTGGATAGTGACTTCTCTTGCCTCGCATAGCAAGGAACCCACTGTTGTGGAACCTAGCCAAAGGTAGCTTGACGAGATCGTAAAATCGATTGTAAAATCTGCAGTAATGTCGTTTTTGAGTCACAACGTCGAGCTATGCCTAGAGCCAAGAGGAGTCACCGTAGTATCGGGCTTGTATTGCGAACCAAGGTTGGCGTGGTACAAGCCACTGGAGTGAGGCTACAGGAGCAGGTTCAGTTCCTCGCCATGTTCCTGAGGAAGCACCGTTAAGAAAAAGGAGAGAAGTTGATATTCTCTGCCCAAGCTGTCGCGATGTCCATCTATTACTGGGAGCAGAGTCTAGATAGATCTCGTCAATGCCAAGACTGAAAGATGCACTTGACTGTTAATGGCGCCCAACTGACGCGGCGAACGCAGCACTAGACTAAAACAAGCCTCCTCTTTTGTCGCCTTTGGTCCAGGTGGTGTGGACCTTCCAGTTGTAAGGGAAGCGACGATTGATAAGTGTGATGGCAATGGTCTAGATTGTCAAGATTGTCAAGACCACAGAGGGCCTGTAACGTTCGATGATCTCTGTGACGGAGAAATCATGTGCTGGAACTGCAGTGTTGGCCGGATGCGGTAATGACAGCAAGATAACGGACGCGAGATACAACATGACAACATCGATCCCCAGTTACCATGGAGGAGAATTCCGATGATCGAAGATAACCAGCCCTGCTAAGTCTTTCGGTGGGGCGGTTGGCTCGTTGCGGACTCACAAGTGACATGGATGTCACAGTTGGAGGTATAAAACACTTCCAGCCCCTGAATCTCGCTGGCAGATTCACAAGACGGTACTAAGTTGGCGTTCCGATTACCGCCAGGATTTATCAGGATTAGTGTTCGCGGTTTCAGAGCGAGTGCTAAGCATTATTGCAACTGCAGCTTCCACGCGGCGTGGGCGCCACTTTAGTTCCAAGTCCGCCGCTTCTTGCCCGGCATTACGACAGCAGCGGCCCACGTCAGGCCTAACCAATTTCTCACCCTTTCAATATCTTCTTGTGCTTCCTGCTGCGAATTGGCGCGGGCTTTCCTTTTGTTCTGTCTTTAAATCAGTGTGATCTCCCATTGCTGGTCAATTGGTCCTTTATCTAATCAGAGCCGAGCAGTTTGAGCTCGCCGACTTCCGACGCGCTAGTATAGCGGAGCCTTTGTCCTGGTCAACCACGACTATTGCCATTGCGCCTGTTGCTCCCACCAATTTCTGAACTCTTGAACGAGCAGACATGAACGGCTGTCAGGGGGTCTCTCAGTGAAGGCAACACTGAACGGATTCAAAAGCTGGCTGGCTTGATCGCGGAGATTGACGGCTGCTGATCGGGGGCCGCGAGAAGGTTGGGTGAACTTCAGCATTTCGGATTGGAACTGCATCTTCGCCACCAAATCACCGTCGCAAATCTGCAGCAATGCTCACTTTTCGAAAGGCGCTCATTGTAGCTGCCATCTTCATTACGCTCATTCTCTTCCTTCGATCGTCGCATTCTGGGCCGGAGTCTGCGGCGGCCGCGTCCCCAGAAGACATTGCCTATGAGATCAGTCAAGAAACAAAGGGGAAAACATCAAGTGAGAGTTCAGACTCGACACAGCAGCAGCCGCTGAAGCAGCCGCCTCCACCAGCTACTGCTCCCTTGCGCGAACGCCTGCGCTACCATTTTCCTTACAACCTGGAAGCCAAGTTCCCCGCATATATCTGGCAGACATGGAAGTATACTCCGGCTTCTGTGTGGTTTAGTCAGGACCTACGACGACCGGAGGCGAGCTGGACCGAGATGAACCCCAGCTTCGTTCACCAAGTCATTCCAGACGATACCCTTCATCACCTCGTCAAATACTTATATGGCTCGATCCCTGAGGTGCTTGAGGCGTTCAATTCAATGCCGATACCTGTAATGAAAGCCGACTTTTTCAGGTATCTGATCCTCCTGGCGCGCGGTGGAGTTTATAGCGATATTGATACCACTGCGCTTAAACCAGTGGTGGATTGGTTACCGGACAGCCTCGACCTGTCAACTATTGGCTTCGTTGTCGGAATTGAGGCTGATCCGGACCGGCCAGACTGGCATGACTGGTACTCTCGTAGGATTCAGTTCTGCCAGTGGACCATCCAGTCCAAGCCGGGCCATCCGATCTTGCTAGATATCGTGACGTACATTACCCAAGAAGCCCTACGGATGAAGAAGGCGGGAATACTCAAAAAAGGGAAGATGGACAAAACCATTGTTGAATTCACAGGCCCAGCAGCTTGGACAGATGCGGTGTTTCGCTATTTCAACGACCCAGAATACTTCTATGTCGAGCCTGGAACAACCCGCAATATCACCTATGAGGACTTTACCAACCAGGTTGAATATCAAAAGGTTGGCGACGTCGTAGTCCTACCAATCACTAGCTTTAGCCCCGGGGTCCAGCAAATGGGTGCTCAGGGTATAGATGATCCTATGGCATTCGTCAAACACAATTTTGGAGGTAGGCCATCTCTTCGCCGTTGCTCGTTAATTGCAAGCTGACAACTTCCCTAGGAACGTGGAAAACCGATCCCTCGCTCTAAGAAGATCATCTTTTTAGTGCCCAAGATCGAATAATTCGGCTTTTCGCGATAGGGATGGAATCTCAATGCCTTGAAGCCCATCGCACAGGACCTGAAGCAGCAATGACGCATTGCCGCTTCAAAGGCCACACCGGCTCTGCGTGACTGCCACGTTGTCTCTCACTATTCCCCGATGGTCCAACTGGTACTGCTATCCAACAGCCCCGCGTTTCGGAGAGATTCCACAAGCTGTGCGGCTCAGAGGGACTCTTGCGCACGCCTTTGGCGACTTCGGTTGCCAGTAAAACAGTCTTCTGAGCCGGCAGCCCTTCTATCGTTCTCGGTCTGGAGTTGGTGATACTGATTGCCGTTGGCTGGTTTGTCAACCTAGCCATATGCGCTTCGCCCACAGTAACGATGTGTATGTGTATACGTGCTGTTTCTTTCTTACATGTTCTGAGTAATCAATAGAGGGTTTAATAGCAGATCATGCTTTAATATATGCCCATATATGTACTGCAGCTCTTTAGTTCCTTTGACTGGTCTAATTCTTGTGAATTGCCGTGAATCTCTAGGCTTGGACAGGGCTTACCTCATCTATTGAAGGCCTCCTTGTTCAATGTCACTTGTAGCACGACGAGAATGTGAATGCAAACCCCTTGTATGAACTTGGGCTCAGAGGATTTCGAAAATTTCTTCACTACTCCGCCTTCATTGCCTGATCAGACGACTCTTGACAGTTATCTATGACCTTTGAACTGGCCAAAATCATCTCACGAGTCACTGTACGATTGCGCTGACAACCTGTATATGCCTCTGAGCATCCTGGGCCAGTGAATGATCCTTAAAACCGTCACAAACTTCTATGTTTGCTATTTAGGAGCGAACATTGCTTCACGAATCACCATCTTTAGGGGTCGGTGTATTCGCGCGGTGTCATCTGAGTGCTGGTATGTACCCAGAAACGTTCTTTCGATTAGACTTATTCTTCTTATGTGGCTCATATATCGTTCGTAATTTCATTCATCTTCAAGGTTTAGTCGCTTGGGCTTTGGTCCTCATTGAGTTTGGGAGTTGGGATATCTGCCCGGCTAAAGTACTCTGTATTGAATAGTCCGTTTACAGATTGGAGTTTGCTAGCCTTGGTAATAAAATACTCATGTGTAAATAGTATAGGTTCTCTTAGACATAATCGTAGGTCTCCCAAAAGCATAAGACAAGGTAATATCTACAGCCAATTAGGGAAGCTACCTATGCACTTAATTATGCACTATACCAAGATCCCTTTAGGAGTATATACACATATGCAGTAATACGGACAGCTAGGGAATCAAATGCCCACGGCGAAATGTGTTGCAAAAAAAGACTTCGTATTTAGATGGTGAGTAGATAGTGGATCCATCATTGACTGATTAGCCAAAATGCCAGCACTTGAGGATAGGTAACAGAAAGAGATGGAGCCGTTATGATGGAAGTCAAGAGAAGTACAGTATGGCCTCCGGACTTGGATTGGCGGAATAGTGCTTGTAATCTCTCCGTGACTCGGAAGAATCGGGAACGCAACTTGGAAAAACCATTAAGGGGTGATATGTCCAAGAGAAAGGACAGGTATTGACATGCAAAGACAGATGGTGGAAGCGTGCCCGGCCATGTCCCCAACCGGTATGAGGATATAGGCAGTCTGACAGTCAATTGAGAAGTGATTTAGCGGCAATTGAGGAAGATGATCAAACCGCTGCGACCGAGTCTCGCGTAGCATAGGATGCCCTGCTGTGTACCAGAATTGCTTTATACTCTGGCTTTTGAAGCGGGCCGAAGCCTACTTCTTCGGCTAGGGATCCCGCACAGTCCGGTTGTTGGACGTGTGATACCATTCCGCAATGTTGAATGTGCGTACAGTTATAATAGCGATCGGGTGCTGCTGGTTGTCCTAAAAATCGCTAAAGAGTGTTTCATATTTGGAACGCATGTCCTCAGTGTATATGGTCTGAGATTTCGGATCAGGATCAGGGTATTCTTCAAAGTTCCCTGTATCCGCGGGATGGTCGACACGAGGGATGATAGGTCCTTTAATACGACGATAGAAAAGGTCATCCCAGTTAATATTCTCAAAGAACGGATGCGTCCTCACCCTGGCTGAGCCGCCCGAAATATGTCCAAGGCGCTCGGCTGGGTTCGTTTTGCACAGCAGGGAAATGATGTTCTGTGCAGCGGGTGACATATTCGAAGGGTAGCGTATGTGACCTTCGACAATTTGTTCGTAGATCCGCATTGGATTTTGATCCCAGAAAGGCGGTTGACCAACAAGAAATTCGTATATTAGAATTCCCAAAGCCCACCAGTCAACAGCAAGGCCATGCCCACTATTGTGTATCACCTCTGGGGCGAGATACTCCGGAGTGCCGCATAGAGTGTACGTTTCGCGGTCGCCAATTTGTTTTGCGAACCCAAAATCAACGAGCTTGATGTGACCGTCAGCATCAAGCAGGATGTTCTCCGGTTTCAGGTCGCGGTATACAACACCCTCGGCATCGTGGAGGAATTCGATCGTCATGGTGATTTCGGCCGCGTAGAATTTCGAGGTATTCTCGTTGAAACGTCGCGCACGGCGCAAATAGCTGAATATCTCACCCCCAGGACAATAGTCAAGCTCGAGAGATGTCAGTCAACGACCAAAGACAGTGGACGCAGAGTTGGAGAGTACCAGCATGTATAGGCTTTGACTATCAGAAAATGAGGCGATTAATGTCGTGATGAATGGATGGCCAGACACATCCGCCAGGGTCTTCCGTTCGTTGCGAACATGCTCGACTTGCTTGAGTTTGATCACTGAATAGAGTCCCGGTTTATTAGCCAAGACCGTGACAGTGGGATGGCATTTGATTGTCCATACCGTCAGCTTTCCTTAGGATCTTTAGCGCGTAGACCTTCTCTGGTCTCGTTTTGTCGTCGCGTAATCTCGCCAGCCATACTCGAGCAAAAGTACCTGCGCAAGACAGATACCACCATTAGATTCCAGCCACGTATATATAGAGGTCTGTTACTAACCGGTACCGAGGGTCTTCAGCAATACGAAGTCGCGGACGCTCAACTGACGGGTAGAGATCCCCAGCTGTTTCTCCTCTGGCCGCTCGGTGATGACGAAAGGGTTTGGGTGCCGCTGTGTCTGCGGCCGGACAGACGCAACTGTGCGCTTCTCCCTGTCATGAATCTCTCCGGGAGTTGGGTTCCCGGAGTTATCAGAGGCCGATGAGCCCTGCACACCACTAGGTGGCGAGGGTCCTACGGTTCCTGAAGCCATTTGAATGGCGCGAGATCATGTCTCGGGAAACAGTGGGGAAGGATGAGCGCTGCGCGTGAAAAAGCAACGACTGGCAATTGAGCGAGTGACAAGTCTGAAGCACTAAAACGCGCAGAAAATAGGAGAAAACTCGTAGACCTGTAGAACAGATCTAGAGGGTTAAGAAACTAAGAAAGAAAGGTGTATTGCTACTGCGGGATCTAAGAGGTTTTTTGCTGGCGGCGCTACGGAGACTCTGACGTTACCGGCTGGCGGGGCAGTCCATACAGAGTGACTGCTGCCAAAACGAAGTATGCCGCCCATCACAAGACCAGATAGTGGCAATGTCAAGTATGATCCAATTCTCGATCCTCATGGAAAACGCGGGTTCAACCTAATCGTATTTGTATTTGAAACACATGTTTGCATGTACGGAGTACTAGTACAGGAACTCGCCCTAAGGCGGATGCCGGAGCATGTGAGGAAGTGCGTGGACGAGGCCCAGCCGCGATCTAGATAGATCGACGCTGGGTTCGTTCTGAGGTGTCCTATAGGTCCGTCGTCGCCAAGAGTTCTATAAAAGTAGGTAGAGGCGTGATATGTGAAGGGACGATGTACAAATCACGGATGTCGTCCAAACAGAGAAGCAGTTGCAAAACTTAAATAGCGCTCAGTTCGAACTCTTCGAGTTCAGGATGAGACCAACGATTAGCCTGTCAAGATTAGTAAGATGCGTTGGCAGCCTTTCAGCTTCGACCACACGTACCCATAAAGCCCAAGAACTTCACCGAAAATCAAAATGAGAATCATGCCGACGTAGACTCTGGATTGCTGCATGTAAGCGCGAACTCCCTGTATCATTCGTTAGCTAGTTTGACGTTCGTGGCCACTCGGTTTCTGCTTACGGCATCTCCAACGATTCCGATCGTGTATCCGGCAGCTATTCCAGCGAGGCCGACCGACAGACCTGACGCCAGATGCATGCAACCCCTTTCTTGCGGTTAGAGTAGGTCCGAGTAGAGGGCATCCCTTCACGTACGCATATAAGCTCAATGACGGTTCACTCCCTGTCGGCGCAGTGACATCGCCCTGGATAAGGACGGCAATGACTAGACCGTAGACTGCGATGATACCGGACATAACGACGGGAATCAAGGACTGTCATGGCGCGGCAATTAGCACGGAAACTAACAAGAGCAGGGTATACCAAGCACGCATTTCCTACCTTCATGATTAGATCAGGCCTGAACGTTCCCACACCGGCGATTCCGATACCGGCTTTCGCTGTTCCATATGCCGCTCCGGCCGCTGTATCAGTGAGCCTTGGTGATTCTGCAGCAAGCTGCGAGTTTTGAGAACGTACATCCGAATATCATCTAATGCGGCTTCGTTAGTCCAGAAGTTGAATAATCGCTTGCTGGTTTGGCACTTACGGCTGCAGCAATTCCTGCCTGTATTTAAATTGATTGTCAGCATGGACGATGTAGAGGTATATTCAAGCGCATTCCAATAACTCACGAACGACAGGAACGGGGCGAATTTGGGTGTCAACTCGCTCTCCGTCATGGTGATGCTCTCTTTAATGAGGGAAGGGAGGTTCGAAATGGAGGACACAAGCTGCAGGATTGCTCTGGTCTCGATGAGAGATACTGAACGACAATGTAGAAGCGATGTAAAGCTTCAGGTAGTTGAGTCGGTATAGTTAGTGAGAACTGGCAACCGAACAGCACGAGAGAAGGGAGCAAGTTGCATGCGTGGGCCGCCGTAGAGCGGACAGCCACTTCGCCCGTCTGGGTTAAGCCTGACATGTGCCTGTTCGACCCAACAACTGACCTTCATTTCCACCCCCGTGCTCTCTTTTCTTCACGCACGGCATTCCCATCCACGACTACCGGTGATTCCCTCGACGGCCACCTCGTTTCCTTTGCTTGACGTCTTTGTCTGGTGCTCGTTGTCCAGACTTGATCTCTCGACCGGCCAATCCATGCTGAGGGAAGGATGCTGAGGTTATGAACGGCATAGGCACTGGTCTGCCATTGCGCTCAAGGCTGCTACTTGATTCACGTTAGACTTTACCACGCGGTGTCGCCATTTACATATCGAGGCATGAATTATCACTGAAGGACTATTCGTATCTCACATTTTCCTTCCCAGATCTTCGTTCTTGTCTTTCTTATTTCTATTACCATTTACCCTTGGTTGCCTTTTGATCGACTATCACTTAATTGCTGTGGAGCACTGTCTGTTGACCCCCCTCTTCCCCCATACCGCCGTCCCCACGAATCGAACGACAACCCGAAACATAGCTGTGCGCTATTTACGACCAGACTCGATACCCCCCGTCCTCGATTCTGTTTGCGATTTCGGATCCAACTCGTCTCCTTTTTGCCGTCTTTTGTGTTCTCTACGGCGATCGAATCAAGAGGGATAAGCTCAAAAGCGCGGCGAGGTGATATTTCACAATGGCCGATATTGGGGGCCAGCAAGGCCGGAACTACCGGCCTCATGGTCATCCGTCCTCTGTCCAGCGTGATGCTGCCTTTTCAGAAATTTTTGGCGGAGCACGGCAGCCTGGGCGCTCGCAGACCATGACATCCCAAACGCCCCAGTTCTCCCAAGAGCGGGCTCACACGATGTCATCGCAGGTTCCGCGCCCACAAATGCAGAGAGGTCCTCTCCCGCCACAGCGCCCGATGCAGAACGGATACCCCCCGAGCCAGTCAAACGGATATTACCAGGCATACCCCGGTTCAGCTACTATGACTTCGCAATCTCCTCAGGGGCCTCCTCGACCTTACCCTGGGCGCTATGCTTATCCTCAACCGCAGCGTCTAGATTCCAGACCAGTTCCGGGTCCTCCCTATCAAGATGCCAAGGGGTACAATCGAGCGATTCCTCATCCTGCCCTGAATTCGGACCCCTACAGGTCAAGATCGATGGCAAGACTGGGAGGGCCACCAATCCAACCGCCCCAGCCGAACAGCTTCAACCATACATCAGCGATCGCTTCTCGCAATCAGCCGTATAATCCAGCAACTCCAATGACACCGCAAGGACGTGTGGTGCCCGAACGACACGGAAATGAGCGCGCCATGTCCCTGACTTCATACTCTATGGATCGCGAGCCGATGCATACGACAAGAACCGGGTCTGGACGAGTGATCCCCAATAGGCGCCAGCCATCAGGGCCTGTTCAACCGCCAATAGCGCAACATGACGACTACTCCGACTACATGAATGGAAGGGTCCGCCCGCCAAGTGACGGTCCAATGCCCAACCCTAGGACCTTCTCCATGGCATCAACTGTTGCACCTGATCGTACAATGAGCATGCAAAGCAACCTAACTCACAGACCTAGTGCTCAGACGACAACGACCCTTGTGTCGAACAACTCGCGCCGCAGCAAACTGCTTGCAGTAAACCCAGCTCTTCTCTCGCGGGTTGCTGATGCATTTCGAGAGCAAATCCCGCTGGGCGAGAAACAGAAGAACGGCCTTTCGTACCAAAACGCTTTCTCGGGCGCAGATGCGGTGGATGTTATCTGCAGTATCATCAAGACGACTGATCGAAACCTTGCTCTCCTTCTTGGACGCGCTTTGGACGCGCAGAAACTCTTCCACGACGTCACTTATGATCACCGCCTCCGAGACGCCCCCGGCGAACTCTATCAATTTAAGGAAACATTGGGGGAGGAAGCGCCTAGTTCCGAGGTCAATGGTGTTTTCACTCTTCTAACCGAATGTTATTCTCCAACCTGTAACCGCGATAGCCTGTGCTATTCTATCGCCTGCCCCAGACGACTCGAGCAACAAGCCAGGCTGAATATGAACCCGCTTCCGGTACTCCGAACTTCAGCCTCAAAGAGCAGCCTGCACGGCGACGATGATGGCGGCGACAACCAGAAATTATGGATTAACATGGTCCCCAAAGAGGTGTCAGACAGTGTCGATGATAAAGAGAAGAAGCGACAGGAGATCATCTTCGAGATCATGTACACGGAGCGAGACTTTGTGAAGGACTTAGAATATCTGCGTGATTTCTGGATGAGGCCACTACGTTCTGCCAGCAACTCCCCCATTCCCGAGCACAGACGGGAGAAGTTCATACGGACTGTATTTGGCAACTGCTTAGATGTTCTCAAAGTCAATGGCGCACTCTCTGAGGCTCTCAATGCAAGGCAAAAGGAAAGTCATATTGTGAAGACGGTCGGTGACATCTTCTTGCAACATGTGCCGCGTTTCGATCCGTTCATTAAATATGGCGCAAATCAGCTCTACGGCAGATACGAATTTGAGAAGGAGAAGTCTTCGAATCCAGCTTTCGCAAAGTTTGTGGAAGAGACTGAACGGCTGAAAGAGTCCCGGAAACTGGAGCTGAACGGTTACCTGACTAAACCAACTACACGTCTGGCTCGGTATCCTCTACTGCTAGAACAGGTCGGCAAAAACACTGCGGAGGGGAGTGCGGATAAAGAAGATATCCCGCATGCGATCAGGATTATCAAGGATTTCTTGTCCCGTGTCAATGCCGAGAGTGGAAGGGCCGAGAACCACTTCAACCTGGTGTCTCTCAATTCCTCGTTGAAATTTGGTCCAGGTGACTATGTTGATTTGAAGCTCACAGAAGAAAACCGACAAATGTTGACGAAAATGGCGTTTAAGAAAACGCCTACTGATAACTCGGAGGTTACAGTATATCTCTTCGATCATGCTGTTCTTCTGGTAAGAATCAAGGTCGTGAACAAGCGAGAAGAGTACCGAGTCTACAGGAAACCTATTCCCCTAGAACTCTTGGTAATACCCCAAATGGACGAGGTCATCCCAAAGCCTGGCATTGCGAAGAGGCCATCGTCAGGGTTACTTGCCAACAAGACTGCTGCGAATCCACCGGCCGCGAAAGATACCCTACCGATAACTTTCAGGCATCTTGGTAAAGGTGGATACGAGCAGACGCTATATGCCTCATCCTCACAACAACGAAAGAAGTTCCTGGAGCTAGTGGACGAGCAGCAGACAAAGCTCCGAGAACGCAACAGTAACTTCTACAACAAAAACATCATTTGCGAAAAATTCTTCAATTCAGTGAACAGGGTGAACTGCCTTGTCCCAATTGGTATGAATCGTTGCGACCCTGCTTAGATATTAGCTAACTCGATGCTGAAGATGGTGGTCGGAAACTTGTATATGGCACAGATAGCGGCATATACGTGTCGGACCGAAACCCACGGGACCAGTCCGCGAAGCCAAGAAAAGTGCTAGATGTCAGTCAAGTGACTCAGATTGACACGCTGGAGGAGTATCAGCTACTCTTGGTTCTTGCGAATAAGACTTTGTACTCTTATCCGATGGATGCTCTTGAGGTCACCGAAGGCCAAAACCCAGCGGCTAAGAGACCGAAGAAGATCCAGGGTCATGCGAACTTCTTCAAATCCGGAATCGGTCTTGGACGTCACCTGGTGTGTTCAGTCAAGACTTCGGCTCTCTCAACGACCATCAAAGTATATGAGCCCATGGACAATCTAGCCAAGGGTAAGAAGAAGTCTACTGTCAGCAAGATGTTCCAGAGCGGGCAAGATACCTTAAAACCGTTCAAGGTTAGTTTAGCCCCCACATCAGTCCTGATTTCTGAGCTAATCAATCTACAGGAATTCTACATCCCGGCAGAATCATCGTCGATCCATTACCTCCGATCAACCCTTTGCGTTGGTTGTGCTCGTGGCTTCGAGGTTGTCAGTCTGGAAACGACAGAGACTCAATCTCTTCTGGACCAAGCAGACACATCTCTGGACTTTGTCGCACGCAAAGAGAACGTAAAACCCATTCATATCGAACGGTTGAATGGAGAATTCCTACTGAACTACAGCGACTTTTCATTCTTCGTTAACCGCAATGGTTGGCGTGCGCGGGCGGATTGGAAGATCTCCTGGGAAGGGAATCCCAATTCTTTTGCACTCTCATTGCCTTACATACTAGCATTTGAACCGAACTTTATCGAGTTCAGACACATCGACACGAGCGAACTGATCCATATCATGACTGGAAAGAATATTCGCATGCTACATTCTTCCACACGAGAGGTATGCTCGATCTTCTCCCTTTGAAAAGACGGGTTACTAACGGCACAGATTCTTTACGCCTATGAGGATGATTCAGGCGAAGATGTTGTGGCTAGCTTGGATTTCTGGAAGCACAAGCCGCTGGCACAGCATTAGGCTTCTGCACAGAACTGGCGCCTGCTTTTGATCGCTTTTTAGACCAGATTCTATTTCTGCTCATTGAAGAAGCATTTCGACTCCATCTCTTCCCACTTCTTTTTCTTCTTTACTCATTTGCTTCCTTTTTGAGCTGCCTCAAAGATTTTCTAATACCTCGACGTTTATTTGGTCCGTCCCAGATCGAGCCTGCTTTGCTCTCAAATTATCTTCCGTTGGCCATTTACTTCCATCGTGCTGTGTACAATGAAGCGCAAATACCATGTTCTTTTTCTCATATATTCCTGTCATTGCCTTCTCATCCTGTCCGATCTCTTTTTGCATCACTTCACAATCTTCTTTCTTTCCGTCTCTGTCTGTGCGGGAATCGTCTGTCCTGTCTTATCCTATCCTGTCCCGCTGTGTCTTCCACGCCCATAGCGATTACATATATTTAAGTTAGCTGCAGGGTAAGCTGGCCCTGACCCCGATTCTCCCTCTGAATTGACTGGCTTGGTCTTCTACCCGATGCACCTGGTCCTTAGTATTCGTAGGATAGCATCTAAGTACATATATATTTACATTCCAAACAGACAATACTACGCAACCTACCGTCGAATATTCTTGTTTGCATCCTCATCGTTAGGTATGAATGACATAACCCCTAAATCCACCCAAAGCTCGTCACTTCTTCTGCCGACTCTGAAATCAGAGCTATGCCATCATCGAAGAAAAGTGGGCTATATTACGGAGTATTATAGTAGAACCCCCACCTTCGACCGGACTTTGTACATATAGCACTTAGACTGTAGGCTGCAGTCAATGGATCGTATGAGGTTGAGAGCTGCCTTTATCTAATCTACAAGTACAAGCTACCTACCTATCTAGCCTTAGAATCCTGGTCTAAGCAGTTATTGATCTTCACTTGCATATCACGGCCTCAGTGTCTGTCACCGAAAATTTCAAGACATGAATTATTAGTGTTTTGGGCGACTAGCAGGAAGGAAAATAGGAAGACGTGTACTGGGAAACGGCCGATTGGAAGACTCTAGGTTTTGAATATTTTGTGCCCAGATGAGCGCCAGCTAGATTGCCATTGAGCAAAGCCTTGTGTATGTCGCATTAAGTTGCTAGCATGTCATTAAAAGGTGCTTCGCAATGCCCAAGCCCGATTTGAACGGAAAATGGAGATGGAAACATTCTGATTTGATGGTATATCATAACTCATAGCGCAAGATATGTACTGTGAAAACTAAGGGATAAGCCAAACGACCGCCAACCAAGCATGAATAATCCAGGCCCATGCAAAATGACAGCATTCCTATTTTTCTTTCCCGTCAAATTACGATGTTTAGAGCACAGCAGCAGCAGTAAAAATGCGACTCAGAAATTTGGTACCACAACGCGAGCGACGTCTTCTGGTGGGTGATAATGGTGGTAGTAGTTCCCATATTCAGAGATCATGCCTGCGTAGCTGCTTTGATAATGGTCCGAGTTGAGCCATGATCTGCCAAAGGGAGAATCGGCTCGGGTTCGATCTGATCTGTCGCGCTCGCGCTCTCTGAACAATGGATGGAGACCTGGCTCTGCCACCTCTGTTGTTAGGGAGCTGTTGTTTTGGTTGCTATGGGCCTCGTGATGGCCGGGCCCCCACTCGAGAGGTAGATTGAGGGAGTCTAAAAAGTTGGTGAAATCTTCGTAGTGGTGTGGCTCTTCGGGGAGGTATGAGGATGTTGTTGTGGCTGTTGGTGGGCTTAGCCGAGGCACCAAAAAGAGCAGGCCTGATACTTGAAAGGGTGGGACATACGTGTGTAGTTGGGGATGCCATGTGTAGCTCCGCCTGGGAGGAGCAGCTGAGCTGCCTCGAGGATCTCTGGGTCATGGGTGCCATCGCTGGCCGGATCAGGATAACCGTTCTCGTCTTTCATGTAGCTGGTATTCTGGTGCATCGTCCAGTGGACGGGTTCGGCGTCCACTGGCGACGGAGGCATGCTGCTCGGGTCCTGCGACGCAGCGTTTGGGACAGACTCACGTCGAGATCGCACAGTCGCCGTCGAAGCACGCCGTATCCGTTGCTTTGTGTCATGGTCGGTTCGGTGCTGCGATTTGGGCGAGGTGCTCTTATTGGGCGGATTGACGTCCTCATGGCCGGTGATGCCCATATGCCTCTTGAGCAGATCGCGGCGAGAGAACGCCGCGCCGCACAAGCAAGTGTACGGTTTTTCCTTTGTGTCTGGTAAAATAGTCAGTGGATTTCTCTGTAGAGAGATTAAGAAAGCAGAGACGCACGAGTGCGAACATGACGCTCGAGATGCTCGGTGCGTCGAAAGCTGCGGCCGCAGTGGACGCATGTTCGCGTCTTCGCTGCGGCTCCGACGCTCAGCCGGCGCGAGTGCTGCGCAGGTGAGGCATGCGTTACAGGCGACTGCGAGAGCATCAGGGACATGGCTGCCTTTGAATGATTCGACTTGGAGTAGGGAAGATCGCTCCACTTGGAGTAGAAGTGAAGTTATTGACACGAAGGGGGGGAGGGAGGGGGGGATGGACACAACTCCCACACAAGGCAGTCGATTGGGAAATATAATTGAAATGGGAATGGAACTAGAATTGGAATTGTAATCATAGCAGAAGAGGAGAAGGCCGACGAACCCCACATGCGATAATTGATAATGGATACTAGGATAATGATAAAGCACTGCAGCCAGAGCAGGTCCAGCCGGTCTCTCTGGCCTCTATCGGACTTGTTCCGCTGCTCCTTAGTAGTACCAAAGACCTGCCCAGGTATATCATCCAGGCCAGGCAGCTCTACGATCGATCACTCAATCAGGTGGGTGGCCCCTTAACATCCGCCTCTTTTGCTCCAGAGTATTCCCGTCCACTGACTCTTCAAAGCAATGAACAGACAAAGTACTGACCGGACCCAACCGCCCAGTCCCCGGTGCTGATCAGCCCCATCCCCGGATTCCTCGCCTGCCCGGAAAAACATCCCCAGATTCAGGTCCGCCAGGACGCAGTGCTGAGGTCTGAAAATGGGCTGGGCGGGTAGACACCACTGGCAGATTAAGGGTAGGTTGGCAGCGTCGACTGAGCTCCCAGCATCTGCTGCATCTGCTGCACCTGCTGTATCGGGGCAGTTTCACGGCCCAGCGAGCGTTGGCCGTTCCGCACTGCATATAGCCACGATTCCGCGCGACCTAGACCTACCGTTGAGCTACCGTTGACGCTCCCTAGCCAGAATTGCCCCGGCCGCATTTCGTTCCGATCCAGCCAGCCAGCATTGAATTATCCGATCGCCATGACTCGCCAACCGCGGATCCTACAACGCCCGGCAGGACCAAACTTCGGCTCAACCATGGCCGTACCATGAAAGGCGCCAACCGGATCCCCCTGGACAAAGCAAGGGCAAAAGAGATGAACGGCTGGAGTAACTGGTGGCGAAGAGCTTGTCCTGACCATCTCTCTCACTCGGGCGTCCAGAGCATTGGCCTGAGCATCGAGACCTATTCGTCCCAAAAGCGTATTTTTTTCACCCGTTTAGCCGTCCATGGCCCCAAGATCGCTTAACTTGATAAGTGACTGATCGGCCAACAGTGGGCAGTCCGCTTCCCGGCGGCCTTCCCCACTGTGGACCGTGTCATGGGAAGGCGCGACCACAGGCTCAGCTGTCAGGACTCAGCTGGCTGGAGCCTGCCCCTGATGGTGGCAGTTGCCGGGCCCAGTACGTAGCACTGACCCTGGGCCCCCTCGCGAGTAAAGTTGCGATGCAGGCCTCTGTGGGAGCCACTATAGCACCACGCTCGAGCACGGTGCAAATTGCGAATCTGCATTATTTCCGGTTTCCTATTCAACTGCCGCATTCATGACTCGCGCCTAGAGCTCGCTGGTGCAAGCTCGGCCAAGATATGCTCTGGAATATAGCTCTAGAGATAACTCTGGAGATAGCTCTGGGTATGGCTTCAATAGACCTACAATTACAGCAGTCGACGTCTGAGCCGAATTCCGACTTGGCGACTTCTAAGACTTGATGCTAACCTTCGTCAGCATCAGGTCTTTTGGCTTCGGTCAGGATCAGCTGGCTAGAGCCTGGACGATTTGCAACGCAGCGCCTGCAGCTGGGCAACCGGACAAACGTCCGACGTTTTTTCCCGCATAAGGAATCTTAACGAGAGCCCGCGGCTTAGGTTCGCCTGATTAGGAATGCCGACGCTACGGCGCACTGCCCTATAGTTTGCACCTGTCAGAGGCGGAACATCCGACCAGTGCGGAGGCGGAGAGCTTACCCGACATCGCTATCGTGTCGTATCGCAGGATTCGTGACAAGCCTGTTTAAGTAAAAGAATTGAGAAGTCGATTCGACTCGATAATTCGATGAAAGAGCCGAGTCGAAACTCTAGCGTCGATGGCGCGACGCCCGCCGCCGCCGCCGTTCGCCGCCGTCCCACGTGGCTGAGAGACTGATTCTGTGCTCTGAAGACTGACGGCTTGACAGTCGAGATTCGTCTGCTGGGGTCTTTTATCAGAATTAGCCGTGGCCGTCAGGCTCTTATCAGTGCCTGTAGACCCTTTATTTGCATAGCGAGACACTAGAGCTGGTGCAGTGACGGGTGGACTCGATAATCAGAGATACGGAAATCGTTATCGCCGACAGATCGGCTGGATGCCGATGTCGTGATGTCGGTATTTTATCTATCGCCGATGGAAGAGTGTTACCCGGCTGGATCTACTTCTGAATGCCGAGATATTGCAGGTGCCAGGTATCACGGGGTAGTAAGGATTGCACCCCGTACATTGTAAAGTTTGTAATTTCCGTAAATAGATCATGCAGAAGAAATAACTTTATAATACAACCTCCAAAATATATTCTAACTGGGTATACATGACATAGAACAACACAGTAGAGTGAGATGATAGAAAAACACTTATAATCCAGAAGACTAGAACATCTAGCCCCAAGTCCCACCGCCACCACCCCTGCCCTGCCTTCTCTGTGCCGACAAGCGCCAATCATCCTCGCCAGCAAAGCGATTATGCAGCGGCTGGATCCTCTCTGCCTTCTTCCTCTTGGACAGGCGATCCGTTGGCGCGACCTTGAAGAAGGTTGGCGCCGCCTCAACAAGCCACTTTGGCTCGATCCCCGTCGTGCAGTGCATGTACTCCTTCGTCGTCAGCACAAGCGTGTGGTATATGACGTGCTCAGCAGGCTTGCCGAACATTGCAGAAGAAGGATGCATGTACACAGGAGTTCCCTCGACAAGCGTCTTATACCCTTCCTGCGGGTCCTTGCGTGCTGAATTGCGGAAAAACCCTGTGCAAAGAGCCTGTCGCACCTTGGTAGTGTTGCGCCCGCATGAGACGATTTTGTGGTGATAGCGCTGCATGATGCCAAGGAGTTGCTGGCGGACGTCCTGCGCGCGGCGAATCTGGCGTGCTTGGATGAAATTTTCGTAGCACCAGGCGTTGCTAAAGCCGGATCTTTTCCAGGCGTTGTAAACGTTGAGTAACGTTAGATGATCGCCGTGGGGGTCGTGAAATTTGGCCTTCTTTTGATCTGCTTGTTGCTGTTTTTCCTTGGGACGGTAGAAGACGGATTGGATGGAGAGCATGGCGACGATGGAGAGCATTTCCTCAGAGCAGCCCATGTCGACGGAAGCAATCAAGACCTTAGCTAGGGCTGGCTCCATGGGAAAGTCGGCCATTTTGCGGCCTAGACGTGTTAAAAGACCTTCGTCATCTAGTGCGGATAGTGCGTAAAGCTCTTCTAAAGCTGTGAGCATGGTGTTTGTCGGCGGAGGATCCATAAAGTCGAAGTGGAGCAGGTCGTTGATGCCCATTGCTTTCAGCATGAGGATGGTATGCGACAGGTTTTGGCGTTGAATGTCGGGAATAGTGGTAGGGAGCATCTCGGATTGGTATGCGGCTTCGGTGTAGAGGCGGAAGCATTTTCCAGGACCAGTTCGGCCTGCTCGGCCGGCACGCTGTTTGGCTTGCGCCTGGGAGATTGGTGTTACGACTAGTGAGTCCATCCCCAGCTTTGGGTCGTAGGCTTTTTGCTTAACGAAACCCGGGTCAATGACGTAGTAGATGTTGTCGATTGTGATGGAGGTTTCTGCGATGTTTGTGGCAATGACAACCTTCCGGCCGCCGGGGGGTGCAGGGTCGAATATGCGACTTTGCATTTCGCTGGGTAGCGCTGAGTAGACTGGGAGGATCACCAACTCTGGGACGCTTGGACCGAGAGCTTTCATCCGCTCATATAAAATCTCGCACGCTGTGTCAATTTCCTCTTGTCCGGTCAAGAACAGCAGCATATCGCCAGGAGGCTCAGTCAAGTGAATCTGCATGACGGTGATGAGAGCTGCATCTAGGTAGTCTGATTCAGGTTCTTTCGAGTACATGATCTCCACAGGGAATGTCCGACCAGGGATAGAGAAGATGGGACAGCCGTAGAAGTACTCAGAGAACTTATCAGCGTCTAGCGTGGCGGACGTAACAATGAGCCTCAAGTCTGGTCTCCGCTTGAGTGTAGTCTTCAGCAGCCCAAAGAGGACATCAGTCGCGATGGTTCGCTCGTGAGCTTCGTCAAGCATAATCACAGAATACTTTTTCAAGTCTGGGTCTAGCAAAACTTCTCTCTGGAGCATTCCATCCGTCATGTACTTGATCTTCGTCTCTGGGCTAGTACAATCCTCAAAACGGATTGTATACCCAACCTCTGCACCAAGCTTGCAGCCGACTTCCTCAGCCACACGCTTAGCAACCGACATCGCAGCAACACGGCGAGGTTGGGTACATCCGATAATTCCCTTATTGGCCCAGCCTGCCTCAGCCAAATACTGAGTCACTTGCGTTGTCTTCCCTGACCCGGTATCGCCGACAACAATCAGTAGCTGATTTTCCGCTACGGCCTCCAGCAGCTGCTGGCGGAATTTGTAGACCGGCAGACTTTCTCTCTGTTGCTTGATTGACATATTCGTCCGCTTTCCGAATGACGGGGTTTTGCCCATCGTGACCCTCTTCCACTCCGGAACCGCTTCGTCAGTCCCCGTTTGCTGAGTAGAACGGAGGTCGGCCGCAAATTTTCGCTCACTAGCCATAGGATCCTGCCACTGCGCGTTGAGATCCACCCCAGCTGCCTGTTCGGCTGCCTTGTCCTGGGCCTCCTGTTGCCTGAGCTCTCTTCGTTCCTTGGCTAGATTTGTACCTGCCATTGCGGAGCGGTTCATGGATCCATCTGGAGCCTTGACAACTCGGATAGGAGACAGCTCCAGAGACATCTTGGTCTGACCCGCCAGGAAAGCAGGTTCTTCGTCTCTAACTTCGATATCAATGTCTTCCTCTTCTTCAAATGTGCCCTCTCCGGTCAAGGTAGCATGATATTCTTCGTCAATATCTGGGTAATCAGCTGCGGAAACGGCCCCGGACGCAATTAACTGCTTGATCTCCCAGCGCTCTGGGGATGTTAGACGCTTTCGGTTCTTCATAGATCGGCCGTCGGATTCCTCAATAACAGGCACATCCGCACTGAGGTTGCCGTATCTATCATCTGATGGCATGCCATCTAGTCGCTCCATATTCGCTCCCGATGCAAGGCGCTTTTGCGGGACTAGATCCTGCCCAGTCTCCTGGTCTACCTCTTTCATGGATAGGCCAATGCGTGAGCCTTGTATACTGATCACTTTGACCTTCACTGGCTGACCGCGAGATACCAAGTCTGAGGGATGATTCACACGCGTACCCTCCTGCATCGCAGATACATGCACCAGCCCGTCAACCTTTCCCCTAACGCCCACCAGGTTCACAAACGCGCCGAAGTCTTTCACACCCGTAACTCGCCCGTCGTAGATTTTATACAAAACAGGCGAGTCATCGAGCTCAACAGGCGGAGGTTTGCGAAAGTAATCTTCGTCGGCTCGTCTCCTCCTCCGGCGTTCACTCCGTCCATCGCGGTATTCATCGTCATTTGAGGACCGGCCACCAGTCGACCGGCCGAACTCATCCACTGGATCCTCATCCCTCTTATTATAAGCCGGACTCCGCGATCTCGATCTCGACCTCGAACGATACCGATCCCTCCGTCGGCGCCGGCTATAATCATCGTACTCTGGACTCCGACTACGACTCCGCTTCCTCTTCGATACTGGCCGTGACTCTGTTATTGTAGTCGTTTTCGCCCTCGCCTTCCCTGCCAACCCCTCCAGCATCGCGAATGTATCATCCATCGCACTATCCTTCGCATCGTGCTCATCAACTCCCAATCCGTTCTTATTCCCAACCTCCATATACTCCTCCTCCGCCCATCCCGGCTCCTGGTCCGGAACCGCCAAGCCCTTGAAGACACGCGCCTTCTTCTCCAAGGCATTTAACGCATCCATATCATCGCTTGCCCCATTTTCAACGTGTTCATCACCCCTGTCTTTCTTATTTTTGTTTTTATATCTCGGATGCATCGTAAGCACTAATCGATCCACGCTTTCCATTAAACTCATCGGGAATAGGTCACCTCCCATCGCCTCTAGCGCGCTCTTGAATTCGGCAAACGAAGAACATTTTAAATGTTGCTCTATGATGTACTCGGCGAGAACTTTATCGCTTACTCCCAGGTGATTTTGAAGCTCGTTTGTTATGCGCGATATGAGGGAGAGGTGTTCGAGTGATTGAAGGTCATCCATTTTGCTGTGATGTTAGGAGTGACACAGGCGGAAAGGAGAATCAGATCGATGAGTCCGTGTATAGTAGTGTCTGTGTAGTAGCTCCGAGGGTGACACACAACCCTCAAATTGTTTGAGATAGTTCACAAAAATGAAACCGAAGGAAGGTTGGAAGCTGCCGCGGAAAATCGTTGTGGCGTAGTTGGCTCACCGCGCCACTCAGTACTGAAGGTCGGTCCTTTGACGGGATAGATAAGATAAGTGGACAGTTTCAGCCACAGCCGATGAACTATATAATACTGTGGCTGTGTCAGAGACCACGAATGACTACTTTTGTCACTCAGCTGTTGGAATCTTGATTATAGGCTATCTAAAAGAAAGTAATTAAGTTCAAACGAGCCTGGGAAGGCTCTATACTAGACTAGCTACTAAACATAGCACATTACATAAATTAATGATAAACCATGAACGTAACTTAACCCTAATGTCATTATTTCCCCCAATTATTATCAATTCATCAGAAAGCAAGAACAATTGCAGCAATGGCCATCACACCAGCGAGAGGGGAGCCAAAACGGTCCACACTAGCGGCACCAGTAAAGACCGGAGCAGCTGGGGTTGTGCCAGTTGAAGTAGGCTGCTCAGGTGATGTTCCGGTGGGAATCGAAGTGGTTGTCTCATCAGGAGGAATCGTGACAGATGTAGATGTGGTCCAGGAGCTGGTACTCGGGGGAGCCGGGGCCGGAGTTTCCTCCGGAGGAGTTTCGGTCTCTGGGGGAGGCGTCTCCGTTTCCGTCTCACATGGGGTAGTCTCAGGTGGAGGAGTTTCGGTCGAAGGAGGAGGAGTCTCTGTTTCCGTCTCACATGGAGTGGTCTCTGGAGGGGGTGTTTCTGTGGAAGGAGGAGGCGTCTCTGTCTCGCATGGAGTGGTCTCTGGAGGAGGAGTTTCGGTCTCTGGTGGAGGCGTCTCTGTTTCCGTCTCACATGGAGTGGTCTCTGGAGGGGGTGTTTCTGTGGAAGGAGGAGGCGTCTCTGTCTCGCATGGAGTTGTCTCTGGGGGAGGAGTCTCAGTTGAAGGAGGAGGCGTCTCTGTCTCGCATGGAGTAGTCTCAGGTGGAGGAGTTTCGGTCGAAGGAGGAGTCTCCGTTTCAGTCTCACATGGAGTGGTCTCTGGAGGAGGAGTCTCAGTTGAAGGAGGAGGCGTCTCTGTCTCGCATGGAGTGGTCTCTGGAGGAGGAGTCTCAGTTGAAGGAGGAGGTGTCTCTGTCTCGCATGGAGTGGTCTCTGGCGGAGGAGACTCCGTTGAAGGAGTCTCCGTTTCAGTCTCACATGGAGTGGTCTCTGGAGGAGGCGTCTTCAGTTTCCGTCTCGCATGGAGTGGTCTCTGGCGGAGGAGTTTCCGTCTCTGTCTCACAGGGAGTGGTTGTGGGAGGCTCCCAGTCGTGATCATCATCGTCATCATCGTCATGACCGCCATGACCGCCGTGACCGCCGTGACCACCGTGACCACCTCCACCGTGGCCCCAGTCCCAGTCATGGTCACCGCCAAAGGACCCAGATAACTCTACACCACGCTGAACTAGGGCGGGAGCAGGTGCCGCAAGGACACCGCTCATGACACCCAGGGTGGTGGCCAGGAGCAAAGGGTTGACCCTCATTGCGGAACAGGTATGAACGAGAGACTGTCAAGAGCGTGCGGATATTATAGTTTGAGGAAGATAAAGAAAGAGCAATATCAAGAACAAGCACTACTAGTGCAGCAATGAAACACCGGAGAAACGACCGTGAGTTGCAGAGGCTCTTGTGGAGAGAAGCTCGCTCGAAGAGAAAACATCCTAGAAGCGATGGCAAGCCATGTCCTTCTTATCCTTTGACCCTGCCCCGGCATGGGTAGGGAAGACAATGCCGATGCGTCATTTCGGTTAACTGCAATCATGCCGTCAATGCCTTGTCATCATTAACGGTAAGTTCGCTCTCAACATAATGGCAGCCTTTGTTGGTAGTCTAGGTCTTCCCCGTCGTGACTAGGCACGCAACTTCAACATCGAGTGGACCCTGAAAGAAACAATAACTGGACAATCAAAGCCCTAGTGCGGAGCTAGAGTCCGACAGTGCATTGGGGGCTGGGTCTGATAGATCAAGTTCCAGCCATTGTCCGGTTCGGGCTCGTTATGTGGATAAGGGAGCATTCAAGGACCCTGGACAACGGTGGCATTGGCGGGGGGCGCGCGAGGATGGCCTGACTGCGATAAGACGGCACCATGGTTCTCCCAGCCACTTGGATTTAAATATCGTGGCCGAATCGAAGCATCGGCTGGTCCGAAGCACAACAGCAGCCGCCTCCCGTACATGTACATACGATAGATATGCTCACGACGATCATGGGCGATCAGTTGGAGCAGACGGTGAAGGCCTGAAGACGTATCGTCACATTAGGCTGATAATGTTGTGCCACCTGCTCGACATCGCATTCGTCAATGGCACCCTGGCTGAACGGAGCTGTCAAAATAGATTAAAACAAAGACACATTTGCGAACGTCGGGTGGCAGAACTTTGGCTGAAATGAGACTAGCAGAACTCTGAGAGATGGAGTTGATCCCTGTCCTTGAAGACTGGATGGGTGGACGGATGAATGAAGGAAACCGGAAATTACTGTTGAGGCCAGAGAGGAAAGGCGGGGTTGGCACCTGCGCCTGGGCACCTGGGCAGCGTAGCCAAGTCGACTGAGACATTTCCATCCTCGCTGCCAAATCAACGGCTTCTATCAACGACAAGACGCCTTCTAGAGTCTTTGGATGAGGTCACTAAACCCGAGTCTCACCTATTATTATCGACGGAGAGGTTGGGATGCTCCTCCAGACGGGCCCAACCTGCATTAGCGCATGCGCTACTGTACATCCCCCGGCTGGAGTATACAGATCGTGACGTCTGCATTGGAGTCTCGACCAGTCCAGCATTGCGCAGAGTAGACGCGACGTTGGCATCTTCCCTGTCACGATGCCTTTCGGAAGCCTAGTTCACTGCGAACTAACTGTGTAGATAGACGGAGTCGTGTACCCGACTTCCACTCCAACATTGTCCAGATAACTATGTCTACCAGTCATAGTTCTAATCCCTCTTTTCAGTATTCTCCCCAGTTTTATCAGAATCAGCGGCAGCATAATCCTGACGGCGGCCAACTGCATACCATCCATTGGCCCATTGGCTCATTCACCCGCTCGACAACTCGACCGTCTTTGGCCGTATCCATCCATTTGATATAGAGTAAGCCACGTTGTCATGTTATCCGGGGATTGACATGTAATGTAAAATGCCCAATTCGTGTCATCCTATAATCGATGTGATGGACTCAATCATCTTTAAGCCCGGATTTGGTAGGGTGTGGGACGTATATCTTCAGATATGCAGAACAATAGATCGATGACACAGCGTAGGCTTTGTTATGTGACCATTGGGCTGGATATTGCTACCATCGTGCCCACGCTGCTGTAGAAATTGCATAACTCACGCGAGTACCGTCATTAGAGGCCTGGCGGTCAGTTACAGAACCAGACCGAGCGTGACCTTCCGACTGCAAAGAACTTCGGTTCCACTGAGCATTTTGGGCTCAGGGGCTCTAACCTGGCTGTTAAATTGCTTTTAGTACCGAGCCTTAGCTGAATTAAGGATATGCCGTGGTAGAATCGGGTCTAACAAGAGCTAGAGTGGCCGTCAGTTAAGGAGCAAGGTAGTCAAATGCGGTCCTCCGCCAATTTGGAAAACCCTTTTGCTTGCCACGTGCATAAACGAGATATCCTTTATGACTATGTTTTCAGTGGCGGCCTTTCTGACTCAGGCGAATTGCCCATGTTTCGTCTAGTAATAATGCAAACCAAGTCAAGGGGCCTGCATCTCCTTCATCTACGGTGAGGTTCCCGGTTTAGATGGTCGGTAGCATCAGAGTATGTAGAAAATGACAGAAAACCTTCATCGTCATCATGTACATGATCCTCAAAGTACTGGTCATAAACCTACTGATTTTGGCTCCCCTCTGTGCTCGTAATAAGAAGCTGGGAGCTGGTCATGGTTGGGACTAGGGAGTGTCGACAGAATGGGATAGTGTGGGATGCTAGGACCAATAAAACATGCCAAGTAGTAGCATGATCTTTTTTGTGAAAGTATTAAGGAAATAGTATTAATCTCACATTCCGGATATCCATAAACTTTCCCTCCACAGCGGAAGTCTTCTATGTTTTGCAAACACGTAGCAGCCAAGTTATCTAGTAGAAAACCACGGGCAAAGGTATGAGAACTAGGACAGAACTAGAACAGAACTAGAGCAGAAGTTCTGACTTGGAGACGGAGGTTTATTATTTTGTATGGCTTCTTTTAGCGCGCTCTTAATCAATTATAGAGAAGTTATCTAAACAATGGAGGTTCAAATACGGTGCTTTCTTTGTCAGTGCCAATGCTTCGAGAATGGCATGTAGGGAATTCGGCTTGATTGGAAAACGAAGGGATTGTCAGATAAGAGTACTTGTCAATTCAGAGGACGCTCAAGTGTCTGAAACAAGAATATCAAGGGACAGGCATTGGCTTTTTTCTTTCTTTTCTTTTCTTTTCTTTTTTTTTTTTTTTGCGACAGAACAAGTACTGTAGTCGCATTGTTAAGAAGCACAGACTAGTTATATGGCTTTGATCCTGACGTAATCAATACTGTCAGATTGAGACATAATCCGTTGTCTCTCAATTGGCAAGCGTGAGTGTCGTGAGGCTAGGGATGTTGAATCTCGCCCGAGATAGCGAGCACAGTGGCCTACAGGGACGGGACGTTTGGCAATCTCGTCACAGCAGCACCCGATCAAGTACATATTAAGGTAGACAGACAGAAATGTACAAAAGGGGCAAAAGTCATTAAACATTACAGGGGGAGCAGTAATACCATGATGTCCACCCTGGTCATATTGGGTTGCATTAGTCGCAGAGTTCACGGTTAAGCAATTGCACTGAGATTTTCCGTATTCTGCGTTAGGCTGATCTGATTCTAAATCGCATGCTCTGATGTACTGTTTGAAATTGACATCTATCATATTTTCCACTAGATTAGACCCTTCTTAAGGCAGTTTAGGTATAATTATGACAATCTTGGAAACCCACTTGTGATTTAATCAGGCTTGCAGGTCCCCAGTACACGCTAATGAAAGGCCCTTGCACTAGGAAGGTCCCCACATCCGCCCAGGTTCCTTATCACGTGCATGTCATCCACCATCGAACTTCCCACTCAGCCAAGAAGGGCTAACCCTCCTTGGAAAGCTAAGTTTTGACTAATATACTTGTTGTCATCCGCCGATGTACACTGCTCACTGAACTACTTAAGAATGACGGAGTTCTGGCCCTGACCCTTGTTTCTTTGTCCGGATCACTAATCAACTGAAAGCATTAGTCATTATTTTTGCACACGGGGAATCGACCCGTGGTGTTGACCCGAAGTGTTGGCACCTCGGGTTATTGCGCTGGTATCCATGTTTCCGCCACTCTAGATTACGAGACAACGAACTGAACAACTGGGATGCGCATGAAGCTTATGCATTGCACAGCGGAATGCAGCTGGCCAGGTGGCCCGCCAACCAATCTAAAGAATAGAAGAGTGCCATTCGGCCGGGACTACAGAGTGCAAATTAATGGCTGACCGACGATGGAAGAGCTAACCTTCTCTACCAGGCCAGGATGACCCTCCCTGGCGATTCGGTAGGTAATGCAGTGCAGGATCCGGATTCTAACTTGTGTGGCTGGGCTGCCAACTCACGTCATTACTGATGATGTTTCACATTGCGGTTCAAGACGCTTCGATAACCATTCTCTTTTAGGTCAATGTGCGACGAACAGTGGTATCAAGGTTCAGGTATAAGTCTGCGAGTCCTAAACTTCTTCTTGGCTGGGGAGGGATTGACTTTTGCTGTGGCGTCTGTATCTTTAGATACTTGAATGGCTCGAGCCATAATACTTCGTAGGCCGCTGGCAGGTAAAAACTTGCACGATACTTAGAAAGCTGGCAAGCTGGCGGGTTTTTTCGGCGACCCTAATAATGGATATCTAATCCAGGAGAAATCTATAATACATGTTGTACAGGTGACATATCCAAGAATAATATACAGTGAGTCAGCTCTGAAACCAAAGTCCTGGTTTTGGAGTTAACCATCTTGTTGTACAAGTCTATTGTCTAACGGCGCAAAGTCAGTTGTTGGCAGCTTTCCGCGCTGGCTCGTCCTCATTGCGAACCGTTGGATCATATTCAGCAGACTCTTTCCTTTCAGGCGTGGCGTCACCCGATGTAGGCTCTTCCTCTAACGCATCACGAGCCGGTGGATCATGCTCAGCTGATCCTTCGCTATTTAGTGTGGTGTCACTTGTTTCTTGCTGTTGGTCTTGATAGTCATTGTTGGCGGGGTTGTCTGTCTCAGCGGCGTCCTTGCTCTCGCGCGTCCCGCCATTCAGTGTTGACTCGGCCTCGAAATCGTTTTCGTCAGTGGTGATATCTGTCTCAGCGGCGTCCTCGTTGTCGGATGCGTTCATGGTATCGGGGGAGTATTGTTCCTCTGATTCTGACAGGTCAAGGTCTGCGTCTCCATTGGCTTTCAAGAACTCCTGCTGTAGACGGAGCTGCTTCTGCATTGCGATCTGGCGATGCAGAGAAGCGTTCTTCCGGAGCTTCTTGTTGGCAGAGAATTCTGTCAATGCTCTGACCATTCTTTCTTCCACGAGTTCTTTCACGTGCACAGCCAGAGTGCGGTCTGTAAAGATGCCTCCGAACCGATAACTGAGCCAAGTGTAGAGAATAACAGATCGGTGCAGGCCTTCAAGCTTATGCATATACTCCTTGTTTCCAGATACAGGTTCTTCGAGGATTTCGAGATTGACTTCCTCAATATCCAAGAGCCGGCCGTTCGTGTGTTCGAGAACGCAGCGCTCGAATGCCATCGCTACTCTGCGTCCGAGCTCTTCTCGTGGGTTCATGGGCGCGGCCATAAAGGTTAGCTGGTCCACAAAATGCAGGCCAGGTACGGCATCAATGATCTCCGCATTTTCCAGGTTTGGGCTGGGGTCGCACATGAAGAACAAGTTATTGATTCTGGCAATCTCCGTTAACCGCTTGACCATGTACGCGAGTGATGCGTTGCTAGGAAAATAGGCTGCGAATTTCTCATAAACAGAGTCGGGAGGATTAATGCCTGCTGCACTAATTGGTGGTGGCTCAGTGTTCAGCGCTTCTTGGATGTAAGGAAGGTCGACTTCTTCAAGTGAGGTAACGTAACCGACATTGTCATTGTCATTGTCCTGCTGATGGTCTTTTCCGTGCTGCGCTGCTGAGCGATAGCGGCCAGCGCGTCCACCGATTTGTTTAATCTCGGGGACGGTGAGTCTTTTAAGTCCTGAAGGGAGAGTCTTCACAACAGTCTCAAAAATGATCCGTCGGCAGCTCCTACAAATTGTTAGATTATACGCCGATTCCACTAGATAGACGAAACTCACAGATTCAGACCCATGCCAATGGCATCGCTGGCAACCAAGAAGTCATAATCATTATTGGGGTCATTGAACAGGCTTGCCTGCTGGGTGCGGATTTCAGCGGGCAATCCGCCGTAGATAATAGCAGCCCGTCGGCCTGTTTTCCTTTCGATATCGGCTTTCAATGCGTGGATCCCAACTCGGGAGAATGAGACGATGCAGTCCCCTTTTTGGAGACTTGTCAAATCTCCTTTCAAACTCTTGTTCATAGCCTTCAAGGGGTTCAGCCGTTCATAGCGATGGATCACAAGCTTGTCTCCAGCAAGAGCTGCAAGCTGTCGAATCAAGGGCACCACTCTGGTCTCTCCACAAAGGTGAAGCTCTGTAGCCTTGGCACCTAACAGTGCACGAGTCCATGCCCAGCCGCGCCTCGGATCGGCTATCATTTGGATCTCGTCGATCACACCTACTTCGTATGTTTGCCCTAGATTGACCATCTCCACTGTATTGCTCACGACTACCGCTTTTTCGCCCTCGGATAATCTCACTTCATCGCCTGTAACAAGACTAACTGGAATTCCACTTGATTTGAATCGATGATAGACTTCCTGAGCAAGGAGCCTCAAAGGTCCTGCATAGAAACCGCTTTTTGATGACTCCAGCCGTTTTAGGGCGTGGTATGTCTTTCCTGAGTTTGTTGGTCCGACGTGTAAATGGATTGTCCGCTGAATGGCCCGCGCTTGAGGGTACCACTCGGCGGGATACCGCAGGTCCGCGATCTTCTGCTGCTGTTCCAAGTAGGGCTCCGAATACCGTGCATCCAGATCGTGCGCATACAAAAGATTCTCCAGTTCACGTCTCAGCCCTCCAAGGCCGTCTTTAAGATAAGCCTTTGTCATTGCGCGCTTCGCGTTGAGCAAAGAGCCATGTTTAGTGTTTTCACGCTTTTCAGAAACCTGACAGGCGTTTAGAACATAGCGCTCGAAACGTTTCCACAGCTCGTCACTTGTCTCTGAATTCAACAAATCAGATTCTTTCATTTCTCGGAGTATACTTGTGACGAGTTGCGGGAAATTATTGACGAGCCTGTGATGTCTCCATAGTGTCGAGGGCGTGGCGCTCCTGGGATCGAATTTTCCCTACACGTGGGCAGCATCAGCATATGGCCGTATAGAGATAATCATGCACTCATACTCCTGTTTCTTTTGCTTGTTTGGCAAGCTTCTTCGTTTGTTTCTTGTATATGTTGGCTCTCTCAAACGCAGGAGTTGTGGTGAAGGTGCGCCGCAGAGGGCGCAAAGTTCGAAAGGCCCCAGACAGTGCATGACTGCCTCGGCTGGACCATGGCTGCATTACTCTAGGATCGCTTAGGGAAAAGAGGGAAAAACCGGCTCGATCAATGAAGTTGTTTTGTTGAGGGCGCAGCACAGGGCCGACTTGATCGGAGGCGCTCTGTGCATTCGAAGCTTCTCATAGAGGGTAGTAACCGATGGAGAACGGAAAAGGTACGCCTTTGTAAAATCTAGTCCCCGCGAAAAGACCCGAAGGCATTGGACGAGTTGATGAGAAGCCGGGTGATGATTGTGCAAGAAAGTAGTTGAGGCGCAAGATCAAAAAAGTCGCCTCCAGCTCCCGGAAACTGCAGATCGCAGCCGCCGCCAACCGTGGTGGGGATCTCCGTACTCTCTGGAGCCATGCTACGTTTCATAAACAGCTCCTTTTCTTCACAACACTCTGTTCAGTAACTACCACGCACCCTCTGCGCCAGTGTAACTGCTTTCATCACTCCACCTGAGATTCTGCTGCCTCTTCTGTTCTGCTTGAATCAAGGCGCTTCGAGGAAACCCTTCTGAGGGCTGCCGGCCGGCCACCATGAGCTCACTACTTAACATCCAACGGGAAAGTGAGTCGTACAGCGAATTGGTTCATTATGATATCCTTTACCTCACAGCTGCTAATTGGATCTGGTTTCTAGTCATCCTGAACACTATCCGCTCTGCCGGAGGCGACAATGTGCGATCGCGACCCCCGCCTTTCCCCTCCTGATCTGACTTCGCGGCCGAACTGACGTGCCCGTGTACAGTGGAAAGTCCTGGTGTTAGATGAAGGCAGTCGCAGCCTGATAGACAATGTCGTCAAAGAAGATGATATCCTTAACCTTAATGTCACCCGTAAGTGCAACCTCGTGGTTCGCACCGACAGCTCATTGTCTGATCCGCTCCGCCGCCAGATATTGAACAGATCGAGCACCGACGGAACACCAACCAGTCGATGGATGCCCTTTATATCCTCTCCGCCCTTCCGCACATCGTAGATTGCGTACTGGCTGATCTGGAGAGGAAGAGATACAGAAAGTCATATCTGGTGTGGACATCATGTTGGTCAACTCTTACCTTTCCGATTATGCCCCGTTCTTACACGCTTGATAGTTCTTAATCCGGGGCTGCGCGCTAGATTTGATCGGTCACAGATGGTTCAGGAGCAAGTCGCGGCTTTCCAAACCATCAGTATCGACTACTATCCGAGGGAATCGCGCCTTGTCACGTTTCGAGACCCATGGAGTTTTCCGGTTTTGTTCCATCCGGGCTGTAACCATCTTATTCGCGAGCATTTGACAACATTGGCGCACAAGGTAGGCCAGCTTCTTATCGTCGTTATTTGCCACTGCTAACAGACGCCGCAGGCCGTATCTTTGTGCGCCACATTGGGAGAATATCCTGTGGTCAGATACTATCGGCCGAGGACACCTACTCACGAGGCCAGTGTCCTGTGTTCGCACTTGGCACGATTTATTCAAGAGGAACTAGACCAATTCGCGCAGTTCAACCGAGATTTCCCGCCTCCTTCTCCAAGACCCCGGGGTGTGCTCTTGGTCGTAGATCGATCGATGGATCTGTTCGCGCCTTTGATCCATGAGTTCACGTATCAGTCCATGGTTCACGACTTGCTGCCCATAAAGGAAGGGGACAAAATTACGTATAAGATGGTTGTCAACAAAGGCACCACGAATGAAGAGGTGAAGGAGATGGAGCTCAACGATCACGATAGAATCTGGGTAGAATACAGGCATATGCATATGAAGGACGTGCTAGGTAAATTGGGTGAAGACTTCGCCAGGTTCCGAGCCGCTAACCCACAGTTTGCGGAAGAGTATGCACCCCCCTACGATCTTGAATCATTTTACTAACTCGCCCCAGTAACCAAAAGGCTGACGTGGGCATTATTAAAGACATGCTGGCTGGCCTTCGAGAATTCCAAGAAGGCAGAGACGCGTATACCCTTCATCTAAACATGGCGGAAGAATGCATGAAGTTCTTCCAAGATCATAAACTTATTGAGGTTAGCTCTGTAGAGCAGTGCCTCGCAACCGGCCTTGACGAGAATTATAAAAAGGCCAAGGGGCTGGCATCACAGCTCGTACAGTTACTTGATGATGACACTATCATCCATACTGACAGGCTCAGACTCTTACTGTTCTATATCATATACCGCAACGGACTTCTCCCTGGCGACATCAGGAAACTCATGGCACATGCCCAACTTCCACCTCAGGACGGAAATGTCATTTCTAATCTCGGATTGCTCGGGGCCAGAGTTGACAAACCATTGAAGGATGACAAACCGCCCGAACAGCCACTTTTCAATAGGAAACCGCCTGTGGTAGCCGATTCGGACGAAGGAATCCTCTCCCGTTACGAACTCAACGTCAAAATGATGCTAGAAGACGTTATTCGAGGAACGTTGGATCCGTCTATATTCCCTCACACACGTCCTCAGACTGATGCAGACGCTATGGCAACTCAGCAAGACACTCTTTCGCAAGCATCTCTCCGGAGTGCGAAACCGACCTGGGCACGGACACGCACGACCGGGGAGCAGCCACGGCAACGCATCATCGTTTTCATGGCAGGTGGTGCCACATACGGCGAATCCCGAGCATGCTATGAGATCTCTGAAACTTTCAAGAAGGACGTCTTTCTTGCTACATCCCATATGCTCACTCCGGGGCTGTTTCTCCGTCAAGTCAGCGACTTGAGCGCAGATAAGCGCCGTCTCGATATTCCCGCAGAGCGGCCAAAACCAACTGCGCCGGCCCATCTATTTGAGCGAGATCCCCCTCCTCCCCAGCCCGCGCCACAAAAGAAGCCAGCTCCTGCACCGGCGCCGGCACCTCCTACTGCGGCAATGGGAGCTATGTCTCTGGGGCCGAATCCTGCCAAACAATCTAGTATGGGGAAGCCAGTAAAGGAACAGAAAGAGAAGAAGAAGCACCGTTTCTTCAGATGATATCATTCATAGCTTCGGCGTCTCGGTTTACATTTTGCTTCATCGCGCTCCGTGATACCATTTAGGGTTGTTTAAGCAATAAGGCGCCATGATATTCAATTAAGTTTTTCTTGATCTTGAGCAAACTCTTTCGCCCTTTCAGCCCTCTAATTCTCAAATATAGTACATGGGTATCATAGAATATCATAATCATAATAAGAACGTCATAAAGTAAAAGGATATTAGCCGGTGCCAAGATACCTGAGCACGTCGTCATCTTGGTAAAACAACTCTCGTAGTCTCTCCCCCTTCTTCTTTACATCCAGATGCTCCTTCCTCACCTGCTTCGCATTCAACTTCTGAACCTTATCCTTAGACTTTCTCTGTCCAGACACCGAAGAGGGAAGAACGGCTCCCAATCCCACTGTGTCAGCCTTTAATTTCCCCTTCAACGGTTCCCGGATACCTTCTCCAGTAGCTCCTAGACCCAACCGGCTATCTGGATCCCAGCCGTAAGACTCGAGGTAACGAAGCCCGCGACGGGTACGGTCAAGGTGAGATGGTGGATGTGAATGCGTGAGACAGACTTGGTGCGCTAAAGAAGATTCGTGGGGTTTATCGGCAGCTATGGAGGAAGACAGTGGGAGATGGCATACTTCACACGTCTGGCTTGGGTTTGGCGGAGGCGCGGAGTGGCTGCGGCCGTCGGCAGTGTCTGCGGCGGGTTGAGTGGCAGTAGATAGAGAATCTGATGTCGGAGCTGTAGTTGTAGTGGAAGTGGAAGATGATGTTGCTGCCTGCTTTGGCATGACAATAGAGAGGTATGTATTCGCTATGCTAGCCCCGGTAGCAGCTGGTGTGGCGGGTGCGGAGTTGAGTGTCGAGAGCTCAGAGGAACGCACGAACGGCACACGCTTACGCGTGATACCTGCGCCAAAGACTCGCTGATCTTCAAGCGGGAGGAAGTAGTCTTCGTCCTCGTATGGCATGGCTGGCGTTGGTGAGGAGGGGGTTGAGGAAGGCGAGTCCGTGGTGGTCTATTTCAGGAAGTGGCGGGAGATCGGCCGCTATTTTGACGTTGTTGCAGAGCTTCCCTTCCGCACCCTCTTGACCCTCACACAGCCTGCCACCCGGTCGAGATGCCCATCCCAATTATCACCACGGGCATCGCGGAGGGCTTATCTGCCATTCCATATTCGTATACGGTCCTCAAAGTCACGCCATGGATCCTCCTCATTGCAGCCCTGAAGTATTACTTCGGCGGTGCCCGCAATGGCTCCGAGAGGCTGATGCACTCTAAGGTCGTGATGGTGACGGTATGCTACTGCTCATTCTATAGTAGCTCAAGCACTAAACTAACGTTACTAACTTGGTCAGGGAGGCACCTCGGGAATTGGAGCCACTGTCGTCTACGAACTCGCATCGCGCGGCGCCCAAGTTATCCTTCTTACGCAACACGCTCAATCGGATATATTTCTCATTGACTACATTGAAGATCTGAGAAAAGCCACAGGCAACCAGCTTATTTATGCAGAGCAGGTGGATCTCTCTTCTCTCCATTCTATACGGACCTTTGCGACGAAGTGGATTGACAATGTTCCTCCCCGCCGACTGGACATGCTAATCCTTTGCGCGAACACGGCAAACCCCACGGAAAAGATAACGGTGGATGGAATAGATGAGGAATGGCAGGTCAATTACCTTGCAAACTTCCATCTACTCAGCATCCTCAGCCCAGCGCTCCGAGTCCAGCCACCCCACCGGGATGTCCGCGTGATCATGACAACGTGTTCAAGTTACATCGGTGCGCCGAAACTCGACTTTTCGCAGCTCGACGTGAATACCATCCCGATCCACAAAAAAACGGCGGGTACAAAACCGCTACGCACTCAAGCATCAAGGAAGGCAGAGCCCAAACAAAAGCGCCAATCGCAAATTCAGAGGAAACACATCTATGGCCTTAGCAAGCTATCCCTCATGATTTTCGCGACGTCCTTCCAGAAACACCTGAACGCCTTTAAACGGCCTGATGGCCAACCCCCTTCCACTCGTGTGATCCTCGTCGACCCTGGTCTCACTCGGACCCCGGGCACCCGCCGCTGGCTCACTGGGGGCTCGCTTTGGGGTCTACTACTCTACCTTATTACCTGGCCCATCTGGTGGCTCGTCCTCAAGTCCCCGCAGCAGGGGGCGCAGAGTATCCTGTACGCAGCGATGGAGGCGAGGTTTGGTCGTGGGACCGGGGGGTGGATGCTGAAGGAATGCCGGGAAGTGGACTTCGCCAGGAAAGAGGTTACGGATGAAGCTGTGGGGAAGCAGTTGTGGGAAGCTAGTGAGCGGCAGATCGAAGAGAGAGAGAGAGAAGGGGCAGTGCTGCGAGCCTTGGAGAAGAAAGAAAACGAGCAAAAGGAGAACGTGAAGGTCCGTAGTCAGGGCTCAGTTCGGGTCAAGAAATCTGCATCGTCCGCATCGTCCGCATCGTCTGTATCCGCATCAAGCGGTGCTAAAGAGCAGAAGCCAGGGTCAAGAAGAAGTCGGAAGGGGAACGGCAACAGCAAGTAATGTATCATTAATGAACATAGATTACACACACATAATAAGGGCGTTGCAGTTGAAACCGGAAATCGTCTAGAGTCAATGTATACGAAGAGGGAAAACATAAAAGTAAAGAAATTCGTTTCTGTCAGTCTAAACTGAAAGCCAATGTCGCTATCCATGCGATGTTTATCTATGGTCCGTTTTTGACATAAGCTAACTCTCATGCAGTAGATTCCCCAAACATTCAATCCATTCAAGATTTCCATATTAGTTATTTATTTCTTGAGCTGTTCCAGCAGCTCAGCAGGGGGCTGTTGCCTGTATCCCTGGGGGTTGTTCTTGGTCCACAGCCACAGATCCTCACATGCCTGCTCGAGGGTGCGCTGTGCCTTCCAGCCCAGCTCGGTGTTGGCGCGGGTCGGGTTAGAAGTTAGGTTAAGGACGTCACCGGCACGGCGGGGCGCGACCTCGTAGGGCAAGTCGCGGCCAACAGCCTTTGAGAAGGCGCGGATCATCTCGTAGACAGTGCTGCCTCGGCCAGTGCCAAGGTTCCAGGCGCGCACGCCGGGGTTATTGGCGCGGAGGTAGTTCAGCGCCTTGAGGTGACCATCGGCGAGATCAAGAATGTGGATGTAGTCGCGAATGGCGGTACCGTCGTGAGAGGCGTAGTCTGCGTGTGATTAGTTGATTCATAGCTCAGTTTATTCATTCGCGAAGAAACCTACCGTCTCCGAAAACAAGAAGCTTCTCGCGCTTGCCCGTGGCAACCTGCGCAAGCAGCGGCAGCAGGTTGTACGGCACACCCTGCGGGTCCTCGCCCATGATACCGCTGGGGTGGGCACCAGCGGGGTTGAAGTAGCGCAGCAGCGCGCCGTTCCACTTAGCAGCCTCAGTTTCGTTACCGGCCTTCTTCGCGTTGTTGCGCTGGGCGTTGATAACGTCCGTGATGGCCAGCTCAATGGCGAACTTGGTGTTTCCGTAGGGGTTTGTCGGGCCGAGCGGGCAGTGCTCGGGGATGGGGATCATGTCGGGAAAGCGAGTGGCATCGCCGTAAACGGTGGCGGAGGAGGAGAAGACAATGTTCGTGACGTTGTGGCGGACCATTGAGCGCAAGAGGCAGATTGTGCCGTAAACATTGACGTGGTAGTAGTCGAGGGGCTTCTCGCCGGATTCACCGACGGCCTTGAGAGGGTACAACTAAGCATTGGCACCAAATAGCATTGCATATAGACGCAGCGACGTACCTTCAACGCCGCAAAGTGGATAACACTGTCGATGTCAGGGTGAGCTTCGAACACCTTGTCGAAGGCTGCTTCGTCAGTGACATCGAGCTGTGCGAACTCGGCCTTCTTGCCCGAGATCAACTCGATGCGGTTAAGGGCCTCGGCGGAGGAATTGTACAGGTTATCGGCGACCACAACCTTGTACCCGGCCTCGAGCAGGGCGAGGGTAGTGAAGGAGCCAATGTAGCCGGTTCCACTATGGAAGGGTCAATAATTATTGGTGTTGCTTTAAAATATGCAACGTACCCGGTGACAAGGACAGATCCAGAAGGCATGGTGAATGTGAATTGAATGCAGGAACGAAGGACCAGAGAGATAGTACTAGCAATCGAACAAAGACGGCGAGAATGGGGGATGGCGGGAGATTTAAGGGGAGCGAGGCGGCGATGGCGAGCTACGGAGTACAGATGCAGGAGGATAGTGGGGGGGGTGTAGCGGCCAGGCTAGCCTCGTGGAGGGGCAGACCACCTATCGATTTATCCGTCATTGCAGCCATTCTGAACTCTACAAGAACACCACCCTGGGCCAATTTCATCAATATTGGATCTTGATTCTCTCTTGTACCACTAAAAATACCACACCTGAGTCACATTCTCTTCGTTTCGAGGTCTCGATCCTCTCAAACGATAATTGCTCGGAGTTCTCGATCAGGTACCGTACGACCGCCATACCTCCGATCAGGGACTCAGGGCGACTATACTGATCGGCACCGCAAATAGAGACGCGTACGTAAGTTCTCCTCTACGTGCGCGACGATCCAATATCGGGTTGATCCAACCCTTATTTCTGGGACATTTTTTTTTCATTTCTCTTTTTCAAAAGGGATGCCGTGACGGAACGCTTTTACCCGGACTGAACAGCGCCCGTGTATGGTGGTGGTCGACTACGTATGCAGCCATGTCTCAGGGCCGTTTTAAGCCCGAATTGATATGGCGAGATCCATCCATGGCTCCATAGCGTCCCGAGTCCCGTCTGCCCGGCTGTGAAATGGGGCTTACCGCTTGGCTGGAATGAATCGAACAAATGATAATGGTAATAATAATACTCAAAAATTATACATCCATTATTTCTTGGCACACATCGATAGTACAGCGACATAAATCAACCCGCAGAAATGTTTATTATCTGCTTCTATTCCTTTTGGTGAATAAAAAATCTACCCGCTACCTCGCTTTCCAAAGAGTATCGTTCTTCTTCTTGCGGGCCTAAAGTAACAAAAGTTAGGACGTTTTCGGGAAATTACAAGGGGAAGTTGGAAGAGACATACCATAGGAGCCAACATCGAAACACCAATTGCCAGCGCAACAATTGTCAAAAGCAACTGCAGTTTCGAAAATCCCTTGCCCAGGATATCAAAAGCCTGAGACGGGGTCGCCCTCGTCGCGAAAATATCGTTTCCGAAACCAAATATCAGACTTGTACTCTCAAGGAGCGTGGGTGCGGACAGAACGGTGTTGATGCCTGCCACCTGACGCGCGTGAGAGAGGTACCACCGCCCATCGAAATCAAGAAAGGGCGCATATTTCATCAGGCCCTCTTCGGCTTCCGTAGGAGTAGGGTCTCGGCCGACTGGACGGCGGGGGTCGAGGACTGGACGTGGGATGCCGATTATAGCGTTCGACGCAGGAAGTGTGGCGAGGAGCTGGCGCGTTGTGATGCCCTGGCGGGTCTGGGTGACGGCCATGTAAGAGATTGGCTCTGCGATGATGAAGGACTGGGAGATGACGTGAGGTTGGGGCAGGTCGGCAATGGAGGAGTAGTTGGACGCGGATCCTAGAGGGCCACGGTCGTTTGGTATGGGCGATTCATACATTTCCGAAATGACAAGCTGGTAACCCTTGGGCTCAGAGGGATCGGTGCCCTCGGCGTAGAAGGAGTATGCGAACCAGTTCTCTGACATGGCAGATGCGATGGGCTGCGCAGTGTCCACTCCTTTGTGCGTGCTGGTATGGAGAATGCGGCCGGTGACCCCGTCGAGCAGGTAGAATGTGGCCGAATCTTCGCCCGCCGCACGGCGAGAGCTGCGTTCGGGGTTAGATACTTGTACAGAACGGATCGGTTGCCCAGGACCTTGCCGATGGAAGCAACTGGGTCGTGAGGTGGGCGGGCAGTGGCGCGGATGATCTTCTCGCCTGGCGCGGGCTGGAACGTCCAGACTGGGATGCGAGAGTCTTTCGAGCTCCATCCGAGTATTTTCCCATCTTCTTGCGTCACGGTGTACACGTCTGGAGATGTGTTGGCTTCAGATGAGGGCTTATCTGTGGCAGCGGAGGTGTGAGTGATATGCCCAGTAGTAACGTTTAGGGTAACAGAGCTGCCGTCAGCAGCTTGTACGGTCGCTAGTCCGGGCTGAGTCTGGATTGACTTGACATTCCAGGTGTCCGCTTCAGCAGCTTTGACGCTCCAGGCGACTTTGCCGTGGTTTCCACTGTCCAGAGCATAGACCCATCCGTTTTTCGTAGCAACGATGACAGGTTTGGAGACGCCAAAGCTGTCTAAGTTCGAAACCTCGTCAGCCAGGATGCTGGTGATAACACGTTTAGGGAGATCTTTTAGCCAGTTGGGAAGGTTCTCGAGATCCTTAAGGTGACGCTTCACACGGTGCGTGTACGCTTTGAGGAGGCTCTCGTGACCTTCAACTTCGAGTTGATGGGCCAAATCTTGCTGACTGTCGACATCCGCCCAGCTAGCGGCCAGCGCACCGGACAGCGCTTCAGGTCTAGTCCACCCAACCGCACCATTTTGGATCAATTGCCAGTCACCAGACTCCAATACTATGGCCGAACGAACAGCCACGGAGTCGCCTTTCATGGCTACCTCTGAAACCGCATGCACAGCACCATCTAAGGAAGGGTGCTGAGTCCACCTTCCGATGATGCCGTGAGAGACAGACGACACAACTGTAGTCTCAGAATCGGTGACCCGGATGAAATAAACATTGGCGTCCTTGGTGCCCGTAGAGAAGACAGACCATCCCTGCAAAAAAGGCAAACTGTACGCCTTGGAAACGGTCGAAGATGCCAAGTCAACGTGGTAGACTTCCGCCCATGAACCGGATGCCGTCTCGTACTGGACCAGGAAGTGGGGCAGCGCATTAAGGGCCTTTGGGGCGTGGATATAGATGGACCTGATATCTTCTCCGCTGGTGTTCTCAATATTAACCTGCGTCACTTGTTTTGTTCCGATGACATTAACCTTCAACGTCCTATGCGACTTATCTGCCCAGGCGATGACAGGAAACGCGGTGTTGGCGCCCACAAAGAGAACGGAGTCCGGTCCGGAAACATCGCTGTCGGAGTTGAGAATCTGCTGAGACGCTTGTCGACCGGTTAGAGGATCTAGCGAGGTGACGCGGATTTTGTAACCCTTCAGCAAAGCCGGTTGCAGGGAGACGTAAAAGACAGCAGTTGAGGAAGCGGACACTTGAAATGGCACATCACCACTGTCGACCAACATTATCAGTTAATTAGTCTTCGCTCATGGGTAGGCAACAAACCTTTCATCATGGTACTCCCACTTGACCTCACCAGTTGACCCATCCAATCGTCTAACCGAGCCTGAATGGCCTCCAGACAGTGCAATTGCGTCAGTGACCAACGGAGCAGAGCTGGCGTCTTCCAGCTCTAAGAGCTCAAGATCCACCACCGGCATACCCGGTGATGAGCTCTTCCATATCAGCTTTCCATCTAGAGCGCTCCACGCGGAAACGTAGTCCCCTAATGCGCTGACAACCGCGTTTTTTCCTCCAGAGGCACGTAACAAACCTTGGGCGTCACGGTCGGGCGTTACGGCGGGGCGAGAGAGGTTTTGCCTCCATAATAATGAACCGTCTTTCGGATTGACCGCTCCAAGAAGTGAATTTTCGGATAACGTGTACAGAAGAGCGGCATTTGAAGAGGAGGACGGTCGGTGGAAGAAGGTGGACTGAGATGAAGGAACACCTAGCAGCGCATGGTGGTAATCGATGTGACCGACCTCATCAGCGTAGATGGCGAATGCCGAGGGGACGCAAGAGGCGACCAAGAAAAGCGTCGCCTGCAGCCGCATTTTATGAGCTCGGTCGTGGAGGGGTCATTGGGTGTTGATGGTTGCGAGGGCGAGGAAGATAAAGGTAACGTAGTGGAGAACTTGGGGAACTCCGACGCCGAGCCCTGGGGCTTTGCTCATCTTCATCTACTAGATTTTCAGACTCCATCTGTCTACACGAACTTGACTTCTATAAATCAGGTTATACACAAAAAATAATTGGCCTCAATAAAGCTATTTACAAGATTAAGCGAAGCACGCCTTATTTGCCCTCTCAACAGCCTGTCTCTCTCCTTCAGTCATGTCGTCGGTGATATCCCACCGCTGCTGTCCCAAGCCCATGGCTCGCTGTCCCTCAGCACTAATCGAATTCCAGTCCAACGCTCCCTTGAATCCAAGTTCGCCTGGCCCGCCGGCCCCTGGGAAGTCCCATGGCGGGGAGTAAGCGAGCGCCGCTTTTCGCTGCTTGAGCAGGTAATCGACGTTCATATCGCACATTGGGGTTGCTGGGATATAGAGAACGCTCGAGTCACCCTTACCCCGATGCTCCTTGTCGACTGAGTGCAGAGAATCACAATGCCAGGCAACATAGTCACCAGGTTCTACCTCAGGGACGGACACCATCGTTGTCTCCAGCTCGAGATGCGGATGTGTAATAGGGTTGTACTCCTGGCACGCACCAGGCACCGACCCCGGGAAGGTAGCGTCCATCGCTGGCTGTAGTGTCTGACTGTCAAAGAATGGTCTGAGCATAGTGTACGCAGTACTGTGCACAAGCATGGGGCAGACATGTAGCGAGCCTTCGCCTGGGGCTGTCTTGGACATGGACAGCCAGCCCTGGAAAAATCTCAGCATAGAGCAGGCGCCCGCACCGTTGTACAAATCCATATTTGCGGCGATACGGTGCTTTGCGTCCCATGGGTCGTATTCTTCCCACTTGCCTTCCAGGATTTTGGCGTATACCCTGGAGTACTCGGGGTCCTCCCAACGCTCCAATGAGCCTCCATCAATGTGAGGTCCTAGAGTGAACTTGCTGTCGCCGGGCTGTCGGATACGCAATCTGTCAGCGTATGAAAGAGGGTACCGCGTCGAGATTCGTGTGTTGGGGTCTGTCGAATGCCATAGGCGCTGCAGGAAACGCTGTGTATCTAGCACGTTGGAGTGGGCTCGAGCTTCTGCTTGCGACGGCGTCCAATACAGCTCAAACACCGCCGGTGAGTCTGGGGGAAATGCCTTGACTTTATCCTGATTGGCTGCGACGTAATCCTCTATTCTCTCCTTCCAAGCCCGTGCTTCTTTCCGCGGCACCACATTTCTGATAACGACAGATCCGCGATGACGGATCTCCGCCAGGAGCGCCGGAGACACATCACCGGAAACAACGTCAGAGTAATCCACGATAGGGATGATCTAGCACCGTCAGTCTTAAGGTACTCATCTATGTTATCATACATACTCCGCTCTTTTTCGCCTTAATCTTGTCCACCTCCTCTTCCAGACTGGGCAAAAGCCTTTCCCAGCTCTTCTTCAAAGCATCCCCGTTTCTGCGAAATATTCGCTCCTTTAGATCTTTAAACCGCGGTGGCAACGGCTCCGGTTTATAGTCCGGCCTCAAGCTGGGAAAGACACTGGAGATATCACCCGCTGCCTTGGTAAGTTGGGCGGATGTTGATGTGGATGCCGCGCGGGCGGTTGACCTGGTGATAAGTTTTGGGACTGACATCTGTAGACCTCTGAAATGCGTTGGCAGTGTCTATAATACAATTCGTTCCTGAGATTGACTTGTCCCAACTTTATACCTTGGAGAATGGGGAGTAGATGGCGGGATCCCCAATGCAGTAAGCGGGCCGCCTTCCGTTTCTAGTACTCTAGCCGCCGTCGCCCACAGATACAGCGTCATTGGCATCGGCATCAGGATGCGGAGAATTCCAGACCATTCGTCGCGTCTGGCGGGTCAAGGCTATTGTCCCCAATTGTTTTTTTTTTTTTTTCTATCTTAATAGGGGTACCGTGCATTGGCCTTCTTCGATGTCGCACTAGATTTTTGAAGCTGTTCCAGACACCGAGTACACTCTGTACCGGTACTGAGTTCGATGCCAAACACCTTTTCACATCAGTGAACTTCTGCACTGACTATGCGAGGCAATCACGGAAGGTGAACCGGAAGGTGCTGCAAGATGTCCCTCTACAAGGTGACGTCGGCTCGTGCCAGGACGGTCCTTGACGTTACCTAAGATGTAAGTGCCAGTTCTGATCTCTTGTACAGCCACCAATTCGCTAGGAACAAAGCATATCACGGTATTTAATGACAACAACAATTTGAGAACCAGGACCTTCTGCTGGTATAATTCAGTGGAATGTTAAAGCATAACCTAAGTAAGACCCTACGAATAGGCCTTAGTCCGCATCTTCTGCAAATGCACCTTTCTGAACATTGACTCACACGTCTCGCTCAATTGCATCTCCATAATGCCTGTAGCTCATAGCCCATTGTCCTCTTGTGACTCTAAACCCAGCAATTACCCAATCTGATTCAGGATAAAATTGATCTTCACCGTACCTGACCCTATACTAGCTGTGCCGCCCCACGATTCAGTTGTCTGCTCCTGCTACATAGTTGACTGGGTGCGTGTACTTCAGGTTATAGCACAATTTGGGCACATCCAAGATCTAAACTGACTTTTAGATATGGACTAAGTGGTTGGAAGGTTCCAATGCACATATATTTTTTTACCTTTTTAGCGGGAGCACTGCGGTAGCAACAGACAAGATTGATAGACCAGATACCTGAACAACTGAGCTAGGGTAGGCAGGTTGTATACCTACAATGCCCAGAACATAAGAACCTGGGTCCATGCACAATCAATATAGTTCATTATTAACCTTGCTTCATATAGATTATCATAGCTGTTGTGCCTTTCACCATTTACAGCTGGTATGTACAAATAAGACCCTACGACGTTTGCCTGACCACAGGCGTAACTAGGTAGGAATGCCGATGCAATTCCTGCTGGAGTTAGATTTGGCGGAAGGATTAATGGATACAGGAAGTGGTAATCCTTCGTACTATTTCAGCATTGAATGGTTGCGCCACCTCATACGTATGAACATTATTTTCTATAGCCGTGTTTCAGTGTAGGTTTGTCCACCAAAATGGTCCTATTTAACCCTAAGTTATCGAACTCCAAGTACAGCTAGATAACCGGAGTGATATTGATACAGGATGCAGCGTAGGTTCAAACCCCAGATAGAATACATTTGCGCCATTCAATAAACAGAGTCTTTACCATAAATCAACCAAACCATAATCAAACGTCTAATCCTTCTTGGGCTTCTTGGTACCATACTTTGACCTGCTGGTAACTCGACTAGCAACACCGCCCTAAAGACGACCGTCAGAACATATGAACTCGGTAGGCTCAATATGGAATTTAAAACAAGGGGTTCCAAACGTACCAGATCCATAGCTCCTCGGACCAAATGGTACTTCACACCAGGACAATCCGGCGCTCTGCCACCGCGAACAAGCACAACACTGTGCTGCTGGACATTATGACCTACAAAGAAAACAACCAGTTAACAGACCAGTCCAGCCAGCGCATCTTAGTCTAGTAGCTAGACGTATTGAAAGGAGGGAAAGAGGAGAGGGGTTGGAGACCTACCTTCACCAGGGATATAAGCCGTAACAACCTTCCCACTACTAAGCCTGACTCTGGCCGTCTTACGCTCACCGGAGTTAGGTTTCTTCGGTTTCGTGATACCCGTCTTCATGCACACGCCCTTCATCTGCGATCGGTTGATGAGCGCCGGAGAGCGGGAGCGGCGCGCAGCTTGAGCTTTACGACATCCGCGCCGTACCTGATTGTATGTTGCTTGTTTAAACGGCGATGAGGAGAATTGCCGGATCAAGGAGGGCTTCGCGGCGGCGAATGCTTGTGCTGCGGCAAGTGTGCGGAGGATGGGTTGGAAACGGGTTGTGCTGCGCTTGATGGCGGTCGTGACGGGACGGTGAATGAGTGTCCGCAGGCTGTGGAGGGCGAGGGGCGAGAAGAGTGAGGGCATTTTGGCGGCTGGCAGTGGAATGGTGCTTGATCTCCGGGTGCTGAAGCGGTTAATGCGTCTGGGAATAATTTCGGGGAGATCATGTGATCTGAGGATATTGCGGGCTTGGTTTTTGTGGTTCACCCAAGGAGCTGGACGCGCCATTCGGAGCTGCCTTGGCTTGACTGACCGTCACTGGCCTCCAAGCTGCATACGACTTCCAACACCTCTCTACCTACAACCTACAATTCCCACATCCGCTCGCACTCAACCTCTAGCTTCTTTATATTTTTGAGTCCTGAACGAATAAAGATACTCGATAAAGGAGAATTCATAAGCAATACCTACGAATAATTTCATAAGTATCACAATGGTTCGCCCGCTCATCATCTCACCTATCCATCACCATCAAGACGATTAGAACCAGCTCTAACAGCTAACAGTCCCTCCGCATCGCACCACCCTCATCCCACCCCACTCAAACATCCAATACCTCAACCCGGCACCTTCCCAACACCCATACCTCAAGAGGCGCTCCTTCCGCCCCTGGAGTCCCCGACACCCTCCGCTCAAACATTACTCTCCAAGCTCCTCGCGGCGCTCCATCCACTCAACCGGCCACACCAACCTCCACACATCCTTTAGAAGCCCGCCTACTTGCGTGGCGCCAGACCCAAGATGCACTGAAGATGGAGGGTCTCCGCCGCACGTACGGTATCGCGGAGCCCGTGCGCCGTGGCATGGAGCTGAAGATTGTTCGCGATGGGACGTTCAGACCTGCTGTGCTGGGCGGTAATAAACTGGGAAATGTCCATGAAGACATCTTGGTCCTTGGGGGAAGGGATACAGAGATCGGATGGGAGGATGTTTTCCATGGTTTGTTATTCCTTTCGTTCTATGTTCTTACTAGAGAAAAAGTTGGACTGGGCTGATGTGGCTTGCTTTGCTTGTAGGAGACGACTTCAGGGAGCCACCTTCCTTCCACGACGAGATGGAGAAGCGGCTGCGGATGGACTAGAGTGGTGGAACTATTGGGGGCGGCATCTTCTTATAGGTTAGGATCGTTCGCTTGTTGATAATTGGACTTTCCGTGGATCTCTCAGAAATAACTTGATGACATGACGTCGAATCAATACAACACGCTACGGGTACGGAATGATTCCAAACGAACACCTGTGTACAAGAAGGCCTAGAGTCATTTTGGACTTGATAATAGGCTTCTACATCGTACATTATACAGTCTGCACAGTCACAACTGTAAAAATAGATCCGGCAAGCGCGCCTGGCGTTCAATTCGTGCCGTTACCTAGCATACCGCTCATCTTCCCAAACGTAATATGTGCGCATATTCGAATCAGAGCGCAGGAGCCGTAGAGCGACATAGTCGCCCTCAGGCTAAATGGTGGAACCCAAATCTCCCAATAAACAACGCACGATGGTTGGCACGAGAGCCCAGGAGAAATCAGAAACACATTACAACAAACCTGGAATGAGAAGATAAAATGAAAGCCCCAAAACATAAGTAGAGAGGACATGCTTGAAATTGCATTGATGAACCGGACAAAGTGCAAGGATATGACCCCAACAATGGAACAGAAATCAGAAGGAAAAAGGAAATAGGCAGGCGGGAAATGGGGTATATAGGGCGATGTTTGGATGTAAGGCGAGAGATAGTCCATTCTTGGGACGATTGCGAAGTGGACATGGAGTAGATCGGTTCACGAGAAAATGACAAGCGCTGGTAAGGAGTGTCAAGCCATAACGGCATCCCAGGTTTCGATAAATAGCGGTTGACGAAGTACGACGTCTCACACCGAACCTGTTCGTAGGCAGAAGCCGATACCAGGCATCGGAAGGTTCAAAGGATGTGGCACTGTAGTGGACCACAGGTAGGTCGGGCTGGTCGTTGCCTCTGCATTACAGGGGCGATTGGATGAGGAATGTCCTAGACACTGGGGCTCGTCTCCATCCAGTGGATAACGTGCAAGGTACAGTCCATGAATATACGTACGAACCATCAATCTTTATTGAATGACACAGCGACACCGAGGGCTCCGTTCGCTGGCTTCTCGATCGCGAGAATACTGCGCCTTGCCACCTTTGGCGTCCTCCTCGTCCACAATCTCCTGGGGTTTAACAGTCATGTGCACCACGTTGGGTGCGTCACGGCTGAACTTGGAATCTGAACCCATCATCAACATCACGCCTTGGGTAACAGGACTCGGAGGACATCACATACCTGAGAGAGGAGATTTATCATCAAGGAGTTTTCCAAAGGATATTAGACGGATCGAGCTAGGAGATGACGGCCGAGGCTCCCAATCTAGGATGCATCAGCTAGGAGCCACCATTGATACCATGTTGATGAATTCCTTACCGTCCTGCCATGCCCTCCAAATCAACTCCTTCAAAGTGTAGACGCTCATGGAAAACGGGTCATAGTTATCCACGCTGATATCCCTTTTTCGCAAATAGTTCGCATCAATCTTGAATGGGTATCGTGTGCCCGTTATTAAAAGCAGGACGATAGTCAGAGACGGCCCAGACTGTTCTGGCTCTTTAACCGAAGCATCAGACGACAACTCAGGTGCCGGAGTCGCTACTTTCTGCTCCTCCGTTTCAGGCGATGCAGAGGTTGGAACAATAGCCTCCGAATTAGTTTGGTCTGAAGGAGCGAGTGCAGCGTTCCCATTGTCTGCGGTCCCAGTATTCGACAGATCAGCCGCCATATTATCCTTCGGCGCTTCTGCCGGTAATGAAGTCTTGTTCGCACTTTCGCTAACGTCAATAGTCGAGCTGGAAACCGGTTGTGAGGAGTCGGGAGCAGCGGATATCGAGTCACCAGTGTTTATGGCATGGTCTGGACCGTCCAATTGCGTGCGATCATTCGAAGCCATCTTCTCTTTGTTGCTTCAACCAGAGGTTGAGGATCGATCAGGACGCCGTCTAATGGTGGATGAGAGGGAAAGGGAATGCGAACTAGCCGATAATCCGATGATGTTCGAGACAGGAGTTGGTACTGGAGCTGACACGGAGAACGGTGGATATGATGAAACAGCGATCGGACCGGCGAAGAAGACTGACCAATCGACGAAGGGAATAAGAGCGAACCCAGGCCCCAAACCTGACTACGTGACAGAGAATAATTGTATGACGGGTCGCAGGGTTTCGCGATTGAGAGGCTCACGGGAATGAAAGAGAGGTGTAAAGAGGAGACGGATGGAGAGCCGAAGGGGAGGAGAGGGTCGGGGCGAGTGGAGCTGAGCACTCAAGGATCCGTCCGTTGGCGGCCTCAATCTGGCCTTCCAAGGAATCTCAAACGATAGCTACGTATGGAGTCGCAGTTATGTATCTCCTCCTCTACTTTCATTCATATATAGAACGATGTCGAAGGATGATCAAATTTACTTTCACTTTCTACAATGGAGCTTCGCTGTGATGACTGTATCCTGACTGCGAGTGGCGACATGCTGAGATTGGCCGCACACCCGCATGCAGTCCTGCGTTGATTTGCTGCGGATCCCACATTTGCGAGCCTAGCTAAGAGTTCCAATATCAGGAGTTCGAGCAGGATTATATCTGATGCTTTAACAATATTGCTAGGACGCCAGAAAACTTCAAACTCCATATCGACTACAACTAGATCATTTTGCTTTCGTTCCATCATCGAAATCATCTCGCTCATCCTTCAGCCGGTTTGATTGTCTACATTGAGCTGCCGTACTCTGCCAGCTAACCCAATTTCCTTTGGTAGCACCTCCTCTGGCAGTAAAGGAAGGTTATACTGGGCAGAGTCCTGCTCTCTCCGGCTTTTGGATTGGCGAATCCCCGATCTTTGTATGGGAAGCGAACACAAGTGACCTTCAAGCTGCGGCAATGGCAGTAGCTCCAACTCTCAGTTGATATGACGTCTGTATGTAGTCTCAATGATCAGATGTCGACTATGTATCTTCTCATTGGGAGTCCAGTGTCCAAAATTAAAACTCCATGGTCCTGCATCCCTTCAGACCGAGATAGCCCGCCAGCACTCGTGGTATCCTTGCGTCCACCGTGAGCACTCAAGCTCGACTACGTATTAGAACACCCGGGTTGGTGAAAACTGCAAATATGCGTGAAGCTGGGTTGGTTGATGGCTTCCAGTAGGCAAAGACCACCCACACCTCCATAAGCTCGCTCCGGATGTCGTTCCTAGCCGGTCTCGAGTAGCGAATTAGTCCCAGCTGCTCGGTGGGCTTCATATGCATTGCGGGCTGACGATAGGCTTGTGGGAGGCTGAGGTTGACACCCCCACTAGCATCGGGAGAGCTCTGCGGCAGCAATCGCCTTTCATCTGTATAAGGCTGTTAGCGGATTCAACAAGTCGCAACTGCGTCTCGTAAGATTTGATGCCTCCAACGCTCAGCACCTATGCCAAGGAAAACTTGCAGGTTCTGCATTGATAGCGTGTTTACCACGTTTTGGGCTGAATCTCAAGGTGTCTAGGCACAGTTCTGTTTCATCAACCACCAATGATCATCGTCAACTTCACTAACAAGGTAATCAGGGAACACGAGTTCTTAGTCCGACTAAGCAAACAGTCCTCTGACGAAGCGAGACGCATGAGACACAGCAATAATGCAGGATTCCACCCTGTTGGGTAAAATATGGGATTATCAATTATTTGATCGGACCAGAATTCTCCGATTGCGTTCTCAACGGTGACTGACAGAAAGGGATCCGCATAGTCCCCAGGGGAACTAGCATTTTATACCAGGTCTCGTGGGACTCAAATATCTGTATTTCATGGCTGACGTCAGCGATAGAGAAAATATGAAGTTATCGTGACATGGACGTCCCCAGAGCAGCTAATTGTGGGGCCGCAATGCTGGGCCAGCCTTCCCACCGAGTTTTGGCTAATGTCTCCAGCACTATTAGAGCCAACCAAGGTTGCGTTAGTCTTCAATGACAGGGATGTGTTCAATCGCAGCGGCGGCGTCCGCACGTGCTAGATATTGAGCCAACCAGACGGCAATTTTCAGGGATATCATTGCCTTCTCAAATAATCATTGGCTTGCTGGGCGGGTCCTCAACAACAGCCAGAAGCGAATTGGTGATGAAAACCGACTCTGCGCCCAGAGACCACGACTCTGGAGATCGGCTGCCCTATCGGTTGAGAATCTTAAGACTTTCAGGGTTTGGCTTCTGACTCTGGTATGATTTGTTCGCCTTCTGGTTGCGAATAATATCATTCTTTTCCTATTTTCTCTTGGCCCTTATGCGATGATATGGCCCCCTGCTACAACAGCTAATCGCGAGTCTCCGTCCTGCCGACAAACACGATAACGATATCGAGCTGAGGTATTGCATCTGCATGGTGAAGGCCCCGGGTATGTCGAGACAGCGCTAAACCAAAAGCCAATTTTTCCTCACGCCCACTCTACTCTGGCCCACGCGATCATCGGTCAGAATCCGCTATCGCTCAGAACGGACGCCCCAAGCAATCGATTTAAAATCTACGGGACTCCGCTAGTTCGCACTCGCTTGATACTATCAGTACCATGCTCAATCACGAGCCCTCCGCAGGATGAAGTTCGCCAAGTAAGTAGGCTCTTTACTTACCTTACCTCTTGCATTGACGCGTTGCTGATCTCTCGGCGACTGGCAGAGAATTGGAGCACGAGCTGGTTCCTGAGTGGCGGGCTAAATATCTGAACTACAAGGTGAGCGTTTGCCATTGTTGCTCTTAAATGTTCAGCCAGAGAACTGACGTTAGCATTTCTCGCTCAGCTCGGAAAGAAAAAAGTCAAGGCGATAGCGCGCGCCATCCAGAAAGCAAATCGCACGCCGACCCATGCTTCTCTCAGACGGCCTACAGTTGGAGCCGAGTTCTCGGATACTCCAGCTGGTTCTAACCGTTCCGCATCATTTTGGCGGGCAGAAAAACGAGCGGAAGGAGGAGAGGCACAGAACAGTATAGCAAGCCCGAGTCCTGCCTCACGGTCAACACCCGGTCAACGACATGAGCGACAACCCCTGCGAGTACCAGGTTCTCGGTTTTCTGCCGTGCATGGAAGTTATGGAAGCATTATCGCATCGCCCCCGCAGCACCCGGGGGTGTCAGACGCCGCCTCGCTTGAACTGCCCGGTCCGGCACTGGATGTTGACGAGGATTCTCGATACTCAGACAGATACATGGACCGCGCGGTATCTCCTACAAATTCATTCGCCGTCATGCCACGACACGGTATGAATCGAACCGTTTCCAGGGACTCAACTCACCTCAGTCCGTCGGCGGCAAAACAGCCGGCCCCGGTAAATGTCGAACCCGAGAAAAACGTGACTTCTGGATCTTCTATTCGGAGAAATTCCCGTCTCCTTAGTCGTGTTCTATCAGCAACGGAGGCAACAGAGAATCCTGTAGAGGACCACCGCTCTGAGGTTGAGAAGAAGCAGGATGAGTTCTTTGCTTTTCTCGACGGCGAACTAGCGAAAATCGAATCGTTCTATCATATGAGGGAACGGGAAGCTACTGAACGATTGAAGGTGCTTCGGGAACAATTGCACACCATGAGAGACCAACGGATACAGGAAGTCTTTCATGTCAAGAGACATCGAACCGAGGGGTTTGAGCAGCAGCAGTCAGAAGCCCTAAGTGGTCTAAATGGCCGCCGCATCAAAGCTGCCATTACGGGTCGCCGAATCGGAAAGAACTCCAAGGCACTGGCAGCATTGGCTACCCCTGGAGGCGAGCAACCCCAGGACAGTGATGTTATCACAAGACGCAGGGACTTCACGCGTCACCCGGTGGAGGACCAGCAACTACCGAAATCTGAAGTCCCGTATCGATCAGCGAAAAGAAAGCTGAAATATGCGCTGCAGGAGTTCTATAGAGGCGTGGAGCTTCTGAAATCCTATGCCTACCTCAACCGGACTGCTTTTCGGAAGATCAACAAGAAGTACGATAAGGTGGTTGGTACACGTCCGTCGATGAGATATATGGCAGAGAAAGTCAACAAAGCCTGGTTTGTGCAAAGTGAGGTGACTGAGAGCTTGCTAGCCACCGCGGAAGATTTATATGCTCGCTATTTCGAGGGCGGGAAGCGTAAGATCGCCGCCTCAAAGCTTCGTCATACGGTCAGGAAAGCCGGTGATTACTCGCCAAACACTTTTCGCTGTGGTCTCCTTGGGATGGCTGGCATCCTATTTGCCATTCAGAGTCTAATATACGCGAGCCACCACCTAGATGATGATGAACTAAGTCGTCAGACGAGCTTATTACTCCAGGTAAGTTTGCGTACGCCTGTTTATGCTATGATTTCAATCGCTCACAGCGGCCAGATCTATGGAGGATATTTCCTAATTGTTTTCCATTTCTTGCTATTTTGTGTAGACTGCATGATCTGGAATAGAACTAAGATAAACTATGTTTTCGTCTTTGAATACGACACTAGATCCGCACTGGATTGGCGCCAATTGGCCGAGGTATGTTTACTCAATGATTTTCTTTTTCCTGATATTAACTGGGGACAGCTACCTTGCTTCTTTCTTTTCATATTAGGCCTATTTATGTGGCTGAACTTTCTGACAGTCAATGCCATGTACATTTACTGGCCTGTAGTCCTTGTAGGAGTCACTGTGGCTGTGCTGTTTCTGCCGTTACGCGTTCTATACCACCGAAGTCGAAAATGGTGGGCGTATTCTAATGTTAGTCAAAATCTCCGTGATGGGGTTTCTACTGCTGACATGGCTAGTGGCGTCTTCTACTGGCGGGTCTGTACCCGGTTGAGTTTCGTGACTTCTTCCTGGGAGACATGTACTGTTCCCAGACGTATGCAATGGGCGTGAGTGACTAAACCCTGATTCATCTGCGCAGAAGCGTTGACCTTGCTTAGAACATTGAATTATTCTTCTGCCTCTATGCGAAGCACTGGGGCGCCTCGTCAACGCAGTGCACCTCGTCTCACTCCAGATTACTGGGGTTCTTTACCACTCTCCCGTCGATATGGAGAGCTTTCCAGTGTATCCGTCGATATGTGGACACCAAGAACGTGTTTCCCCATCTCTTGAACTTCGGCAAATACATGTGCGGAGTCCTCTACTACACCACCTTGAGCATGTACCGCATCAACAGAACGACGCGATTTCAGGCCCCCTTCATAACATTCGCGCTGCTGAACGCTATATATGTTTCTGTGTGGGACTTAGCAATGGACTGGAGTTTGGGAAACCCCTACGCCAAACACCCCCTACTGCGTGAAACCCTGGCATTCCGAAGAGCATGGGTTTATTACGTAGCCATTGTCATCGATGTCGTCATTCGATTCAATTGGATCTTTTATGCTATCTTCGCACATGACATTCAACACTCTGCCGTGCTCAGCTTTGTCATCTCCTTCACCGAAATTTTTCGCCGAGGCATCTGGACAGTATTCCGAGTCGAGAACGAGCACTGCACAAACGTTCTCCTGTTTCGCGCGTCCAGAGACGTCCCGCTACCTTATGCCGTGCCCTGCGCGGATGGCCAGATTGAGCAACAACAACAACAACAACAACAACAACAACAACAACCCCCAGAGCCAGAAATTCACGAGGCTCAAGCTTTTTCCACGGCCCTGCCAACGCACGATCTGGAAGAAGCAGCTCCGTCACCTGGTACTGCCTCGGCTCGCCCGCGAACACTTACTCGAGTTGGAACGATCATGGCCACCGCCCATGCGCAGGATTTCCAGCGCAAGAAGCGACCAGACGAAATGGGTGGTGCTACTGTGGCCCATGGTGCTCCGGAGTCACCTGATGACTCGAGTGATGAAGATGATTCTGGTGAAACGCAGCCGTATAAGGATACTGACGATGCCATTGAGGAGGAGGCTCCATCAGATGATACCCAGTGAGGGTAGAGTCTACTGGGAGTGTATCAGCTTCATGGCTTATGACTCTATGTTTAATGCATATAGAAATTGATTTATAAATATATGAGCTAGATTTCCCGTCTCCAATCTAATATATGGTATCCGTCGAGCCTACTCCTTCCCGGGCAGCTTACTTTGGATGACTCGCATCAGGTCATACTCCTTGAGTAGCTCTGAAAACATGGTGGTAATCATATTGTCTGGTGTCTGGGCAAGATCCTCATCTGTGTTTCTTCCATGGCGAGCTTGATACGGTTTGAATACCTCTTCGCCCGCAAACCCTGTTATGATGCCCAAATTGAGGATTCTTCTGAGAAGTTCAATTGAGCAGCCTTCGAAGTCGACAGCAGCTGGCTAACATAATGATCGTTCACGATCGTTGGAGGGTGGTGCCGGGACGACGGACGAAAAGCTTCTGCATTCAATGAAGCCTATAAGGCCTATGGGAACATACAGAACTTTGCAACCGTTTGAAGGAGCATAGTCTTGAGCCATGAGTTGGTAGCTGTTTCAGTGGGACGCGGACCATGCTGCTATTTTGGCCCCCTTTCCTCAGGCGCAGATGGACACCGGCATTTCCAATGTATGCGTCGAGAAATCTGAGGATGTTCTAGCTATAGACGATTATGGCGAACGATTGACAGGTGATTGTAGTTCGATCGTGTCTGATAAACAACACAAGTACGTTAAGAGTTGTGTGAAGGAAACGAGACTCAACAAGTGGGATATTTGAAGAAAGAATCGAAGACATCAGCGAGCGTCCATGTCGGAGGCTTTATGCTAGTTAAGCGAAGATGTGTTCTTCCACTTTCGGAATCAATAAGCCATTGACGACCTAGTTTGGTGGAAAACGACTCAGGCCTAGGGTGAAGTCAACTCATCCAGACTGAACAAAGAACTGGGCCAGCCACCAAAGCCCAATAGGAACACAATCTCATGCGCCATGTCTAGCTGAGTCTTTCATCTCATTTTGTACTTGACTCGTTCGTCCTAGACACAGTCTTCTGAGACACCATCTCCTGGCTTCTCTCAATTGCTCATGAAGGTTCCAGGATGACGCTTAACAATATTTGACTTTTCATCATTCCTTTTTCCCTTACAGAGTCAGGAATAACAGAAGTGCCAAAATGGCTGCTGTATCGATTGCTATGAAATCACCAACACAGTCGCCCGACAGCATCACCGAGCTCCTTTGGAAAGATGCTTTGCGTCATCTGGGGTCTACGAATGATGAAGTCCTTTTGCCAACAAATGTCGTGGATATCATCGGTCAGGATAACGTCGAGAAGATCAAATCCCGTCTTTCGTGAGATATGTCAGTACCCCCTCTACATACTTATTCTCACAGGTTATAGTGCTCTTCTCGGCGCTCCAGTTGTGTCGTTCGTTGATGAATCAATCAATGCTCTGCGTGTTCTGCGCACACCGACATTCTCGGGCTCATCGATTTCCGTTGCATCTCCTTCTAGGGCCCTTGATTCATGGCCCAGCGAACCGCCTAACAAACCCAGGCCAGCGTCAATGAAACCCGCAAAGATTCCTCGGCCTCCAAATGCGTTCATCCTCTATAGGCAGCATCATTACCCCAAAGTAAAGGAGGCACGACCGGACCTCTCGAACAACGAAATCTGTAAGTTCCTTGCCACGCCCCAGCGGTGTGAGATAAGCTGAATAGACAAGCGGTGATAATAGGAAAGAAATGGAGAGCAGAGCCGGAAGAGGGGAAGCTGCACTTCAAGAACCTAGCGGAAGAGTTCAAAAAGAAGCACGCGGAGGAATACCCTGACTACCAGTACACTCCTCGGAAGCCTTCTGAAAAGAAGCGTCGTGCGGCTTCTCGCATTTCTCCTAAGAATTCGAAGCGTACTGTGGCCCTTGAGAACCCTGGGTCCATGACTGCACCATCATCCAACGTGTTTACGCCTCAAATGTACCCTGGCATACAGAACGGTCAACTCGCAGGCGCAGGTTACATCGGATATCTAGATGGTTTAAACAGTATGGTCAACACTGGTGGATTGACCGATGAGCCTACAAATTTCGGCACGAATGCGTTTAATTCTCTCTTCCAACAACCCCAGAGCGACTATGGCAGGACTGCATTATTCCCGCAGTTGGAGTTTGCGGGCCCGTCTTTGGGAGATTCTTTAGAGTTTCCTGAATTTGCAGCCGATTACTTCTGAGAAGGTTATCATAGTCCTGATCTTCTCACTCCTCCATTCTACGTCGACCAAGAATCCCGATCGCTTCGGTGTATATACATGGATCCCCTGTGGTTGCTTTGTGTTGTTACGTCAGCATTTTTACAGTCAGCGCTCAGAAAGCTGCCGCTTCTCGCAGGTACGCTGCTTGAATGGATCCGAGCCGCATATTGTGCCGTATGCGCAGAAGCGAGTATGACTGGACCTCTTCCTACCTTCGACCACGCGCCTGTTGTACTAGGTTGCTAAAGAGCGCGCTTCGCTACCTAGAATGCGACAAGAAAGTCGTTATCGGACTCCAAAATACACTAAAGAAGTACATGCAAACGTGATCGAAAGGTGAGCTCGAGTCCTCAGCATATGGTTGATAGACCAAAGAGCTGACTCGCCGCTAGTGCGAAATTCCGCTCGACATACCACCCAGCTTGGGTTGATCGAGTGACGAAGCTTCCATCGGTGTTGTTTTGTGGGTGTGTCTCTTGTCGTACACCTACCACTCGGTGAGGCTGTCTACCACTTTGCTTGGGCTTATGGACATTGTCTTGAAAGATGCGGAGAGGCGGCTGTGCCGATGGCCCTAACTGAGCTATGCCTTCGTCATGTATTCTCACTTAATAGATAATCGCCAGAAGCTACTTTTGATTGGTTTATTTGCCAACACGTAACAAGTACGTACTCAAATAAGTATGGGACGACTGTATGCACTCTCTACAGGCGCAGAAGAAAAATAAAATGGAGGATGCGAATATAGGGAGAGAGAGAGAGAAAAAAAAAAAAAAGGCAAAAAGGCAAAAACATACAACAGCTGGGATTCGCATGTGGTCACCCACCATACTACTAACCAGCCGGCGTGTGGCTTAAGTACGGCTGAGCGGACGGGAAGCCCTGTTTTCCACACCCTATGGTCGTATGTATTAGAATAACACAGCACAAAATAACATAGACAGCTTCTGCTTGACAAAACCTTTTCCCGCTTTGTTGCTGCATCCACACCTTCTTATTCTTCAGGCTTTCTCCATTGGAGATGGGCGAAGTATCCAGTCTAGGGTCGATAGCAATTCTTTGATCTTGTTTATCTTTCCAACCCTCCTGACGCGCCACTTTCTCTACGCTCCTTCCCAGACCCACAATCTCAGATATAGCCTGACGCAAACAATGCACGCTATCCAGCTGCAATGAGTCGATATCTCACTCCTTCAAAAGTTGCCCTCCTGAGCCTTATTTCTATTTACACCGAAGGCGTGGTTCCGAATTCGTCGGCTATCCATGTTCTCTCGTTTGTGGTTTCTTACCTGAGCCCCTTGGGTGCAGGAGATGCGCCGTCATCCTCGGACGGTTGGCCAGCACAGTATTCAGTATCCATAGAGGATCTAGAAAAAGCACTGAAAGTACACCCTTCTTCCATACCGGGCAGATCTATATGGGATCTTTTCCTGCGGAAGATATGGTCAATCGACTCATGTGACGCGTTAGAGTTGTTCTTCACAGAGATATCCACTACCCTTGCAAAGACGCGTGAAGAACGAATTCGAGAGAGGGATGCCGGTCTCGCTCCGGAGTCTGGCTGCATGCGCCTTGCCCGATGCTCCCCTCTGGGCGCTTTTGTAAGGAGAGCTCAACTGGAGTTCACCAGGCTTCAATTTCATGATTCGGTCAAGTTATGGAAAGGTTTTGTCAAATATCGCCTTCCAACCTACCGAGCCTGGGCACGCAGAAACCCTTCCGACGAGCAGGTTCCTGTCGACATCAATCTCCTCGAGCTGGGTCTTGATACGAGCAGTCATCTTGCTCAGGTAGCATACGGCAATATCGAAGACAATGAAGAAGACGACTGCTACGTCAGTACGAAGGAAGTCGAGCGGCTCCTGGAGTTCCAGATCGGCGAGTTGCAAAGTATGTGTTTGCCCTAAGTTTATGCACACTTCTTACTGACAATGTAGGATTTGGCGGGCGAGTGCCAGAAGAATTGAAGGCACAGCTGAAGCGCATCATTGCCTCCGGAGTGACACTGCCTGACCTGATACATTACCTAAGGTGAGCCGCGAGCGTGGAATTTTTTTACCTTCCAGCGTTAATCACTTCTAGATTTCTCGATGCTTGGAGGGCAGGAGACTACCCGTCATCATTTGACAATCTTCATCGCTACTTTGACTACACAATGCATAGTCGGGATAAGGGAACCTATCAATACGCGCTTCTAAATCTCGCAATACTGCAAGCGGATTTCGGCTGTTATGAAGAAGCTGTGTCCGCGATGCAGGAAGCCGTCTCTATTGCTAGAGAGTCCCATGACATGAACTGTCTGAATTTCTGCATGAGCTGGTTGTACCACTTCGGAAAAGCCTTTCCAGAGCTCATCACAGAGGTTGAAAACACTGGCATGCTGGGTAATGAAAAAGAAGGGCTCTCTTTTCTCAAAGCCAAAGCGAAGGAAACGGAGATGTGGGGATTGCTAAGTACTACGCTCCTGAGCGAAGCAAAGCTTGAGCTACAGAACGTAAGTTTTCTTGTCTGTCACCTCTACTATATAGCTGACTTTTTAAAGGGGGAGAGTCTAGCGTCGTCTATTGAGAACATAGTTCGGGCGTCGCATCTAAATGTCACAAAAAATCTCATGAATTCCATGGGGCCTCAGCTTTTGCTTCAGACTGCACTATACGCCAGAATAGGTATTGCAACCCTCCACGGGTTATATGTTTCGAGCTAACTTGGCATTCACCTCAGGTATTACTCACCTTGCCTGGCTGAGTAGTGAGACGTTCCGACATTGCTACCGGAGCAGCGCGCCTTTTGAAGACCACCTGAAAAGCACCTTCCGGAGCTGCCAATTAGTAAGTTCTGTTCCGGCATTCCCCTTCCAGGCCGCTCACATCATCAAGCTAGCCCAGCAGGGTCGTTATAACGAGGCTTCCGCCCAAATGGCAGATATGAGCTTAGAACGATTCCAATCCCTGAAAACGGGTCAGTACTGGGCGTTCTTCTCTGGGGCCCTTCAACTCAGACGCAAAATATACAAGTATGCTCTCTCCTCTTCCTCCTTTCTTCCCAGTGTGTTACGATTCTAACAGTAGAGCTTCCCATCCTCAGCGACGACCGAGAATCAGCAAGCCAGCTACTCTCTCAACTCCGAGCAATCGACCTCCCTGACAGCGACCTCTCCTTCCTCCTCTCCTTCATTACCGTCGAACACCTAATTCGCCAAGCGGACTACGCACAAGCCCTCGAACTCATCGAAAAAACAGCTCAGTCAATTCACCAAGACAATTTCGACATCCAACCGCAGGTCAAACTCCTCTGCCTGAAGGCCCGCATCTTCGAGAAAATGGGCCAGCCCCAGCGTGGCTTCTCACTGGCCATGCGAGCTGCAAGCATTGCCTATCGCTCGCGCCTGCTCCCGGGTCTATGGGAAGCGATCGTCGCACTAGGTGGTGTACTTTTGAGTCTAAAGGAATTCGAGGCTGTTGCGAAGATGGTTGAAAGCATTATGCCTCAGGTACTTGAAACGAGCGACTGTGATCTTGCGGCAAGTGCGTACTCACTTCTCGTGGATGCGAACATGGGCATTGCAGGGAGGCTTTGGAGTGAGGGTAAGGATAACGGACCCGCAAAGAAGGAGTATATGAATCGGGCGCTGGGGTATCTGGACTCTGCGTACGAGCAGTATGAGGAGATTGAGGATTTGAGGGGTCAGTGTGAGATGATGGCGAAAAAGGCAACAGTGATGCATCTTACGGGGGACTCGGTTCTCGCGAATGATTATGCGGCGAAGTATCTGGACCTGCGGAAGCAGAAGACCTCTAGTTGGATCTAATATTGATGTCACGATGTTAAGGGATGATGAGAGCTTAAGAAATGGGCCTCGCGTGCTATGACACTGCCATGTCAGTACAAGGACTCTGCTGTAAGTCCCGAGTAGTCGGACCATATCATTGGGATGAACGGAGTAATCATATATATCTGAATTCGATGGATTGTCAACGGATATGATAAACTAAGTAGAAACTTCACAGGCGCCGTCGGATCCAATCCCTGTAAATTACGGCATCCCTAGCGAGAAACACTCCACTTTAGCCTCCAAGTCGAGATCAATCTCAGAGCTAACTTGTCCGCTTTCTGCCCTTGCAAGTCCGAAGCTTTGAACCCTTAGCCCGGAGCAAGCCGCTTGGGGCACTAGAAGCCTCGTTCTAACCAACGATGCCGCAATAACACGAGAACTCTTGAGTCGGTGGGCCACGCAGTTGCTGCGATTGTTTAATCAATGGCCCGTAATTGAGGGGTCGGGCGGAGCGAGGCTAGGTTAAGATCGAGATGAAGAAGTGAAATAACATTCACACGCAGAGGAACATTCCATTGCTGGAAGTTTCGAAGAACTTAATTGTGAGTCCTGAGTTCATTCCCTAACCCTGGGAATCCGCTAGTCACATGAGATCTTGGAGCCGAGATTATAATGGGTATGCGTTCAAGTCCTCGAATAAGAAAGGCCCTCGTGCCGTTCTGGTGTGGAAAACACCAACGTGC